>NW_006408726.1:1868435-1885676 GCF_000296735.1 Chrysochloris asiatica
TAGGATTTTATCTTTCACCATCCCCCCATGAGATGGATCAGCCAGGTGGCATCATTGATGGCGTCAAGTGTGGTAGCGGTAGTGAGGTTGGCCCAGGATCAGACATTGTTTCATTCTGCTGTGTATGGCGTCACTATGAGTCGGTTCTGACTCGATGGCGCCTGACAACAACAACATACTTATTCAATTTCTATGTTAAGCCAATAATATGAGAAGTTGAATTATATGAAGAAGAATGTGACATCAGGATTGGAAGAAGACTCGTTAACAACCTGTAGTATGCAGAAATATAATCTTCCTTTCTGAAAGTGTAAAAGATTTAAATATTTATTGATGAAAATCAAAGACCACAGCCCTCAGTATAGGTTGCAACTTAATGTAAAGAAAACAAAAATCCTCAAAACTAGACTAATAAACTATATTATGATAAACAGAGAAAAGATTGAAATTGTCAAGGCTTTAAATTTACTTAGATCAATGTTCATGGGAGCAGCTGTGAAGAATCCAAATGATATATTGCATTGGGTAAATATATAGCAGAGTTCCTTTTAAAGTGTTAACGAGCAAAAGTGTGTGTACTTTTAATCCTCTCATATGCATGTTGAAGTTGGACACTGGATAAGGAAGACCAGAGAATCATTGATGAATTTGAATTATGGTATTGACAAATAATACCTAAAATACCAAGAACTGCCAGAAGAACTAACAATTCTATAGCCATAATCTGCCTTAAGGAGCTCTGGTAGCGTAGTGGTTACAAATCGGGCTGCTAACCTCAGGGTCATCAGTTCAAAACTATCAAATGTTTCATTGGAGAAAGAAGAAGCTTTCTGCTCACTTAAAGATTTACAGCCTTGGAAACCCTGTACTAGGTCGTTATGAGTTGGAACTGACTCCACGGCATGTAACAACAACAATCTGCCTTAGAAGTGAGAATGGAGATACTTTATCACAATACCTTGTCTATGCTATCATGATGGACCAGTCTCTGGAGAAGGATATCCTCCTTGATTAGGTGTAGGAACAACAAAAAACAAGAAGAGCCCAAAAATGATGAACTGACACAGAGGCTGTAACAATGGGCTCAAACATATTAACAATTGTGCCTATGTTTCAGGACCAGGCTGTGTTTAGTTCTGTTATAGGTAGATTCTCTGAGTCAGAACCAACTCAACTGCACCTAACAACAACAATATTGGGCACCACTATCTAGTGTTGCTATAACAGAAATACCACAAGTGATTGGCTTTAACAACCAGAAATGTATTCAATTATAGTTTAGGTGGCTAGAAGTCCAATTTCAGAGAGCCAGCTCTAGAGATAAGTCCTTGCCTCCTTTTAGCATCTGTAGGTCCACGATTTCTTGGCGATTAGCATGTGTCTTGGCATTTATCTTTCCCTGGATCTATGATTACTACAGTGAGGGAACCCCAGGCCCAAAGGTCACACTCCACCCCTGGTCTTCTTTCTTTGTAGTAGTAGAACCCTCGCTCTTGTCTACTTTCTTTCTTCTTTTATATCTCAGAAGAAATTGACAAAAAATAGAACCTAATACTACAGATGGCCTCTGGCCTCATTAATATCATTGTTGTTGTTGGTTGTTGTGTGCCATTGAATCAGTTTCAACCCATAACAAACTTGTATAGGGTTTCCGAGGAGCAGCTGGTAAGCTTGAACCACCAACCTTGCAGTTCAAACCAACTTTGCTGTCCAGTGCATTAATCTACAGTGCCACACTAAGATTCCCACTGACATCATAGAAGTGAGGATTTATAACACATAATATAATCATTGTTGTTGTTAAGTGCCATCGAGTTGGTTCCAACGCATAGCTTCCCTGTATAGGGTTTCCAAGGAGCAATTGGTGAGCTTGAACTGCTGACCTTGCAGTTTAAATGGTTTTGCAGCCTGGCGCATTAACCCAGAGTGCCATACCAGGACTCCCATAATATCATTACATCAGATCAAAACATCACATCATGGGGGAGACTGCATCATATTATTAGATCTCATCATGGAGGTGATAACTACATCTTAACAGCTAAGCCACTGAGAATCTTGACTTAGTCAAGTAGACCAAAAAAAAAAAAAAAAAAAAAAACCACCCTAATAATCACAATTATATTTGTAGTTCCTCTGTCTACTGATATGAGAATGATATAGAGAATAGTGTCACTGTAGGATAAGCAGGAGACTGCTAATCGCAAGGTCGAATATTCAAACCCACCTTGGAAATCCCATGCAGGGTCACTATGATTCAGAATTGACTCAATGGCACTTACATATGAAAATTAGTGGTGCTACAAGATAAGTAAGGAGTTCTGGTAGCGTAGTGGTTATGAATCGGGCTGCAAACCGCAAGGTTAGCAGTTTCATACTACCAGGTGTTCCATGGGAGACAGATAAGGCTTTCTGCTCCTGTAAAGATTTACAGCCTCAGAAAACCTGTACAGGATGTCTATGAGTCTGAACCAACTCCACAGCACATAACCACCACCACCACCATAGGATAAGTACTTGTAATGTGTCAACATGAGTAGGCCAGAATTTCCAGAGGTTTAGCAGTTGGGATGTGCTTATTCCCATGGTGATGAAACATAATAGAGGCATAATTAAGTCTTTCGTAAGTGGCTAAGGGGAGCCCATAAATTAAAGGAATGATTCCTTGGGGGTGTGGTCTACTCCCAATATAAGAGACATGTAGGAGGGACTCTCTCTTTCTCTTCTGCTGGGGCCTCGGACATGAGAATATATATATCCTATAGTGCTTCATCAAGACTCTCTCTCTTCCTTTTTTTTCTCTTTCTCTTCCTATGTATATATATATATATGTGTGTGTGTTGTTGTTGTTGTTGTTAAGTGCCTTCGAGTCAGTTCCGACCCATAGCGACCCTGTACAGGGTTTCCGAGGGTGTAAATCTTTACGGGAGTAGAAAGCCTCATCTTTCTCCCGCGGAGCGGCTGGTAGTTTTGAACCACTGACCTTAAGGTTCGCAGCCCGATTCGTAACCACTATGCTACCAGAGCTCCTTGTATATGTGTGTGTATGTATATGCATATATACACATTTATATGCTGCTGTTGTTAAGTGCCATTGAGTTGATTCCAACTCATAGCCACCCTGTACAGAGTCTCCAAGGGACAGAGTTTCCAAGGGACGGCTGGTGAATTTGAATTGCTCACCTTGTGGTTTGCAGTTCAGTGCTTGTCCTACAGCACCACATCAGGAGTTCATATATATGTATGGACTCCTGGTATGGCGCTGTAGGATAAGCACTGGATTGCAATCCTGATACCACATTTTTCTTCATATAACACTCCCATAAGATGGATTGGCCAGGTGGCAGCTTTGATGGACTCAAGCATGGCAACAGTAGTGAGGTTGGCCCAGGACTGGGCAGTGTTTCATTCTGCTGTGCATAGGATTGCTATAAGTCAGTGCTGACTCTATGGCACCTAACAATGAATCTATCTATCTATCTATCTATCTATCTATCTATCTATCTATCTATCTATCTATCATCTATCTATCTATATTGTTGTTGTTAGGTGCCATCAATCAATACTGACTCATAGTGACCCTATCTATGCACTACAAAATGAAACACTGCCTGATCCTGGGCCAATCTCACAATTGTTGCTATGTTTGAGCTAATTGATGCTGCCACTGTGCCAATCCTTCTTGTTAGGGGTCTTCCTCTTTTTCTCCGACCCTCCACTTTACCAAACATGATATCCTTCTCCAGTGACTGGTCCCTCCTGACAATATGTCCTAAGTATGAAAGACAAAGTCTGGTCATCCTGGCTTCCAAGGAGCACTCTGGTTGTTATTTCTTCCAATGCAGATCTGTTTGTTCTTTTGGCAGTCCAATATTCAACTACAACATCATAACTCAGATGAATCAATTCTTCTATGGTCTTCCTTATTCACTATCCAACTCTGACATGCAAATGAGGTTATCAAAAATACCATGATTTGTGTCAGGCACACCTTAGTCCTCAAACTGACATCTTTGCTTTTGGACACTTTAAAGAGGTCTTGTGCAGCACATTTGCCCAATTTGCCATCATTTTATTTCTTGACTGTGGCTTCCATGAGTGTTGATGTAAGTCTGAGTGTGACTTTGTAGGATAAGCAAGCACAGGACTGCTAACCACAAGGTCAGTGGGTTAAAACCCACCAGTATTTCCTTGGAAACACTACACAGGCTCTCTATGAGTCAGTGCTGACTCGACTGCACGTATAAATCCTCACCTCTATGATGTTAATGGGAATCCTAGTGTAGCACTGTAGCACAAAGTCAGTTTAACTGCAATTTTGGTGATTCAAACTCACCAGCCACTTCTCAGAAACCCTATACAAAGTTGCTATAAGTAGGAACTACCTCAATGATACTTAATAACAACAAAAGTAATGATGTTAATGAGGCCAATCTGCAGCATTCATTTTTATTTTGAATCAATCTCTTTTGACATATAAAAGGAGAGATAAATGAAAAGTGAGAGGGACCCACATGTATGCTGTTGCTTTTGTTGTTAAGTGCCGTGAAGTCAGTTCTGACTCATAGTGACCCTATATAGGGTTTCCAAAGGGTGGCTGGTGAATTTAAATTGCTGATCTTATAGCTCAAACCGACCTTTGGCTCAGTGCTTTATTCCATAGCATCACATAAGTACTTCACAACATATAGAGATAAAGATAGAGATATGTAGTCCTGATGTAGTGTTGTAAGATAAGCATTGGACCAAAATGTCTCTTTGAACTAGAAGACTGGCATTTCAAACCTACCAGCAGCTCCTCAGAAACCCTATAGAGGTTGGCTATGAGCTGGAAACTATTCAGCAGCATTTACCAACAAAATAACAATATATGTATGATGTGGCACTGTAGGACCATCACTGGATTGTGAAACATAGGTCTACAGTTCAAACCCAGCTGCTGCTCCTGGGAAACTCTGTACATGGTCACTATAAGTAAAAATCAATAGCATTTAACAACAATATGTATTTTGAGAGAAAGAGAATGTGCTTGTGTGGTACTGTGGGTTAATGTGCTATACTGTAAAGTTGGTTTGAACTGCAAGGTCAGCACTTAACTGACTTGACAGCATTTAACAACAACATATATTTATATATATTTGTTGTGGCGATTCACCTATCTTGTGGTTCAAACCAACCTTGAGGTCTAGTGCATTATCCTGCAGTGCCACACCATGAATCCATAGAAATAGATCAATAAATAGAGAGATAGAGTCCTGGTGTTGTGCTGTAGAATAAGTACTGGAATAAGAACCATAAGATAGGTGATTCAAGCCTACCAACTGTTCTATCGGACAAAGATGAAGCTTTCTGTGCCTGAAAAACAGATAGAATCCTTTAGAATCCCTATTCAGGGCCTCTATGAATTGGAACTGACTCAATAGCACTTAACAACAGCAACTTATGATAAATTTTTAAAAGACCAGCATTCTTTTGTATATGATATTTATCACCTGTGCACCTCAAAGTAATCATAGTTCTATTTTTTTTCACTTTATATTAGTATTTCCTACTTTTTAAAAAAATCATTTAAATATAATAATGCAGTACATTTTCTTTTATGTTAGGTCTTTTTGATCAGCACAATGTCTGAAGGATGAATCCATGTCCTTAACTGTTATGGAGTAGTGAATTTATTGATTAGAACTGTCTATTCATACACAGGGTCACTATGGGTTGGAACCAATTTGATGGCACTTCACAACAACAATTATAGTTTTCTTTTAACTTCCATAGATAACTGGGTAGAAACATGCAACCATAGTGTATGAAATGCAAGCATGAAGATTGGTTGATTTTGCCATCCCATTGGGTATAAAATGAACTATCTCTGAGATAGAAATGGGGGATCTCACTACCATTATGAAAGAACAACCTGGAGTAGACCCTGAGGTCTCTGGATTAACCTTCTCCATTTAGGAGACAGATGGCTGTGATAGCAGACAAGTGGTAGAGATACAACAGCAAGCAGCAAAGGCATGAGCCACAGCAGTGGGCTTCCTAATCTTCAAGCTGGAAGATTGCTTGAGAAGTGCACTGTCTACAGGCACTTAATTTGATAAACTAGGTTTGCTGACCCAAGGATCTAGAACTGAGTTACTTTGGGCTGATTCTTATGTTAAAGTAGAGTATTCCTTGGGCACTTATTGGAAATACTGAAGGAATTGTATAATACTTGCCTGAGTAGCACAGAAACCAAGGGGCCAAATTGCTGAGAGGCCAAGGGCCAGAGAGAGACATTCCTGCATACATGACTGAGAAGAAGTGTTCTTGACCTGAAGAACTGTACCATGAGCATTTCTGATCCTGAATTGCAACCTGCTAACTTCCCTAATCATGGAGCTCTGGTAGTGTAGTGGTTATGAATCAAACTGCTAACCTTAAGGTTGGCAGTTCCAAACTCCAGACATTCTGTGGGAGAAAGATGAGGCTTTCTACTCCTGTAAAGATTTAACAGCCTTGGAAACCCTGTGCAGGGTCACTATGAGTTGGAACTAACTCCACAGTACTTAACAACAGCAACTTCCCTAATCAGCCCATAATTGCTGAGTATGTATAGCCTATGAGTTCTTTGTGGCCATTGAAATAATTGTCATAACCAGCATATGACTAGAGACTCCCAAGGGAAGGAAGCTTGATATCAGTTTTCATAAAGGAGAAAAAAGGGTGGAAATTATCTGACTTGGATTAGGAATTGGCCAAGAGTTTAAGCTGATGTTCCTCCTCCCACTTTTTGAAGTCAGAGGAGTTCAGACATTGTCCCCATGCCATTCTTATTTTTTTTTAACAAACGTTTTATTGTGAATTATGTGATAGTTTACATGGGAGAACATTAGTTTTACATTCATTCTATCGTATATCATTTCATTTCCATGGTTACACTACTCTCCATGCATCATCAACCAACCAAAGGGTATACCCTGCATGCCTGCCCCCCCACCCCCAGTCATCAACACACAGCCCCTCTCCCTCTCTGGATCCCAAGTCCCCAGCTGCTCCATCTCTCCAGGTCATCGTCTCTGTCTCCATCTCAGGCATCACTGCTTCTCTGGGTAGGGTCCCACTCTCCGCTCTTCTCCATAGATGGTCCTAGGGCAGCTCCGCTCCTAGACTGAAAAGTTAATCACTCCCTTCCTTGCTATAAAACGTCTACCTTTCCCACCCTCACAATCTGTCCTGATAACAATTATTCACTATTGTATCACAAGACATCTATCTGCATTTCATTTCATCAGCCCTGCCTCAACAGATTGGATACTACTCACTGTACATTCTACCTTCCTCTATGCCCTCTGGATCTAGGTTCCCTCTTGAAAGATTGTAATATAATCACTTCTTGCCTTTGTTGCTCCCCACCCCACATTTTGGGTATCCAATGTCCAAGTTGCCCATTGCTGTCTACTCTGTGTGTGGAGGGGGTGAGAATGAATCTTGCAGTAAGGATTTGTTTCCTCTTTTGAGCTACTGTATCCATAGGTGTAGGTCAAGTACATCAAATTGTATCAGATTACACTTTTTTCCCTCTTCTTTCTTCTTTTGAGCTCTGGTCATCCAGTCATTGAAGCCAGGTCAAGTGGGTATTATCTGCAAGTGTGGGTGTTCTTATGCATATGCTCTCTCTCCATAGCAGCTGGATGCTTCACTCTGCACTCTAGTCCTCTGGGCCCAAGAGTCCCCAGGTCTTGCCACACTGCTGGCTGACCAGGTCTCCACCCGGGTTCACAGAAGTCTATTGAACATTGTAGGG
Source organism: Chrysochloris asiatica (assembly GCF_000296735.1). Classification (NCBI taxonomy): domain Eukaryota; kingdom Metazoa; phylum Chordata; class Mammalia; order Afrosoricida; family Chrysochloridae; genus Chrysochloris; species Chrysochloris asiatica. Next base: position 1,876,222 of record NW_006408726.1, read on the forward strand.
CTTAGCTCACCACTTCATTGCTGTTTTTCCCTCACTTCCCCTTATGGGTGATGAGCGTGGTCACTAATTAGAGCATGTATTCCCATTGAGTCTTAGTCTTGGAAGAAGGTTTACACTGAGGGGACCTGACTACTTGCCTTGATGTCTCCTGAACAAGCAACTTGCTTGTTCTTGTAGTCACAGTCACTCTGCCTCTATTATTTTGTACTTTTCCTGTAGGTCTTTCTTTCAAGAAGTATCTTCTGTTCTTCTTACTGCTCCAGGTTGGTCTGCTCATCCTTTCAAGTGGAAATTTCCCATCTCTGAAGATCTGGATGTGGTTCAGGCTTCCACCTATAGTCTTATGTAATGCAGAGTCTCCCCCATGCCATTCTTATAAATGAATTAGGACATAAATTATCTTCATTGCTGAGTATTGTTCTATTGCATATATATGTGCGTGTGTGTTCAAACATTTTCTATTGTTGAATAACTAAACTTTTAGAACTTGTTGGACAAGTGAATAATTCTGCTAAAATATTCTTATATAATTACTGTAGTTGTTTTATGTTTTTATTTTGATTGAGTGATAAATACTTAAAACTGAAATTCTTTGATCAAAAGGAAGGTATATTTGAACATTTAAAGGGATATCAAAATTTTCCCAATGTATTTGTACTATTTCATATTCCTACAATAATACACTAGAGTTCAGATTGCTCCACTTCCTCAGCAGCAGCATTCAACCGTCTTATATTGCTTGTTTTCAGACATTCAGTGAGATTTCCTTATTATTGTTATCATCATCATCATCTTAGCAATTTCTATGGAAACAAGCACATAATCCTGTTTAAACAGAGAATTTTATTATTTTCTTTCCAATCCTTACACATTTATTACTTTTTTTTTATCATAACGTCTGATAACAAAAGCGCCAGATGATAACAGAATAATTTTTACCTTGTTCTTTTTTCACTATGTGATCTGAAGTATTTTCTAAGACATTATCTTTTCAAAATCATCACATTTTTGTAAGGGGGCAGCTAAGTGTTTTCAACAGGCCATTCTGAATTTCTGCCTTTACTTGTTCCTTGGACCAAAATTATGTATTCAACAGATCATCTAGGCTATTAAGACTTTAAAACATATATTATTCAGAATGAAATTAAGTTACATTTTTTAAAAAGGACCCTTAATTTACTGGAAAAAAATATGTTGAAAATTAAAATAACATTGTTTTTTTTTTACCTAATCTTCTCTAAAATCTTATTTTGTTAGATGATTACACTAGTCATTAATATTTACTTTTTCATAGCAGGAATCCTTAAATTCACAGAGTTTAAATACCATCATATGCTACTTGTTTGATAAATACTGGAATTGTAATTAGGACTCAGGTCTGTCTTTTAGAAAATCCCATTCTCTTTCCAATACTAACTTATATTTGACTATTATCTTAACAAATATATTCTGACTTGGAAATTTACCCACTGATGAAATTGGTTGCTTAATGCTTGCTGCTTGTTGTTGTTGTTGTTAAGTGCCATTGAGTCAGTTCTGACTCATTAGCAACCCTGAATATTGTTTCTGAGGAGTGGATGGTGACTTTGAACTGCCATCCTGTGGTTCTAATTGACCCTGTGGTCTATTGTTTATCCTACAGCTTCATACCAGGACTCCTGCATATTTCATCTCTATTCTGCTTAATGCTTAAAACAGATGAACTATATGCAATAATATATTTGAATTATTTACAGATAACCTGTGTATTTATTATATAGCTATATTGTTGTTGTTGTTAAGTGCCATTGAGTAAGTTCTGACTCATAGCAACCCTGTATAGGGTTTCAGAGGAACAGCCAGTGAATTTGAACAGCCAACCTTGTGGTTCCAACTGATATTTCAGCCCAGTGTTTTATCCAGCAGCGCCACACAGCTATAAATGTGTATATATACATGACTCAATCAATAATTGTGCTTATGATTGCTACATAAATTGTTGATTTTTTTATGACTGTTATTTTTTATTTTTGTTTATTTATTGTTGTTAAATTGATGAAGAAAGACATACATGAGTGAATAAATTTACTAGTACAGCTCTTTCCAACAGTACTCTTTGCAACTAGTACAGCTCTTTGCAACACTCAGTTAAATATAGAAAGTATCACTTTATCTTCATTATTTCCATCATTGGTGGGCATTTGGAAAGTATTCTGACCCAGAACACAGTTCAAAATGTTTGTATTTCTAAGAGCAGCTAAAACCATTTTCTAGACATATGTGTTATATTTGTGGTTGTGTGATTTAAGCAATTAAACGGTGATATTGGAAGCCTGATCTTAACATCTGTGCCTAGTGCTAGTTCAAGTAAGTCACTTAACTTCAGGTTTCAAGAATTTCATCTACCAAATTGAGAGAAAAACACTTAGCTGTCCCTTAGGAAAATGTGAAAAGATAATACTTTGAATTTGAACATGATACCTGGAATACCAGAAAAGAATAGCTTTCTTTTCATTATCAGTTGTCATTCCCTTCTTCAGCTAGGACATGAAGGTTTGTAGAACCTGGTGAGTTCAAAGCCAGAAGTAGGTCTCTCAGGATGATCTCAGTATTGATCAATGTGGAACTAGTTACTTCCTCAAACAGTTCATTGTTAGTTAAGAGAAATGTTCACATAGCATTTTGATTGAAGTAAACACACCACAGAGTCCTGCTGTGGCACTGTGGGTTAATGCACCAGACTGCAAAGCCATTTGAACTGCAAGGTTGGCAGTTCAAGCTCACCGGCTGCTCCTCAGAAACCCTACACAGGTTGGCTATGGGTTGGGATTGACTCAAAGGCACTTAACAACAACAAACACCCCACCTTCATACCAGGTTCCGTGAGACCAGTCTACTGAGGACTATTCTAGCAGTAATTTTACCAGAATGTTTCAATTTCTTCTAGGACCAGGTTTGACCTGGAAAACATTAAGATATGTTGGAAGTTTGAGAAAGTGCTATAACAATAAATCTGTTGAGGCTGAAGTTAATCTCTGGAGCCTTCTGTAAAGAAAAAGTAAATATAATAAAAAATGCGGGTTTTCTATAGTTCAGTCAGCTTAGTGTCATTTATCATTCCTTATACCAGCATTGGAGACAGAGTCTCCCCACCTTGTGTTTACATGTTTGCATCAACTATGTCTAACTGGCAACCCAGTAGAAGCTTGGGAGACTGGGAGACTTCAAAGTGACTTGCATTTATGCAAGCAGAGATACCTTTCTTTTGTTTTACATATATAGTGTGTGTGTGTACATACACTACAGTACTTGGGAAATATTACAAACAGCACCCCATGCCCAAAATAATAATAGTATTTTTTTCATTTAGAAAAAAGAGACTGCCATTGCAACAGTTAGGGTTCTTTGTCAGCTTGGCTAAACCAAGATTTCCAGTGGTTTAGCAGTTAAGCTGTGTTTATGCCCATGGTAATTAAGCCTAATACAGGAATAGTTAAATCTACGATGAGTGCTATGAGCAGTCAATAAATTGAAAGGATGATTCCTTGGGGTATGACCTCCTCCCAATATAGTGGACACATAGGAAAGGCTCTCTTGCTCTCTCTTTTCCTAGGGACCTGGGGTACTACAATTGCAAGCCATTTCCTTGACAATGAACTCCTCTTTATGTGTGTGCATGTGTGTGTTTCTGTGGTTTTCTTTCTCCAGAAAACATAGCCTAAGACATGTGGTACCAAGAGTGGGGTTCTAGAGAAACAAAATTACAAGGATGAGTTTTCTAAATTGGTAGTCAAGTCTTAATAATTTTAAAGGCACTGATATATTGGGTAGTTGTTGTTGCTGTGGAGTCAGTTCCGACTCATAGCAACCCAGTACAGGGTTTCCAAGGCTGTAAATCTTTACAGGAACAGAAAGCCTCATCTTTCTCCTGCAGAACAGCTGGTAGTTTCAAACTGCTGACCCTGAGGTTAGCAGCCTGATTCATAACCACTAAGCAGAGGCATGCCTAATGTCCACTTTATAAGAATCAGCTTTGGGCTGATTTTTAGCTTGATTTTCTTTCTCCCTTGTGAAGTCAAAGGAGAGTAGACATGTTCCCAATGTGGTTTTTTAAGTTGGGGTCAGGAGCAGGATTCATTGCAATGACATCAGACTCATAAAAGCATGAGCTCTGTAAGAGAAAGAACCAAAAGGCATGGAAAGTGAAACATTTGGTTTTCAGGTGGTTACTTTAGATTTTGTTACCTGTAGTGGCTGAAAAGAATAGGGGATAAAATGCCAAAGTGGAGGGGGAGAGTGGCAACTTCTGAAGTTACCTGGAGCCAATGTCATGCTGATTAACCATGAGGGCTGATAGGGGGCCAGGGCCATATGCATATAAATGGGGTTAGTCCAAGGGAGATGGAAAGATTGAACTTAAGTGTTTTGAAAAGTTTATGTGTTTGACTGCCTTATGGATATTGCCTTCTACAGCCTATTATTGTAAAATAGGCATACATGTGTTGTAGAAATGAATATTAGGAATTATGGTTATAGCTTGTAAGTCTGCGTCAACCTATACTTAGTTACATTTGCTAAAAGGGGTGTTAGAAGTTGCCCTGAAAAAAATAGCCTTTTTGGTTTAAGCCTTTGTAGAGTACGGGAACCTAAGTGGAATCCTAAGCCCCACACAGAACCTTCAGAATTGGGATATTTGCATTTGAAAAGGCTTGCAGACCAACCCAGAACTGCTGGCAGAATAGGAGATTCATGCAGAAAAAAATCTGACAGTTTCATTGTTTGTGTTTCAGAGGAATTAAGGCAAGGAAAGTTGGTCCATCAGAGAAAACAGTCTTCAAGGACAGAAAGATAAAAGGAATGGGAGAGCCATATGTTCACTGGCTACCACCTCAGTCAACTTGTGAGTGGAATTGGGGGAAATGCAGCAATGAAGACAGCTAAATTTGGATAAGTTCCATTGGCAGCCATTGACCTTAATTTGAGAAATACAAGATGCAGGGCTTGTTGGTCTGAAGTTTTATGGGTGGTATGAAGTCCTGAGCCCATGAGCACTGACCTAGCCCCTGGGAGCTAGGGCTGAGGGAGAAGGGGCGAGCTGGTCTAGGAGGTTAGTATGAACTTATAAACTTGCAGCTGGTACCCATTTGATCTAGCTTGGGTGATTAGGGTTGATGAAAATAAAGATACTTGATATGTTGAGCAAGTGTAAATTGCTACAATTTGGTGGACTGAATTTTTTCTTATGGATGCAGTGCTCAAAATTCCAACAAAATGGAAGATTCTTCAGATCAAGGAACAAACTTGTCTCTTCAGTGTACTGGATTGATTGTTGTTGCTGTTGTTAAGTGCCATTGAGTTGGTTCTGACTCTAGCAACCTTGTATAGGGTTTCCAAGGAGTGATATAGGGATAGGCAATTTATACATTGACAATCAAAACTAAGGATGGAGGTTAGTTATAAAGTAATGAAGAGGCTGGGTGCGCTTAGATTAACAATGAATAATTTCCCTTTTTTCCAGATGTGTCTGGTGAAAGGCGGTGGGAGATAAAGTTGATAGGATTTTATGATTTCAACTATGAATAATTGCTAGTAGGATTAATTGTGATTATCAAAGTTGTAATTGTAGAGGATGTCTAACTAGAAGGTGGAAGAAGTTAATCTTTCATTTTAGGAACAGACAATTCCAGGACCATCAAGGAGGAAGAACATGAGTGGATCATGGGATCTGCCTGGAAAAGTGGTGATAGCAGAGACAACAGCAAAGGTGGTAACATGGAAAGACAGAGCAGCTACGGACTCTAAGGCCCGTGGACTGAGTAAGGCTCTGTGATTAAGGCACAGTGCACCATTTGGACATTTGAATGAATATATAGTTTATGTTTTGTTTTGTATGCTTGCATAGAAAGTTTTTGCTTGTTCATTTGTAACCTATAAGAGGTAATAGGTGGCCAGTGTACTTTCAGTTATATCTGTTTACTTATGTTAGGTGCAAGTATGACTTTACAATTATCTTTAATTAGAGATTATGCAAATAGTTCATAGGTGTCAAATTGACAAGGGTGGAATGAATAGTTCAGGTTCCATGTCAACTTGACTAGGCCTGGATTACCAGAAGTTTAACACCTGAGATTTTCTTATTCCTATGGTGATGAATCCTAATAGTTACTAGGCATAGTTAACTCTGTGATGATTGACTATGAGCAGACAGTCAACTGAACAATTGAAAGGATATTTCCTTGGGTTTGGCTTGCTTTGTCCCTCTCATGGGGGACCTGGGACTCTACAATTTTAAGCCATTTCTTTAATAATGCATTTCTCTTTATGTCTTTATCCTACATTGTCAAACCAGCACTCCATATATTTATTTTACTGGTTTTGTTACTCTCAAGAACCCAGCCCAAGACAGTCACCTAAACTAAAATTGAGTTACAAAAAATAGATTCAGAACATAGAAGTGCACATTTCTTTTAAAAATTTAAACTATTGGTTTAAGCTATAAGTACTTGATGCAACTCGTATGAAAAAACTCATATGAACAAAAATGTTCAACATTGAGCACTGGCAATGGTTAGAAGCATAGGATAGGATGAGTCTTTGCTTGCTGGGCCAACTAAGTATGCTCTAGGCAAACCAGATATTCAATATGACAAGCTCCCTTCCAGTTGTGAATAGGATGCATCAATCAATCTTAGCTTGAGGACCTTAAAGATTTCTATTGTCCTCATCTCCAGCTTCTGATCTAATGTTTCCAAAGCAATTTAAGGATGGTGTAAGTGGGAAAAAAAAGGCAGTTATAATCCAAATTTTTGTCTTAATTTGCTGTTGATAGTAAATTTTTTGTGTTGAAAGAAAAGAGGAAGAAAATATATTGATAGTGTCAAATTCAGATATTGGACCTACATGATATGTCTTACTCTAAGTATATCTGGGTAAGATTTGTTAAAACTTATTGAATCTTCAGATCTGGAAACTTCTACCACTTGTTGACCTAATATGAACCAATAATTTTAAAAGGCTAGTCAAAGAGATCACCACTCATCTCTCAGTTTGTTGCCTTGGGGTGGCTTGTGTGTTGCTGGAAGTTATGCAACCACTGCATTAAATACCAGCAAAGGTCACCATGGTGGACAGGTTTCATTTGAGCTCCCAGACTAAGACAGATGAGGAAGAAGAAGAGATGGACTACTTCCAAATATTTAGTCCCTGAAAACCTTATGAATAGCAGTGGAACAGTATCCAGCATCAGAATGTTGAATGCTGAAACATTATTAAGGCCATCAACATATTGTAAGATGCAGTACCAGAAGATGAGTCCCTCGGGTTGACATGCACTCAAAATATTACTTGGGAAACTCTGCCTCCTCAAAGTAGAGTTGACTGTGATGATGCTAATGGAGTAAAGCCTTCAGGACTTTCATTTGTTGATGGAGCACAACTCAAAATAGGGATAAACAGCTTTTAAATTCCATTAATAATCATAACATGGAATGTACTAAGCATGGGTCTAGAAAAACTGGAAGTTGTCAAAAAGGAAGTGGAATGCCTAAAGATCAATATACTAGGCATTAGTGAGATGAAATGGACTAGTATTGACCATTTTGAATCTAACAATTATAAGGTCTACTATGCTGAGAATGACAAATGGAAGAGGAATGGCATCACATTCAAAATTAAATTAATTTTTGAATCTATCTTGAAACATAATGCTGTCTGTGGTATGAAAATATCCATATATCCTTCCTCTTCAGTTAATCATCAAAGAGACTATTTCAAGATCTATCTTGAAATGAAATGCTGTCTGTGATAGGATACTAGCCATACATCTACAAGAAAGACCAGTTAATGCAACTATTATTGAAATTCGTGCACAGTCACCATGCCAATAATGAGGGAAATTGAAAATTATACAATTTCCTTCAGTGTGAAATTGGCAAAACATGTAATAAATTTTTACTGATAGTTACTGGTGATTGGAATGTGGAGGTTGTAAAAAAAAAAAGAAGAGGAAGAACTAGTAGTTGAAAAATGTGATCTTGGTGATAGAAATGATGCTGGAGATTGCATGATAGAATTTTGCAAGATCAATGACTTATTTATTGGAAATACAATTTTTAAACTACATTAAAGAACACAATACACATGAACCTCACCAGATGGAATATACAGAAATCAAATTTACTATATTTATGGGAAAAGATGGTAGAAAAGCTCCATATCACCAACTAAAACAAGGCCAAGGGCAGACTAGGAAACAGACCATCAATTGCTCATATACAAGTTCAAGCTAATGCTGACGAAAATGGAAACAATTTCATGAAAGCCAAAATGTGATCTTAAATAAATCTAACCTGCATTTAGGGATTATCTCAAAAATAGATTTGATGTAATAGATACTAATGACTGAAGTTCAGAAGAGTTGTGGGATGGCATGAAAAACTTCATATAGGAAGAAAGCAAAAAGATATTAAGAAAAGAAGAATAAAAGAAAAAGACTAAAATAGATGTCAGAAGAGACTCTTAAAACTTGCTTTCCAGTGTAGAGATGCTAAAGCAAATGAAAGAAATGAACAGGTAAAAAAGACAAGCAGAACATTTCAAAGTGCAGTTCAAGAAGACAAATCCAGTATTATAATGAAATTTGCAAAGACCTGGAGTTAAAAACACAAAGGGAAGAATATGCTCAACATTCCTCAAGCTGAAAGAACAGAAGAAAAGTTCAAGTATCAACTTGAAATATTAAATGAATCTTTGGGCAAACTTTTGAATGATACAGAAAGCACCAAAAGAAAATGAAAGGATTCTACAGTTACTGTACCCCAAATAAATGGTCAATGTTCAATTATTTTTAGAGGTAGCATAGGTCCAAGCACCAGTGATACTGAAGAAGTCTAATATGCACTGAAGGCACTGACAAAAGAAACTCCAGGAATTGATGGAATACAAATTGAAATATTTCACAAAGTGATGCAGCACTGATATCACTTACTCATCTATGATAAGAAAGTTAAAAGATAGCTTCCTGGCCAAATGATAGGAAAAGATCCATATTTGTGCCCATTACAAAGAAAGGTAATCCAGTGGAATGCAGAAATCCTAGTAAACTATAATTAATATCACAAGCAATTAAAATTTTGCCAAAGGTAATTTTAAAACAACTGCAACAATACATTGGCAGGAAACAGAGCTTGAAGAGAGTTTCAGACGATGTGGAACATGTAATGTGATTGCTGACATCAAATGGATTTTAGCTGAAATCAGAGAGTACCATAAGGATGTTTTGCCTGTGCTCTATTGATTATGCAAAAACTTTCAACTGTGTGGGTCATGAAAATCTCTGAAACATTATGGAGAATTGTGCTCATAAGGAAGCTATACACAGACCAAGAGGCAGTCATTTGAAAAGAACAAGGAAACACTGAATGGTTTAAAATTAGGAAAAGTGTGTATCAGTATTGTGGCTCATTTGCTTTTTTTTT
>NW_006408726.1:1888986-1895728 GCF_000296735.1 Chrysochloris asiatica
GATCCGCCATCTTGTTTGTTTTTTCTCATTTGCTTTTGTCACTGGATTTTATTCCATTATGTGGATGTACCCAAGTTTGTTTAGCATTTACGAATAAAACTGCTGTAAGGAAACCTGGTGTGGCCCTGTGAGTTAATGTGTCAGACGGCAAAGCTGTTTGAACTGCAAGGTCGGCAGTTCAAGCTCACCAGCTGTTCCTCGGAAACCCTATATAGGGTCTCTATGGGTCAGAATTGACTCGATGGTACTTCACAACAAGTTTTCATGTACACTTGTTTATGCACACATAACTAGATGCTAAAATGTTGTGGTAAACCTATGTAAAAAAAGAAAAAACTGGTCCTGCAGGCAAAGTCAGTTTGAACCACAAGACTGGAGGTTTTAACTCACCAGTAGCTCCTTGGAAACCCTATATATGGTAGCTATGAGTCATAACTGGCTTGATGACACTTAACTACAACATATAAAAAACATGTTAGACCATCTCCCTAAGTGACTGTACCATTTTACATTTCTGACAGCAAAGAATGAAACTCCTTGCTGCTCCATTTCTTACCAGTATTTGGTACCAGTGTTTGCGATTTCACTCCTTCCTAATTGTTATACAAGGAGCCCTGAGAGAGTAATGGAATACCAACAGGGCTGTTAACCAAAAGTGCAGTAGTAGTCAAAGACTTCATTTTTTTGGATCCACTATCAACACTCAGTCAAGAAATGAAACAATGTGTAATATTAAGCAAATCTGCTGCACAAGACCTCTTTAAAGTGTTCATGAGCAGAGACATTAGTTTGAGGACTAAGTCATGGTATTTTCAATAGCTGCATATGCATGTGTAAGTAGGAAAGTGAATAACGAAGACTGTGGAAAAACTGATACATTTGAATTAGTGTTGGAGAATATTAAAAGTACCATGGACTGCCACAGAACAAACAAATCTGTGTTGGAAAAAGTACAGGCAGAATGCTCCTTTGAATCTAGGATGGTGAGACATCTCCCATTCTTTGGGCACATTATCCGGAGAGAGCCATTCCTGTATGTGGACACTATGCTTGGTAAAGTGGAGTGTCAATGAAAAAGAGGAAGACACCCAATGTGATGGACTAGCACAGTGGCCTCAGCAATGGACTCAAGTATAACAACCTTTGATGGTGCAAGACTTGGCAATTTCTTATCTATTGTGCATAAGATTGCTGTGAATGGGAACTAATTCAAAGGCAAATAGTAACAATAACAAAGCAAAGAGAGAATGCTTCCCAAGAGATATCTAAGATTCATGATTTCATGAAAGTGAAATTCAAATTTTACCTGTGCTTAAGAAAGAGTGTTTTCATTTTTTGGGGTAGTGGCTTTGGTGGTGGTTAAAATACTTTAAAATGCCTTTTATTGCTCATTATTTTTAAAATTCTAATTTTTAGAGCATTTATGACAGTGCTGTGGCTCTGTGGGATAAGCACTGGCCACTAATCACAAGGTCAATGGCTTACCCTCCTGCTGCTTTGTTGGAAAAAGATGAGAGTTTCTCCTCCTGCAAAGACTTACATCATGAATGCTATACTTTGGCTGTGAATTGGATCTGACTCAATAGCACTTAACAGAAACAGCAACACCAAAGTTTAGAGCATTTTACGTTCACAGAGGCATTAAGCAGGAAATATAGAATGTTCTCGCATATCTTCATGTAAGATAAGGAAAAAAGGGAAAGATCCTAAATAAGGCAGACTGTCATATTGACTGCAACTCTGGCCTCAGACATGGCAATAGTTGGGAAGATGGTACAACACTGACCAATATTTTGTTCAATAATATATAAGGTCTCTATGAGTTGGGCATTAACAACCTGTGATATGCAGATGATACAACCTTGCTTACTGAAAGTGAAGAGGACTTAAAATGTTTACTGATGAAGATCAAACACTATAGACTTTGGTATGGGTTGCATCTAAATGTAAAGAAACCAAAAATCTTCACCACTGGACCAATAAACAACATCCATATCAACGGAGAAAAGATTGAAGTTGTCAAAGTCTTCATTTTGCTCTCCTCAACCAACAACACTCATGGAAGCAGCAGTCAAGAAATCAAAGGACATATTACATTAGACAAGTCTATTGCAGAAGACCTCTTTAAAGTGTTGAAGAGCAGAGATATCAGTTTGAGGACTAAGGTGCAATGGACCCAAGCCATTGTATTTTCAGTAACCTCATATGTATGCAAAAGTTGGACAGTGAATAAGGAATACTATCAAAGAATTGATGCATTTGAATTTGGTGTTGGAGGAGAATATTAAAATTACCATGGACTGCAGAAAGAACAGGTCTGTGTTGGGAGAAGTAAGCCAGAATGCTCCTTGGAAATCAGGATGGCCAAACTTCATCTCTCATACTTGGGATATATTATTATCAGGAGGGACCAGTCACTGTAGAAGAATATCATGTTAGGTAAAGTGGAGGTTCAGAAAAAAAGAGGAAGACCCCTCCCCCCACCACCACCACTAAATGGACTGTCAAAGTGGCAGCAGCAAAGGGCTCAGGCGTAGCAATGATTGTGAGGTTGGTGCAGGACTGGGCATTCATTCTTTCTGTTGTGCATAGGGTCACTATGAGTCAGTACTGACTCAATGGCACCTAAAAACAACAACACAAGTTGGAGTCATTTCCTCAGGTTTGCAATGACTTATTGTGTTGAATATATTTTCATATGCTTCTTTATCATCTTTGTCTTCTGTGGTAAGCTATTTATTCAGATATTTTCTCTAGTTTTTAATTGGATTGTTGGTTTTCTTATTTATTGAGCTTAATGTATTTCTATATTTTGAATATTAATCCTTGATTAAAAAATTTCTTCCAGGCTGTCTTTTCATTATCTGACTAGTGCTTTCATTCTCAGACTATAAGGAATCTCAACATCCTTTTTTTTTTTTTTTTTTTAAATGGTACATGCTTTTGTTAATATATCTTAAAAAAAAAAATCATTGTCAAGCTAACTAAGTTCACCTAGATTTTCTCACATATTATCTTTTTTTTTAATATATTGAAAAACTTTATATTTAGAATTAGCTGGCTGGACTCCATTTAGATTATCCCAATTTTGTTGGCAACATCCAAAGCAACATAGTCAGGAGCCAGTCGAACACATATTGGCCCTGATTAAGGTGTTGACCTTGGCTACATTAATGTCATAGAGCTTCTTCACAGCCTGTTTGATCTGGTGCTTGTTGGCCTTGACATCTACAATGAACACAAGTGTGTTATTATCTTCAGTCTTCTTCATGGCTGACTCAGTAGTCAGAGGGAACTTGATGATGGCATAGTGGTCAAGCTTGTTTCTCCTGGGGGCACTCTTCCAAGGATATTTAGGCTGCCTCCAGAGCCTCAGAGTCTTGGGCCACCAGAAGGTGGGTGACGTGAGGATTTTCTGTTTTTGTGTGGCTGTGGATGCCTTTCAGCACTGCCTTCTTGGCCTTCAATGCCTTTGCAGGCAGGAACTTCCTTCTTCACCTTCGGTACCATCTTCGTAGAAAGGTCACATATTATCTTTTAAGAGTTGTATAGTTTTGTGCCTTATGTTTGTCTTGGATCCATATTGAGTCAATTTTTGTGGAAGATGTAAGCTCTGTGCCCAGGTTTCCTTATTTCTATGTGCATGTTCAGTTGTTCCAGCATTATTTATTAAAGACAATATCCTTTCTCCCTTGTAAAATAGTACAAGGAAAACAGAAAACAAATCCAAAATGTTTACAGTTCCCTCCCCTGTTGGAAGTATGAGGCACTTTTTCTAAAATTCATAGTGAAAACCTTGTGAGACTCCAAGAGCTAAAACTCCCAAAATGGGTGATTCCCATCATGGCTGGGATTCCAGGAGCTTTTATCTTTTAAGTTGTTCCACTTTCAGTCATTAATCAGTTACATGTAGATTACCCATACCAAGTGGTGGGTCCAGCCACCACAATTTATTTTCTTGTTAGTCTATAGTCCTCTACATCAATCTATCATTCTCTCCAGTTTTGGGGCCAGAGTAGGCCCTATGATGTCAATTCCCTGATGGAGCTAACAACTTTTAGTATTATGTTTTAAACTTTTTTTCTTGTTTTGAAGATACAGATGGTGATGTCCAATCATTACATACCAGATCAGAAACTGGAAGCTGATTTCATTTTTACAGCCTATCTTTCACAGCTGGGAATAAACTGTTACATTTTATTACCTAGGTGCTTCTTGTTATAAAAGTGGATGGTAGAGGATAAAGTGTACAGGTGGCTGTACATTGTTTTAGAGATAAAATGGAGATGTAGACAAGATCTATTACTCAAGAGTCTAATATATGTTTGGAAAAAATATATAAACAATATACTGATCCTAAAAGAAGGAAATAAAAACAATAATAGCATCATATTCATCATAAAATGGTAAAGAAAAGGAATAACCATTTCCTGCAAAAAGGAGAGATTTTGCATCACAAGGATATTAGTGCTTAGAGGCAATATCATTTCCCATTTTGTTGCTGTTGTTAAGTTCCCTCACACTGGTTCTGACTCATAGCCATCCTGAATCAGGTTTCCCAGGAGCAGCAGTGTGTTTAAGCCTCTAACCTAGCAGACCAGTGCCACACCAGGACGCCATCATTTATCTCATACTGTGGTTGATATGTGCTGTCAAATCTATTTCAACTTACAGCAACCATGTATGGGATTTCCAGTGAGCAACTGATGGATTTGAACCACGTACCTTGCGGTTAACAGTCTGATGATGCATATCCTACATCACAACAGCAGGGCTCTTCACTTCCCATATTGTTGTTGCTGATTACTACCATGGAGTAAGAGATGGGAAGTTAAAGCTGAGAACTGTCATGAATTTTAAAAGAAAAGTTCCCTTTAATGTTATTAATGGAGTGAAGTGCCTGCGTTTGCCATGTTTGACTTTTTGATCCATGATGTTTATGTCACCTTAGTGCTACTGTTTCATGATCACCTCTTTATTTCCCATAAGAGAAGTCAGATTGAGCCCCACTTATGAGCTGGTCTCTGTTGGTTTGTTTTGCAAACGTTTTCTTCATGGATAGCCTCACAGCAATCCTATATGAGTATGTTATAAGCTTTTTAGAGAGCAGGACTCTGAGGCAGAGAATTAAAGGTACTTGTCTCTGGTTACACAGTTAATAAGTGCTGAAGCCAGGACTGGAACCAAGGTCAGTTTTATCCAAGGCACTTGCTCTTTCCATTATGCCCTCTTGCTTTGAAGAGTTGGGCTTATCAACAAGAATATAGCTTCACACAGTTACAAGTGGTGCATAAACATTATTTATTAATTTGCCTTTGAAGGTAACATCAGCTGTTGTAGGACTGATTAGCAAACAGTATTGCAGTAACAACAATTAAGGGTATTGACAGAACAAAAGAAACCGTTTCTGTTTCCACATACTTATTTTTCATTCTAATATTGCTTACAAGATTATTTTTATAGCTGTTTGTTTCATAAGGAAATTTACAACTAAAGTGTTTCGTGTTCCTCTTTATTTCAAATGAGTTAGCAAAGTAATTTCATTCTAATATCAATGTAAATTCCGAGTGTGCAGTACAACTTGTTAAGACTTTAAAAATTTGTGTATATTTGATTTTCCATTGATTTCTACCTTGTTATACTCTATGTTTCTATTGCAGCACAGTAATTTAATTGTGTTTAAAAACTACCTTCCTGGGTTAAAGCAATTTTGTATTATTGTGTGTGTGTGTGTGCATTTTTCTTTTGTTTTACACTTCACAAGATGAAGTAGACAGGATCACTATGGGTTGGAATTGACTCAACGGCACTTAACAACAACAACAACAAGATGAAGTAGGTCATTTCAGATATGCACCATTTGTAGCTGCTTAAAGGAGAAAACATTCTCGTTTGGTTGGATTATATTTTCATGCAAGCTTAAAATGTATTTGTGGTAAATAAACTAACTGGTTAAGGTTAGGTGCACAGTGTACCTTAGAAATAAGATCCTTGGTTTTTGGAATAATGGTGCATCCCACAGAAGAATGATAGCTCAGAGAAGGAAATGTATAAACTAAAGCTAGCAAAGAGCAAACACAATGATTGCTGTCTGAGAGTTTTCTATTTCACATAGGTTCACATGATACCCTGTATAAATCTTCCTTTTGTTCTTCCATAATCAAAGAGGATCAATATAAATCATCTTCTCTGAACTTGTGTTATCACCACTAGTTATTTTCGAGATCACTAACAGGAACTCCACCACAACTTCTGAACTGAGTCTTCCTGATGATCATTGCTCAAGAGTGCATGGACTCAACTTGCACTGACAAGCATTTTATGATTCACACTGAAATATGACCATGGAAAACCAGCATTCCACTTAGCACCATCTCACATGCTTTCATTTGATAAGTTTGGATATTATGTTCATTTTTGCCTATTTAGGCATATTATCTGCAATTTTGTTCATTGATTTAGGGAGACATATGTTCTTCCCACCAAGAGTTCTCATAGTCTTGCATTATCAGTTGAGGAATGCCAGTATATTCTGTTCCTATTTTTTTTTTTTTTTAATAAGGTTAGGGACTTCTGGCGTTTCCCTGACCGGGCAGCACAGAGTAGACACTGGAGAGGGAGAGAAAGGAATAGTCAGAAACATCACACTAGAAGGCTTGTAAGTCAGTCTTCTGCCTATGACTGATTAGAATACCTAAAATGGGACTACAGCGTACCCAGTGAATGAGGCTTCTTGTGAAGC
>NW_006408726.1:1897008-1897721 GCF_000296735.1 Chrysochloris asiatica
AACCATGACAATGAGATGATATATGATGGAATGAATGTAAAACTAAAGTTCTCTCATGTAAACTATCATATAATTCACAATAAAACATTAAAAAATTATAATAATAAGGTTATAGTGCTCACTAACTAGAGGGTTGTTGTTACTAAGTGCCATCAAGTCAGTTGTAACTCACAGCTTTAAAACTTTTGGGGAGCAGAAATTCTCATCAGTCTCCCACAGAGCCACTGATGATCTCTAAACACTGACCTTTGGGTTCAAAGTCCAATGTTTGTCCTCTAGATTCACCTGCTCTAGGCTGCAGAGTAGACACGTGTCACTTGGGTGACATAGAACACAGTTAAAAAAATAAGGAAGGAGTCTATTTGCTCACCATTACTTTTACAGTATAGATTTACTTAATGAGTGAATAAGCCCTGTTAGGGAAGTAGGGATTACCAGTTTGAACATAGACATGAAGCTCAGAAAAATGAAGACACTTGCATAATACAACATCTCTATTAAGTAGAGTAGTGAACATTTGAGTCTAAATTTTCTATCAGCAAGTCTAGTGTTTGTTCTAGTGCTGATAAATCAAAACTATGATGTACCTCTGATATAAAGGAAACATATTTATATGTAAATATATATTTCTGCACATTACAGACTATAGGTCTAATCTGAAAGGGAGAAGACAATTACTATGGGTTTTGTCCTACACTGATATGTACTACATT
>NW_006408726.1:1897821-1901542 GCF_000296735.1 Chrysochloris asiatica
AAAAAAAAAAAAGTAGTTGTATCTATATAACCAAACTATTATTGGTGGATACAAAGTTAGATTTTATAAATATTAATCCTTTTTGTTGATACTGAGCTTTGTTTTGTTTTCAAATTGCCTAGATTCTGTAAATATTTTGAGATAATTGGACAGTTTTGTTATCTTACTTGAGTTTGGAGAAAGAGGAAGGTATGTTGTTGTTGTTTAGTGCCTTGGAATCAGTTCCAGTTCTGACTCACAGTGACCCTGTCTGTATAGGGTTTCCAAAGAGCAGCTGGTGAGTTTGAACACAGACTTTCTATTACAAACCAACCTTGAGGTTGAGTGCTTATTCTATGGTGACAAAGCAGGATTTCAAGAGGACAATAGACACAGTAAAATTTTTTTTAGAAAAAGAGATAGTAAATTAAAATAACCGTAAATGTGGCACTGTAGGGTAACCACTGGACCATATTGCCAGTGTGAAACAAAAGATTGGTGTTTTAAGCCTGCCAGCCACTCCTCAGAAACCCTGTACAGTATCACTATGTGTGGAAACCTATTTGACAGCATTCAACAACAAATAAAAACAGTGTGGAGCTGTATGGTAAGAGCTGGACTGCTAACCACCCACTAGCTACTAGCTACTCCTTTAAATCCTATACAGGGTTTTGATGAGTGGAAACTCACTTGATGGCAATTAACAACAGCAATAATATATTAAAATATCCTAGGAATAGTTTATAAATTTTCATATATACTTAATCAGAATCATTCAACTAATCTGTCATTTTCATTTTACAGAAGAGGAAACTGAGGCTCAGAAATAAAATTGCTCATACTCTTAAGGGTATTGGTAGATCTGGTATATGTTCTCTAATCTGTGCATTGTATTGTGTGTCCTCTCCAGATAAAACTAAAATCAAGCAGAAGTACAATTTATCTTTAGAAGTAACTGATACTTTTAATTACACTGACAAGTTCTTGAGCATTTATCAAAATATCTATTTGTAGAGAGGAGCTAAGCAGCATTTGTACTTTGGTCTATGTTACATTACAGGAGCTAGCTGCCATTTGCTCTTGATTCTGAAATTGTTGGGAGAGAGGATATAAATAAATCCCTACTTTTCACTTCTCTGCTACTTCTATTTTGATGCCAGCTGCATGTGAAATACTTCTTCCTCTGAAACTAATCACCCAGAGCTAGGTCAGACAAGTTACAAGATACATTCCTCCAGATTGCTAAATCTCCCCAAGACCTAAGGTAACAGCCACAAACTTGGGAGTCACCAAGGCTACCTCACTTCTAAACTGTTTCCTACACATTTAAGGATTTTCTTTCTACACTTTTAGGTTGCTAACTTCAAGATTGAGCACCCTATGGGGTGCCTCACCTCTGACTTGCTAGCTAAAAAAAGTTTAGGGATTCTCTTCTACCACAACTCAGGAGTTCCTAGCCCCCTTACTTCTGACCTGTTAGGTGTAACTACTCTCTCATATTTATAATTTTCTAGAAGAAATCACAGAACTCATGGAAAATACCAGACTTATGATTGCAGATTTATGATAAAGGATACAAATCAGGAAGAGTACAAAGAAAAGACACAGAGGATGAGGTTTGGGAGAGTTTCCAACATGAAACTCTCTGTCCCAAAGAGTGTGCATCACCCTTTTTTTTCCTAACTCATAGAAATTCAGTGTCTACAGCTTTTATTGAGAATTTATTTCCATTTTTTGCTAGTCATTATGAGTTGGGTTCCTTATACCAGGTCAGGATGAGGTAGTCATTATGAGATGAATTGATCTGACTTAGACTGTCCCCATCCAAGAGATACTTCACAGGCATTATCTGTCAGGTCCAGAGTCCTTATCAAAAGGTTCTAGAGCTACAAATACACAGCTCATTGGCTAAGGTTAGATTCTAAATCTCACAGATTTATAAGCATTGGATATCACTAATAAAAGTGCACCCCATTTTGCATTTGATAGAACTGGGGATAAAACCCAAAAAGGGGAAAGGAAATTGAATGCTGACTATTTCTGGATTATGTAGTATGAAACATTAATTAATATACTGTGAGATCTTCAGTTATGAAAAAAAAAATACTAAGTAGTTTTTAGAACAGAACAAGGGGATTTAAAATCAGGAAAGTGGTTTAAAATCAGGTAAGATGTTCTCCAGGATTGTACTCTATTACCATATTTATTTAATCTGTATGCAGAGGAACTGGATTATATGAAGAATGTGGCATTAAGATTGGGAAAAGACTCATTAACAACCTGGGATATGTAGCTATACAATCTTGCCTCCTGAAAGCGAAGAGGACTCAAGACACTTACTGATGAAGATGTGGCATCAGCCTTCGATATGGGCTGCACTTCAATGTAAGGAAAACAAAAACCCTCATCACTGGACCAATAAATAACATCAGGTAAATTGTAGAAAAAGACTGAAATTGTCAAAGACTTTATTTTGGTTGGATTAATTTTCGACACCCATGGAAGCAACAGTCAAGAAAACAAATGATGTATTGCATTAAGCAAATTTAATGCACAAGACCTCTTTAATGTATTCAAGAGCAAAGATGTCATTTTGAGGACTTAGATGCACCTGACCCAAGTCATAGTATCTTCAGTAGCTTCATATGTATGAGAAAGTTGGAAGGTGCATAAGGATTATTATATAAGAATTATTGCATTTGAGTCATGATGTTGGAAAGGAACATTAAAAGTACCATAAACTTCTATAAGAACAAACAAATCTGTGTTTAGTGAAATACAGCCAGAATGCTCCTTAAAAGCCAGTATGGCGAGACCATCTCTCATACTTTTAACATTTATCAGGAGGGATCAGTCCCTGGAAAAAGACATCTTGCTAGGTAAACTGGAGGGTCAGCAAAAAAGAAAAAAATTTCCATAGAGATGATTTTGCACAGGGAGAGTAGCAATGGGCTCAATTAAGCTTAACAACAATTATGAGGATGTGTTTTGCTCTGTTGTATGTAAGAACACTAAGAATCGGAACTGATTTGATGGAACCTAATAACAACATAACAACAACAACAATAACAACAAAAATGGCACAGAAATATCTGTGTTCAGTTTCCCACCAAAAACCCCCATCCCAGTTTCCTTTATTTACCCAGGGGAAAAAAATACTTCTCTCAAATGAATGAATCTGATGTAAATATATTTCTACCTTAAAGAGTTCTTTATGTATATAAATGATAAATGTCTGCATGTATTGATATTTTTTTTTTACTCATGGAAAAATATCAGTGAGATTATATATATATATATATGACGTGGTGGTGGTTATATGCCGTGGAGTTGGTTCTGACTCATAGTGACCCTATACAGGGTTTCTGAGGCTGTAAATCTTTACGGGAGCAGAAAGCCTAATCTTTTCCCGGTGGAACAGCTGATAGTTTAGAACTGCTGACCCTGAAGTTACCAGCATGATTCATAACCACTATGCTACCAGAGCTCCTTGGGGCTTCAAAAAGTTTGTGGAAAAATTGAATGAAGAGAATGTAGTATTCATCAAAATTTAAAGTGACAGAATCAAAATAAAACTAAATGGCCACCACTCATCTGTCATGCAGTGGTGGCTTGAGTTACTGTGATTCTGAGGGTTATGCCACCGGTATTTTAAATAACCAGCAGGGTCACCCATGGTGGACAGGTTTCAGATGAGCTTCCAGACAAAGACAGACTAGGAAAAAAGAGTGACAAACTACTT
>NW_006408726.1:1904732-1915204 GCF_000296735.1 Chrysochloris asiatica
CTCTCATACTTTGGACATATTGTCAGGAGGGACCAGTCACTGGAGAAGGATATCATGTTTGGTAAGGTAGAAAGTAAGAAAAAGAGGAAAGACCCCCAGTGTGATGGATTGGAAAAGTGGAAGCATCAATGGTCCCAAGCATGCAATAATTGTGAAGTTGGTCCAGGTCTGGGCAGTGTTTTGTTCTGTTGTGCACAGGATTGCTATGAGTCGCTACCACCTCGATGGCACCTAACAGCAACAACAACAACAGGAGGAGCTGGTGGGTTTAAACTGCTGACCTTGCAGTTCACAATCTAGTGCTGATCCTACAGCACCAACGAGGTGTCTTGAAAACCCTATACAGGGTCTCTATGAGGATTGCTATAAGTTAAAAGTGACTCAATGACATTTAACAATATCAGCCACAGCATCTATCTATCTACGTTGTTGTTGTTAAGTGTCATTGAGTCGGTTCTGACCCATAGCGACCCTGTACAGGGTTTCTGAGGGTGTAAATCTTTACACTCCCACAGAGTGGCTGGTAGTTTCGAACTGCTGACCTTAAGGTTCGCAGCCTGATTCGTAACCACTACGCTACCAGAGCTCCTTAGATATATGCTTTTCGCCTAATTAACAGGTAAAAGTCTGATGGAGCAAGATCAGGACTGTAGGGAGGATGCTTTAACAACTCAAATTGATTTTTTTCTGAGTGTCAGCAGTGTTGGCAGAGGTGTGCAAACATGCATTTTCATACAGACTTCTGCATTGAATCCTATATTTATGCTTCAGCTCTACAGTGAACAAATCACTGTAAGAAGTACTGTTTAATGTTAAACATGTTTCCTGATAGTGTGCCAATACTGGCTCTTAAGAATACCAGAAAACTGTAAGCATCAATTTTCCAGCTGATGGTTGACTTTTGAATTATTTCTTGGTCGGCAATTGAGGATGTTTCCATTACATTTTCTGCCATTTACTCTCAGGCTCATAGTGATGAATCCATGTCTCCTTACCAGTAACAATTTTTTTTAAAAGAAACTTTTACTTTCCTTTGAGTATCAGTATAAACACTTCTGTTTATACTCTTCTGTGAGTTGTTTCAGTACCCATCTCATAAAACCATTTCAAAACCCAAATCTGTCAAAGACTTTTTCATAGTTAGAGCCATGGCTGATTTACAAATGATTTTCTACATAATCCATTGTCACTCATCTATTTTTACAGAACCATTTCACATGCAAGCTCAATTTTTTCATCAGCCATTGACATGGAGAGATGTATTAATATAACTGGAGTGTGGATAATTTCAGACTTAACCTTGTGTGATTATATATATATATATATATCACTGTATAGGGTTTCCAAGGTTGTAAATCTTTATGGGAGCATGATTCTCCCGTGGAACTGCTGGTAGTTTCGAACTGCTGACCATGAGATTAGCAGCCCAATTCATAGCCACTACACTACCAGAGTTTCTATGTTATTGGTCACTCATGATGGCCAAGTCTCAGTGAATCTTCTAGACTAAGAAGGAGGGACTGGCTAAAGTGATAAGACTCTTTGTGAGATGGTTTTGCATAGTGGTCCCCAAAATAGACTTGAAAATACCAGTGATGAAGGGTATGTCGCAGGACTGAGTAACATATTGTTTGGATGTATGGATAAGGTTTCCAATGTTGAAGCTGCTCAACCACAGCTACCTATTGATCATCTATTTATCTTTACACATCCACACAAATACATACAATGAACATACCCAAACAATAAAAATGGATTAAAATGAAGCAAGAAAGATACTTTAAAAACTTATAAATTAAAAAAGGAAACCAAGAGTAGAATGAGGTTAGTGGAAATTTATATCATCAAATGCCAACACTGAATGTAATACTTGATAATGACTTTCCCA
The DNA here is from genome assembly GCF_000296735.1 of Chrysochloris asiatica. Lineage (NCBI taxonomy): Eukaryota > Metazoa > Chordata > Mammalia > Afrosoricida > Chrysochloridae > Chrysochloris > Chrysochloris asiatica. The sequence goes on from NW_006408726.1 coordinate 1,906,621, forward strand.
GCATCTAAAGCAAAAGGAAACACATTAGTAATAAAATATAGTAAAAAAAAAAAAAATTAACTGCATGATTATTTGAAATGTGACTCTTATAACATAAGTTTCAATGTTACTAAAATAAATGTTAATGTTCAGTTTTTGTTAGTTGTCTTTTTGGAGGAGCCCTGGTGGCACAGTGCTCAGCGGCTAAACACAATGGCACTTTATAAAAGAATAAGTCTGTAAATCTAACTATGTTTGTCCTTACGACCTCCACATTGCTCTAACAGAAGCCCAGTCTGTTTACCTGCCAGGAAGGATACGTAAAGCCTTTGCAGTACCACCACATTAGCTTTCTAGCACATTCACGACTTCATGTGAGTTTTTATTTTTAATGTTTCTTTGCTTTTAGCTTTGAACACTTGCTTGCACAGACTTATAGCCCTAGAATGATGTTCTCCTTCTTCCTCACTTGACAGACTAAATTCAGGTAACTTTTTCCAGGAAATTCCACACCCACTCACTATTTAAGCATCCTTCCAGATTGGTTCCTCTGACATCACCTGTCCTAAAAACTAATTTATTATTGTACATGCTGTGGGATCAGTTCCAACTCATAGCAATGATGTATAGGGTTTCTGAGAAGCAGCTGGTGAGCTTGAGCCACCAACTTTGAGGTTCAAACTGACGTTGTAGTACAGCACATTGGCCTACAACGTCACATCAGGATATGGTGTATAAAATATGTGTCTATAGGTTTTTCCTTGCCATTCATCAGAAAGGGTCTTTATAGACCGGAATATAATAGTGTATGACATAAAATACATTATGAATACTATAATGATTTATTAAAAACAACCCTAACACATCTATCTCTCTTTATCCCTTTGTTTCTCTCTGTCTGTCTATTTCTCTGTTTTCCATGCTATATTGTAAGCATACACAAAAGTCAAGTAAATATGATCATTGCTGTTTTTCTCCTTAACTTGGAAAGATTAAAATGGAATGATATTATTCTGTAAGTTCTATTTTTTATTAGTATCATTATACTTGATGCCTCAACAGCAGTATATATCCAAAACTCACCCTCTCTGTACATTTAAGCTATCAATTTTGTCAAATCTAATTGAATCAAAGCACAAGCAGTTATAAACTGAGTGCAGCTTGACAAATTTAAAAAAGAAAACAAAAAGTAAGAGACACACATTCAATCAATATTTTCACTTTAAAATATTCCTATATTATAATGCCTTGCAGTTTCTAAAAATGTCTCAGACATGTTTACAGCTTATTTACTCTCATATTTTTACTCTTTATGTAGAAACATGTGCCTATTCTCAACACTGACTTTGATTCTGTATAAGCTAAATTTCTCAGGCAGAAATTAAACATGTTACTCTTGATACAAAAATGTTTATCATTTCTATGTCACCTGACATTTTGTGGTAGCTTGATGTTAATGACAGTTCTGATTAAAAACATAGAGCTACATTACATGTAGCAATTTAACTCATGGCCCCACCAGTAGCCAGTGTCCACTGAGAAAGCCATAGCAACGCTTCACGTGTCAGACTGGGATTGTACTCCATAAGGATTTTCAGTGGCTGATTTTTCAGAATTAAACCATCAGTTCTTTGCTGCCAGGCTATCTTCAAATCTTTCAGTTAGCAGCTAAAAGCACTAACTGTTTGAACTATTGAGGGATTATTGATGCCCATATTCAGATGCTATTTGATTAGGTCATATTTCACGTGTACAAATTCCATATATTATTCTTGAAAATCTTGTATCTCTCTGTTCTGTTGGGTGTGAAAAAGTCACTTTTAATGCTGCTGTTGTTGTTAGGTGCCATCAAGTGAGTTCCAACTCATAACAACCCTATGCACAACAGAACAAAACACTGTTCAGTCTTGCACCATCCTCACAATTGTTGATATAGTTGAACCCATTGTTGCTGCCTCTTTGCCAATTCAGCTCTTTGGAGGTATTCATCTATTTTGCTGACCCTCTCAAGAAGCTCATTCCTACTGACAACAGGTCTAAAGTTGGAAAAACTAAAGTTTTTCCCCATCATCATTTCTACAGAGCATTTAACTTTTATTTCTTCAAAGATAAATAAATATGTTCTTCTAACAGTCCATGCTGTTCTCAGTATTCTTCACTAGCACTGTAATTCAAATGCATCTTCTACATTTTCCTTATTTATTATCACACTTTCACATGTATATGAGGCAATTGACATAGCATAGCTTGAGTGAGGCACACCTTAGTACTCAAAATGACATCTTTGCTCTTAAGTTTTTCTACAGGTTTTTGCTGTAGATTTGCCTAATGAAATACATCATTTAATTTCTTAATGACTGTTTCTAAGATCATTGATTATGGAACCAAGCAAATGGAGTCTTTGACAACTTCAGTCTATTCTCTGTTTATCATGATGATATTTATTGGTCCAATTGTGACAATATTTATTTTTATTACATTTAGGTACAATCTGATTTGAAAGTTTTGACCTTTATCAGCAAGCACTTCAAGTCCTGTTTGCATCCAGCATGCAAAATTGCATATCACAGATTGTTAATCAGTATTCTTCCAATCCTGATGCCACATTATTCTTCATATAATACAGTTTCTGGTATTATTTGCTTAGATATATATTAAATAATATGGTGAAGTGATACAACCCTGGCTCACACCTTTCCTGATTTTAAACCATCCATTATCCCCTTGGTTCTATTCTAACAACTGCCTCTCTATCTATGCACAGGTTCCTTATGAGTACAATCAAGTGTTCCCTAAAACCCATCCATCCCACTGTTATCCATAGTTTGCCATAATCCACTCAGTCAAAAGTCTCTGCATAGTCAATAAAGCACAAGTAAACACCTTCTTAATCTCATCTAAAATGCCAAATTGGGTAGAAGTGCAGTGAGGAACTCCATCACCAACAACACAGAATACCAGACCAAACAAGTTCAGGGGATGATGCTTCACAATATTTAGTCACTGAAAACTTTATGAATAGCAGAAAAACAGGTCAGTGTTTCTGACTTGTGCTGGAAAATGAGTCCCTCAGACTGGAAGGCACTCAAAATGCGACAGGGGAAGAGATACATCTTCAAAGTAGAGTAGACCGTGATAACGCAAATGGAGTAAAACTTGTGGGACAAAAGCCCATGGGGCCTTCATTTGCTAATGGGGCACAACTCAAAATGAAGAGAAACAGCTGTAAACATCCATTGAAAATCAGAACATGGAAAGTATGAAGTATAAATCTGGAAAACTTGGAAGTTGTCAAAAATGAAATGGCATGCATAAACATCGATATCTTAGGCATTAGTGAGCTGAAAAAGACTGGTAGTGGCCATTTTGAATCTGACAACCACATGGTTTACTATGCCAGGAATGACAAATTGAAGATGAATGGTGTTGCATTCATTGTCATAAAGAACATATCCAGATCAGTCATGAGGTACAACACTGTCTTTGATAGGGTATTATCCATGCTGCTACAGGGAATCCCAGTTAATACCAATATTATTCAAATTTATGCACCAACCACTAAAGTCAGTGAAGAGGAAATAGAAGGATTCTACCAACTTCTTCAATCTGAAATTGATCAAACATGCAATCAAGATGTATTGATCATTACTGGTAATTGGAATGCAAAGACTGGGAAGAAAGAGTAAGGTCAGTAATTGGAAAATGTGGCCTTGGTGATAAAAATGATGCTGGATAATGCATGATAGAATTCTGCAAAACCAATGATTTGTTCATTTCAAATACCTTCTTTAGCTAGCATAAGAAATGACTATACACATGGACCTCATCAGATGGAATACATAGAAATCAAATTTACTACATCTGTGGAAAAAGACAATGGAAAAGCTCCACATCATCCATGAAAATAAAGCCAGGGACACTGTGGAACAGACCATCAATTACTCATATGTAAAGTGTGAATTCCATCTTAATGTAAAGAAAACAAAAATCCTCACCACTGGACCGATAAACAACATTCTTATCAACGGAGAAAAGAATGAAGTTGTCAAGGACTTCATTCTTCTTGGATCAACTATCAATACTCATGAAAGCAGCAGTCAGGTGTTCAAAGTAAGTATTGCATTAGGCAAATCTACACAAGACCTTTTTAAAGTGTTGAAGAGCAAAGATGTCAGCTTGAGAACTAAGGTGCGCCTGAACCAAGCCATTGTATTTTCAATAACCTCATATGCCTGCGAAAGTTGGACAGTGAATAAGGAAGACTGCAGAAGAATTGATGCTTTTGAGGTGTGGTGTTGGAGGAGAATATTGAAAATGCCATTGGCTGCCAATGAAACAATAAATCCGTTTTAGAAGAAGTGTAGCCAGAGTGCTTCTTGGAGGCCAAGATGGCCAAACTTTGTCTCTCATACTTAGGGCATTTTGTCAGGAGGGACTAGTCACTGGAGATGGATATCATGTTTGGTAAGGTGGAGGGTCTGAGAAAAAGAGGAAGACCCACAACGAGATGGACTGGCCAAGTGGCAGCATTGATGGTCACAAGCATAGCTCAGGATTGTGAATTGTTTCATTCTGCTGTGCATAAGGTCCCTATGGGTCGGTACCGACTCGATGGCACCTAACAACAACAACAATTCGAGTTCTGATTATGGAGGCATCGAGGCTAGATCAAATGGTTAGTATCTGCAAGTTTGTGTATTCTTGTATGTCTCCCCTCACTTCGTACCAGCTGGATGCTTCACTCTCATCTCTAGCCCTCTGTGGCTATGTCCTTTTTCATGAGTTCAGGTTTCCCCAGTTCTCACCACACTTTGGACCAATCAGCCCTTCCTTTTCTCTCTTTCATATCCAGGTCAACAGAAGTCAATGGAACATGGTTGAACTCAACCTATTTCTTCATTGCTGCCTACCCCCTCTTCCACTTACCAGTAGACCAATGTGGTTGCCAGAAAGCTTACATGCCTGCTTGTGTATTCTCTTTGAGTTTCAGTTGTTGCTGTTGTGAAGTGCCGTCGAGTTGGTTCTGACCCATAGCATCCCTGTATAGGGTTTCCAAGGAGCAGCTGGTGAGCTTGAACCACTGACCTTGCAGTTCAAACGACTTTGCCGTCTGGTGCATTAGCCCACAGCACCACACCAGGACTCCATATTCCCCATAGAATCCCACAATATTATACATTGAGATTTGAATTTTTACTTCAGTTCTTTCAGTTTGAGAAATGCTGAATGTGTTTTTCCCTTTTGTTTTTCTATTGTAGGTCTTTACACATTTCATTATAAATTTTTGACTTTGTCTTCTTGGGCTACATTTTGAAAAATTTAGTTTCTCATTTCTTCCAGTTGCTTTAGCTGAAGAACAAGTTTCAGAGTTCCTTCTGGTATCTGTTTTGGTGTTTACGTTCATTTCTGTCTTTTTATTGAATTTTGCTTTCATCATATACAGATTTCTTGGTATGATCCTACAATTCCTCTTGTCTTAGATCATTAATGTCTAATGTGTCAAATCTATTGTTTGATGGCCTATAAATTCAGGATGCATATACTCGAATTTGGAGCATGGTGGTTATATAGGATAAATGCTGGACTACAAATTTCAAGTGTGCTAGTACCAGCCCACCAGAAACTCCACAAGAGAAAGAATAGGCTTTCCGTTCCTGAAAATACTTGTTGCTGATGTTATAAAGTGTCAATGAGTCAGTTCCAACTCATAGTGACCCTGCATAGGGTTTCCAGGGAGTAGCTGGTAGGTTTGAACTTGTTCGCAGTCTAGTGCTGATATATAGTACCATGCCAGGAGTCCTAGAAAACACTATTCAGGGTCTCTATGCATCAGAACTGACTCTATGGTACCTAACAACAGTATACTCAAGATCACATTTTCTCTCTCAAAGATTTTTTTTATTTTTCTTCAGATTTAACAAAACTTGTATATGAGCAATTTATAACCTGGTCCTCATTCAACCACTGGCCTTATTTTGGCTGATGTTATTGAGCTTCTCTATGGTCTGTTCCCACAGATATAGTCTATTTGATTCCTGTGTATTCCATCTGGAGAGGTCCAACTTTATAATAATTGTTTAAGTTGTTGCAAAAAATGTTGTTGTTGTTAGGTGGCATCAAGTCAATACTGACTCGTAATGACCCTATGCACAGCAGAATGAAAAACTGCCCAGTCCTGGACCACCCTCACAATCATTGCTACGTTTGAACCCATCGCTTTTGCCACTGTGACAATCCATCTAATTAGGGCCTTCCTCTTTTTCTTTGAACCTCCATTTATCCAAACATGACATCCTTCTTCAGGAACTGGTCCCTCCTGACAATATTTCTGAAGTATGTGAGATGAAGTCTGGCCATCCTAGTTTCCATGGAACATTCTGACTGTACGTCTTCCAAAACAATTGGTTAGTACTTTTGGCAGTACATGGTACTTTTAATATTCTCCTGCAACACTATAGCTCTAATGTATCAATTCTCTTACAGTCTTCCTTATTCATTGTCCAACTTTCACATGCATGAGGTTACTGAGCACCCCATCGTTTGCACCTTAGTCCTCAAACTGCCATCTTTGCTCTTGAACACTTTAAAGAGGTCTTGTGCAGAAGATTTACCTAATGCAGTACTTCGTTTGATTTCTTGACTGCTGTTCCATGAGTGTTGATGCTTGATACCAGTAAAATGAACTCTTTGACAACTTCAAACTTTTCTCCATTTATACTGATGTTATGTATTGTTCCAGTAGTGAGAATTTTTGTTTTCTTTACATTGAGGTGCAATACATACCAAAGGCTGCGGTCTTTCATCTTCATCAGTGAGTATTTTAAGTCCTCTTCTCTTTCAGCAAGCAAGGTTGTATCATCTGCATATCACAGATTTTTAATGAGTCATCCTCCAATCCTGATGCCATATTTTTCTTAATATGATACAGGTTCTCTAATTATGTGCTCAGCATATAGACTAAATAAGTATGGTGAAAGAATACAACCCTGGCACACATCTTTCCTCATTTTAAACCATTCAGTGTTCCCTTGCTCTGTTTGAACATCTGCTTCTTGATCTATGTACAGGTTCCTAATAAGCACAATTAAGTGTTCTGGAATATTCATTCAACACAATGTTTTCCATAGCTTGTCATCATCCACATAAACGAAAGCCTTTGTGTATTCAATAAAACACAGGGAAACATCTTTCTGGTAGTCTCTGCTTTCAACCAAGAGCCATCTGATGCCAGCAATGATATCCGTTGACCTACATCCTCTTCTTAAACTTGCTTGAACCTCTGGAATTCCTCTATCAATGTCTGGTTGTAACTGTTTGGAAGTATCTTTTGCAAAATTTTACTTACCTGAAAAAAGGTAATTGCAATGAATGTCATTTTTCTTGCAAAATTCTATCGTGTGGCCTCCAGCATCCTTTTTATCTCCAAGACCTATTTACCCCCTGCTGATCATTCCTCTTTGTTCCTAACTTTCACATTCCAACTACTAATAATTATATGCCTGAGTCCTGGTGTGGTGCTGTGGGATAATGTGCTAAACTGCAAAGCCAATTTGAGTTGAAAGGTCAGCTGTTCAAGTTTACCAGCTGTTCCTCAGAAACCCTATACAAGCTCACTGTGGTTTGGAACCGACTCGATGACACATAAACAACAATAACTTAGTTGCTAGTTTGATCATTTTCAACTGAAGGAGTTGGTAGGATTCTTCCATTTTTTTATGATTAGCTTTAGTGGTTGATATGTAAATTTGAACAACAGTGGTGTTAACACATTAACTGGTCTTCCTTATAGGTATAGGAAGGTTATCCTATCACAGATAGCTTTATACTTCAAGATAGATTTCTTTTTTAATGTTTTATTGTGAATTATGTGATCATTTACTTGGGAGAACATTAGTTTTACATTCATTCTATCGTATATCGTCTCATTGCCATGGTTACAATCCCCTCCATGCATCAACAACCAACCAAGGGGTATACCCTGCAAACCTGCCCCACACATACCTCCGGTCTTCAGCACATAATCCCTCTCCCTCTCTGGATCTCAAGTCCCCAGCTGCCCCATCGTTCCATGTCATTGTCTCTGCCTCCATCGCAGGCATCACTGCTCCTTTGGGTAGGGTTCCTCTCTCCTCTCTTCTCCATTGATGGTCCTAGGGACTTCCACTCCTAGACTATAAAGTTAATCACTCCCTCCTTGCTATAAAACATCTATCTTTACATTTCCAACCCTCACAATCAGTCCTGATAACAATTATTCACTATTGTATCACAAGAGACCCATCTGCATTGTATTTCATCAGCTCCGCCTAGACAGATTGGATACTACTCACTGCGAATTCTAACTTCCTCCAGGCCCTCTGGATCTAGGTTCCCACTTGAAAACTAGAAAGCCAGTCACTTCTTGCCTTTGTAGCCCCCTTCCCCCTTTTGGGGTAGCAAATGTCCAAGTTGCCCATCCCTGTCTACTCTGTGTGTGGAGGGGGTGGGAATGATACTTGCTGTAAGGATTTGTTCCCTCTTTTGAGCTACTGCTTCCATAGGTGTAGGTCAAGTTCATCAAATTGTATCAGATTACTCCTTTTTTTCCCCTCTTCTTTCTTCTTCT
>NW_006408726.1:1921901-1943683 GCF_000296735.1 Chrysochloris asiatica
TCTGTCAGGCGTCCATGGCTGCTCTGGTCCTTTCCCTGCTTGGCCCCACACAAGATGGCGGCTCATGGAGCAGCTGAGCGTCCCAAACCAGAAGGCAATGGATTTCTTGCTTCTGCCACAAACTCCCCCAGCTGTAAGTCTTCCAACCTTTTAAATATTCCTTCATATGTGGTTCAGAGCTCTGAGACCATCCCTTGAGCCTGCTTGGTCCTGTATTCTGTGTTGTTGCCGACAGAGCTCCTCACTGCACTTCCACCCTATCCATCATCTTGTTTTTCTCTTCAAAATAGATCTTTAAATGCTCATTTTGACAATGAATGTAATGTCATTTTTCTTCAAGTTATTATTCCTAGCATAGTTAAACCACATGGTTGTCTGGCTCAAAATGTTCAATGTCATTTCATTAACGCTCACTAATGCCTAGGATATTGATTTTTATACATTCCATTTCATTTTTGATGACTTCCAATTTTTGTAGATTTATACTTCGCACATTCCTTGTTCTGATGTTTGCAACTCTTTCTTCTCATTTTGTTGTCTGCCCAGTCAGCAGATGTACCCAAAGCTTTGTTCCATCTATGTCATTAATGTCACATCTAGTTTGAAGAGTCAGTTATTCGTAGTTGCATTTTGAAAGAATTTCAACCTCAGGGTCTCATCTTCCATTCCTAAATCAGACAATGTTCTGCTGCTATTCTTAATGTCTTCAGTGGCCAACCATTTTGAAGTGACCCTTCCTCCTTCTTCTTAGACTATGTTTGTCTGTCACCCCTGCTGAAATCTATCCACCATCACTGACATTGTTGGTATTTAAAATGCTGATGTCATAACTCCCAGCATCACAGCAACATAGAAACCTCAATCGTATGACAAATTGACTTTCAATACTAACTTCCCTCAATGTCTCAAATTACTCCATCTTAAAAATCCTTCTCCACAGGAGGGTCTAGATGAAAGCCTGATGTGAATTTCCAGTTTCTATTATTTTTCTGACTTTTGGATTCTGGCTAGTGTGGAGAGGAATTGTTTCTTTTGTACAAGTTTACATGGCTTGCCCTTACATTGTTTCTCTATGTACCATTTATGCTATTCATCTTTAAAAATATTTTAAGTAATGTAAAGGTTTACAGGACAAATCATTTTCCATTCAATAATTCATACAGACTTTATTTTATGTCATTAATTGCAATTTACAGTTTATTCCCATACAAAGACATTTACAAAGTTATTTTCTTCATTATCTACTGCTGATATCGTAGAAATATCACAAGTGAATAGCTTTAGCAAACAGAAATGTATTCTTTCACATTTAAGGAGGTTACTCATCCAAATTCAGAGTGTTAACTCTAGAGGAAGGCTTTATTTCTTTTTAAGCTCTAGAGAAATGTTTTTGTCTCTTTCAGTATCTTTAGATCTGCCATTCCTTGAAGATCTCTCTGTGCTAGGAATCAATCTTCATCTGGATTTAGGGACTTCACAATGATAGGATAATGACCTCAGTTCCAAAGAACACACTCCACTCCCAACTCTTCTTTTTTGATGGTAGTAAGTCCCTCTAAGTTTTGCTTACCTATTTAATATTTCATAGGGAGTCCTGGTATGGCACTGTGGATTAATGCACTGGACCACAAGGTTGGTTTCAACTGCAAGGTCGACAGTTAAAGCTCACCAGCTGTTCCTCTGAAACTATACAGGGTTTCTGTGAGCTGATACCAACCCAACAGCACTTCACAACAATGACATAGCTCAATACAATTTGACTCAAGATACAACCTAATCCTGTACATTATATCCAGCTTTATTAACATCATAGAAAAGAGGATTTACAACATATAGGATAATTATATTTCACATTTTATCATGGTGTGATTAGATTGTATTAAGTTTCATTATGGGAGATTGGTGGTGGTTGTTAGTTCCGATACATGTTAACTGTCAAACCACTGTAATAGAGGTCCAGTCAGGTTGTCACAAAAACTAAACAATCACAGCTATATTCTTAAAGAACATTGTACATTTAAACAACATTAGAGCTCTGGTAGCGTAGTGGTTACGAATCGGGCTGTGAACCTTAAGGTCAGCGGTTCAAAACTACCAGCTGCTCCGCGGGAGAAAGATGAGGCTTTCTACTCCCGTAAAGATTTACACCCTCGGAAACCCTGTACAGGGTCGCTATGGGTCGGAACCGACTCGACGGCACTTAGCAACAACAACAACAACAGGACATTTTGTCTAGCAACTGTAATATTTTGTCATACTTCTACAGTATGGGACTGAAAAGTGTGAGCTTGGTGGTCAGACTAAGAAAAGGTTGCCACCTTCTCTCTTTTTCTTTTTCCCCATATGTTAAATGGAAATTATGATACCTCTTCAATTAGGTGGAGTCCTGATGTGGCACTGTAGGATAAACACTGCACTGGTAACCATAAGGTCGATGAGTTCAAATCCACAAGCTGCTCCTGGGAACCAACTCAATGGCACTAAACAACAACAACAGCAATTTCTTAGGATAACTGAGAGAACTGAGTTGAATAAATAATAGGAAGACAATTGGCACAGTAAGAATACAATGTGTGGTGAACATTTATTAATAATAGGAACACAACAGCTAAATTGGAAGTGGATAAGGAAAAATGAGAGGCTTATCTGGGGTGAGAAGGCAATAATGAAATCAAGCTTTGCTATGTGTCAGTAAGGTAGGAATACAAGTGAAAACATTGACCTATGAACAGGAAGAAGCATTGAAGTGAATGCAAATGCCAGAAAACCAATAGGTCCCACGAAGACATATATACTTATCTCAAGCAGTGTGAAGGTCAGAGCAGGAGTTGGCTGTCAGCCCCCTGAAGGCATGTTTCATTTTCCCTTGGTGCACTCCTTTTCCACTAGAACACAAGCTCTAAAAGGGAACACGCCCATGTCTAAAATGTACCCCTGATGTTTAACTGTGCCTAGAATATAGCAGTAACTCAATAAATATTTGCTGAATGAATAAATAAACAAAATTTATTATGAATACATTCTAACAATTGAGTTTCTGTTACTTCTTATAGATTGTTAATATCACAATAAAAATTAAGAATCCTGAGCTGTATTTTGTAGAGTAACTATGAGTCAGAACCAACTTGATATCTATCAACAACCACAACAATGTTTCATGGTGAGTTTAATAGATTATTTCACTATATCAGAATGGTCTGGGGCAGTTGTTCAGCCATATATTCCTAGAGGTTTTATATTCTGATTTATATATATAATTTGAAATACTTTATTCATTACTTTTATATTTTAGTATATCTTCGATAGTATATTTGGCATTAAATAAAACCAGATTTGAGTCCTCACCCTTTCATTAATAAATTGAGTTAATAATTTTGTTGTGGCGGTTAGGTGGTATGGAGTCATCAGCTCTGATCCATGGCACCATTAAATAACTGAAAGAAAATATACCAGGTTTGTCCATTCTTGCAGCTGTTGAGTCAATCCGTCTCATCTATATATGAAGACAAAAATTCCAGATTTGTTGAGTTTTGGAAAGGATTAATGACATAAAACAGAACCTGACTGGTAGTACTGTAAAGGATATTTAAATCGATTTTTAGTTTAATGATTCACCAAGTAGGTTTTTTAAAATCAATATGCAGTAAGGATCCCTTTCCTCAGAACATTTTATGCATCTAAGGCTTTGGGAATTGAAGGTCGAACAGAACAAATCAGTGGACTTCTTCTTTTCCTAGGAGATAAGAAAGTATGTGTGTGGTTGTTAAGAAAGTAATAAGATATGTGTCCATGAAAAGAGGAGAAAAGTGGAAATAAATATCCTATTAGAACAAGTTTTTATTAAGACTTTGAGCAGGTATAGGACTGAAATATGTAACCATTTCTTTATCTAATTATGCTGTTTGTAAGATTTTGTAGATGTGATTTTTTTTTAACTTATTGAATGCATGCTGAATCAGTGAGTGCATTTTCATTTTTTTATTTATTTTATTTTATTGTTAATTGGATGAAGGTTTGCAGAGCAGATCATCAGTTTCACATTTAAAAATTCATACACTTTTCACTTCATCTAATTAATTATAATTCCCACAGTGTAACATCACTTATTCCACTTTTTCCCTATGTTTACTATTTCTATTCCTTCCTTTCTAGCCCCTCCAAACTTGGTCTTTAGTAAATACTTCTATTTTGACCTCAACTGGTAGATTATCATAAGGTCTACGTACCTCAGTAGTGTCATTGTTACCCTAATAGACCTAACCAATAGATTTATTATTTGGCTGAAAATTGAAATAAGGGAGTGAGTTCAATTCCAGACCTAAAGAGTGAAAAAAAAAGCAAAGCCATATTCTCAGGGTTCCACTAGTTTCTATCAAACCAGTAAGCCTGGTCTTCTTGATGATTTTTTTTTTTCCCCCTACATTTTTCTCCCACTCTATCCAGGTCCTTCTAATATAACCCTTTCAGAACTTTCAGTAGTGGTACCAACTAGTTTTCCTGCCCTTAAGTTCTTGGGAAACAGATATTGACATGATTTATTAGTCCACTGGACTAATTGTTTCAATGGGTCTTTGATTTTCATTTCTTTTCTTTTTTTTTTTTTGGTGATAGCAACTTGTTTTATTTTAAATTACTTTTTATTGTGTATTGAATGAAAGTTTACAAAGTGAATCTTCAGTTTTACATTCAACAGATATTATATTTTATTTTGTTTCAGTGATTGCAGTTCCCTCCCTGCACCATTAATTATCTCTTACAAAACAGCTGATAGTGATAGCAGATGCTATTTAGTTCTTCTGGTCTCAGAGTCTTTTCATTTGTCCATTGAACTAATTGATTCCAAGTTTCTTAAATTTTCATCATTCTTCTTTCTTCCACACTGAGAGAGACCAGTAGTTAGATGTCTTCTTGTGAGCTTTTACAATGTCACTCTCTACTCACCAAAGGAAAATGTAGAGCATTGTACTCTGGACTATTAGGACAAATGACCATCTTTCACATTCTTTTGATTCTTCCCGAATCATTCAGCATTTTGAATCCTTCAGTACTACGTATCTAGGTTTGAATTTTTTCTTCAGTTCTTTCAGCTTGATAAATGCTGACCATGTTCCTTCTTTACGTTGTCTAATATTAGGTTTCTGCATATTTCACTACACTTCTTCACTTTAAGGAGCTCTGGTAGTGTAGTGGTTACAAATTGGGCTGTGAACCACAAGGTCAGCAGTTTGAAACTACCAGCTGTTCTGCCCGAGAAAGATGAGGCGTTCTGCTACCGTAAAGATTTAGAGCCTCGGAAACCCTGTACAGGGTTGCTATGAGTCGGAACCTACTCCACGGCACACAGCCACCACCACTTCACTTTATCTTTCTGATCGGGTCTTTGATACTTTCTGCTCAACTCTTTTACAGAATTATTTTCTCAATTGTTTTAGGTTCTCTGCATTCAAGAGCAAGTTTCAAGGTCTCTTCTAACATACATTTTATTCTTTTTTTTTTTTTTTCTGTTTTTTGTTTGCTTGTTTTGAAATAACGTTTTGCTTCCCTCATGTATGTTATTCTCTATGTCATCCCACATCGTCTTTGATTTTCTTTGTTAATTAGTGCTCAAGTGTCCAATCTGTTTCTGAGATGGTCTCTAAATTCAGGTGGGATATGATCAAGATCTTATTTTGGTTCTTGTGGACTTACTTAGTTTTCTTCAGTTTCAATCTGAACATGTTTATGAGCAATTGATGTTGTGTTCTGCATGTGCCCCCTCACCTTGTTTTTCTGATGATATTGAACTTTTTCATTGTTTTTCCCACATATCTAGTCAATTTGACTCCTGTGTATTCCATCTGGTGAGGTCCGCATTTAGAGTTGTCATTTACTAATTTTCTTTGAGGTTACCTTATATTCTATTAACATTTCCCTCCATTTAAAACAATCTATTTTATGCTGTAATCTACCTGACCTCTTAACCATCTGGATCTCTGTTCCTGTTTTTAGCTTCTTTCACATTGTGATTGTGTTGATCATAGACTGACCTCCCAGATCCTCTGAATTCATTCTTACAGTTTTGTTCTGTTCTGGACTCTTCTATCTGTCAATTAAGTAGCCGGTGGTGCTGCCACATATGTCAGTCTCTGGCTGTTATCTGTTCTTGTTGGTTCTCAGTTCAAATAACTCCTTTTAGGACGTTTTGAAGCATGGGATTGACTTTGGCAAAATTCCTTAGCTTCTGTTTATCCTGGAATGTTTTGATTATACCATCATATTTGATTGACAGCTTTGCTAGGTAGACAATTCTTGGTTGGCAGGTTTTTCTTTCAGGATTTTATATATGTCTCCCCATTGCCTTCTTGCCTGCATGGTTTCTGCTGAGAGATTCAAGCTTAATCTGATTTGTTTGCCTTTGTATGTATTGCTTATTTTTTCCCTAGCTGCTCTAAGGATTCTCACCTTGTCTTTGGTTTTGGAGAGCATGATTTTGATATGTTTTGGTGATTTTCTTTTGGGGTATATCGTTCCTGAAGTTTGTCGAGCTTCTTGAAAGCTTATATTTTCATTTTTCAGGATATTAGGGAAATTTTCTTCCAGAAGCTCCTCAATTATCTCCTTTGTGGACTTATGTGATTATTCCTGTCACATGACATCACAGAATGTCAATGATTCTTAAGTTATGTTGCCCAACATGAATCTTAGACATTCTTTAAAAATTTTTTTATCCTCTTTTCTGCTTGCTCTTTTATCTTAGAAGTATTGAGAGATTTTTCTTCCAACTCACTGTTCTGGCTTCCAGCTCTTCAATTCTTTTCTTTTACCCTCTCGGTGTATTGTTCATTTATAATATTCTATAATTAATCATTTAGACCTCTTTTTGCAGGTTTCAGTTGTTTCCAATTCTGTATCTATCTTATTTGATTGTTCCTATAGCACTTTCCTGACATCTTCCTTATTTTTCTCAAACCCTCTGCAGTGTTTGGATACATCCCAGTATCATTTTCCTGAATTCCTTCTCAGGCATTTTCAAAGCCTATCCTCCTTCTAATGTGATTTCTCGGTCTATATCCTGCTCATTTGTCCCAGTCACTCTGTCTTGTTTCTGAACATGTGCCAATATGGTCAGCTGTTTCTTGGGCATCTTCAATAGTAAGCTGTGGCCTCAATAATTAGATGAATGTATGTTGATGTGTTAGTGTGCTTTCTGATTCCCCCAGGTAGATGTGATCAGAAGATGGGCTTCCCTTTTAACTCTTATTATTACTCAACTCAGAATAACTGTAGCAGTTGTTGGCTGCCTAACTGGTGTATAGCAGCTGGTATTGGCTCTTGCCTGCATGGTGGGATTTTATAGGGTGTGATCATAGGGTGCTTATGTGACTACAATTGCTGTCTCTTCTTGAGTAACATAGGAGAAGAAAGAGCTCCCTAAAAGTAAAAAGGGGACCAAAAACAAAACAGCATCAGCAAGAAAAACAGGTTGGATATTATAGTCTATAATCACAGAAACAAGGAAGAACAAAACAAAACAATTCTGTGGCAAAATATGACCAATAGAGACTTCTTGAAATTTCTCATGCAGACTTGAAGACAAGAAGCTGAGAGAGGGACATTAAAATCATACTCATATTTTGCTACAGAATTTTTTTTTTAACCACTTTCAATTTTCCTAGATTCATGCTTCATACGTTCCAGGCTCTAATTATTGAAGGATGTTTACAGCTGAGTTTTCTCATTTTGAATTTTGTCCCATCAGCAAATGAATATCCTAAAACCTTTACTTTACTTGCATTATCTACGTTGAGAAGACAACTCTTCCCCAGTCCTCTTTTGAGTGCCTTCCAACCTGAGCGGCTTTTTTCCAGCGCTATACCTGACAGTATTCTGCTGCTATTCATGATATTTTCATTTTTAAATCCTATATCCACTGCTATTTATAAGGTTCTCAGTGGCTCAACATTGAAAAGTAGTCTACTTCTCCTTCCTATGCTGCCTTTTTCTGAAAATTCAGCTAAAACCTGTCCATAATGGATGACCCTGCTGATATCTAAAGTACAAATGGTATAGCTTCCAGTATCACAGAAACACAAAAGCCACCACAGTATGACAAATTGATATATGAGTTGTGGCATTTTATTTATATTAATGTACAATCAATACTGAAGGCTGTAGTCTTTGAGCTTCATCAGTAAGTATTTCAAGTCATCTTCACTTCCAGCAAACAAGGTTGTACCATTTGCATATCTCATGTTGTTAATGAGTTTTCCTGTAATCCTGATGTCACATTCTATTTCATATAATCTAGTTTCTTACATTATTTGCTCAACTTATAGACTGAATAAGTATACTGAAAGGATATAACACTGGTTCACATCTTTCCTGATTTTAAAACATTCAACAACCCTTTGTTCTGTTCTTGTCATATATAAAGAGTCCTATGAACATAGTCAAGTATTCTGAAATGCTCATTCTTCACAATGTTATCCATAGATTGTCATGATCCCCATAGTTGAATGTCTTTGCACAGTCAATAAAACACAAATAAACATTTGTCTGGTATTATCTGTTTTCAGCCAATATCCATTTGATGTCCACAAATGATAGCCCTCATTCTACATCCTCTTCTGAGTCTGGCTTGACTTAAAACAGCCACTTGTAGATGTACTACTGCAACCTATTTTGAATTATGTAACTCAATGTAAAGAAAACAATTATTTCACCACTGGAGCAGTAAACAACATTCTTATCAATGAAGAAAAGATTGAAGTTGTCAAGGACTTCATTCGTCTTGGATAAACCACCAACACTTATGGCAGCAGCAGTCAAGAAATCAAACAATGTATTGCAGTAGGAAAATCTGCTGCCTAAGACCTTTTTAAAAGTGTTAAAGAACAAAGATGTCACCTTGAGGACTAAGGTGGACATGAACTAAGCCATGGTATTTTTAGTATCCTCATATGCATGAGAAACCTGGAATAAGGAAGACTATAGACATATTGATGCATTTGAGTTATGGTGTCAGAGGAGAATATTGAAAGTACCATGGGCTGCCAAAAGAACAAACAGATCTATGTTGGAAAAAGTACAGCCAGAGTGCTCCTTGGAGGCCAAGATGGCCAAACTTTGTCTCTCATACTTCAGACATAATGTCAGGAGGGACCAGTCACTAGAGAAGGGTATCATGTTTGGTAAGGTGGAGGGTCAGAGAAAAAGAGGAAGATACCCAGTGAGAAGGATTGGCAAAGTGGCAGCATCAGTGGGAGCAAGTTGGTAACAATTGTAAGGTTGGCCCAGAACCAGGCAGTATTTAATTTTGTTGTGCATAGGGTAGTTATGAGTCAGTACCAACTCAATTGCACCTAACAACAACAACAATATATATACATATAATGGTGGTATGCCATGGAGTCACTCTTACACATAGTGACCCTGCATAGGGTTTTTGAGGCTGTAAATCTTTACAGGAGCAGAAAGTCTAATCTTTCTCTGGTGGTTCACCTGACCTTAAGGTAAGCAGCCCAACTCATAACCATTAGCTACCAGAGAGTTCCATATACACATATAGATATACACATGATGTAATGTAAACTTTTTCCATTCTTTATTTTTTCCATGTATATATTCTTATATTTACAGATCTCTGGTAGCGTAGTGGTTACTAATCAGGCTGCAAACCTTAAGGTCAGCGGTTCAAAACTACCAGCTGCTCCGCGGGAGAAAGATGAAGCTTTCTACTCCTGTAAAGATTTACACCCTCGGAAACCCTGTACAGGGTCGCTATGGGTCGGAACAGACTCGATGGCACTAACAACAACAACAACATATTCTTATATTTAGGAGTCCTGATGCAGCACTGTAGATTTAGCACTGGGTTGCTAACTAAAATGTCAGTGTTTCAAACCAACCAGATGCTCCTCAGAAACACTATATAGAGTCTTTATAAGTTGGCATTTAAAAACAACAAATAGTGTTATATTAAAAGTCACCTTATTTTACACAGTATATATTTTGGTTCATGAGCTATGACCCATTCTTCCAATCACTGTTTGGCCATCTTGGCCTCCAAGGAGCACTCTGGCTGTACTTTTTCCAACATATTTACCAGTGATTTATATAACATATTTGTAATGAAGCTATTAAAAAGTTAAAACATATGTCTACCATCATAATTTTTGGTTTATTTCTTTATTCTTTAATATTTTTGCTTTTAAAAATTTGTCCTGTGAGTTATTTGAACATTTTAGAATTGCATCTTAGTGAATCTGTGAAGTTTTTAAGCCAATATCCTTGTATAGCTTTTCTGTTTGTTTGCTTGCTTTGATTGCATTTCAAGATGTGGTTGGTAGACTTGTATTAAATCCTTAATGAGATATCTATTTTTAAATAGTATCAATTCATTATTGAGCTTTTTCTTAGTTTTAAAGAATAAAGTAACATTATGAATCTATTATGTAAATTTTCCCTACTTATATGTCAACCTATGATAATGATTTCCAAAAATGGAAACAACCACTTCTTGAAAAATATATTGTTCTTTAAATATGCTGTCACATGATACTTATTAATGATTATTAAGGTATTATTCTTAAAGTAAAAATATCAGGAGTTTTTTCTATTATAAATGTCTTGTCAGGTTTTGGCACTAATATCATGCTACCTTTATAAGATTTATTTAAGTTTGCTTTTTGTTGTTTTTCTTTTTAACACGTTTGAAAAGTTAAACTGACTTTGCAGTCATCTACATTACACATTTGAATGAAAACTTCTGGTAATGTGAGAATAGTATTTTCTTGAGGGTTAGATGTTGAAATCTTTCTCTATTTCATCAACATCAATTGGCCCCATAATATTTGTTTTTATTAGTTTTGTAATTTTTCTGTAAAATTACTATTGATCCCCCCCCCCTTTTTTTGGCTCCATCTTGAAAGCTTGTAAACCAGTCACTTCATGCCTTTGTAAGCCCCCCTCCCCCCGCACTTTGGGTAGCCAATGTCCAAGTTGCCCATCCCTGTCTATTCTGTGTATGGGAGGGGTGGGAATGATCCTCACTGTAAAGATTTGTTACCTCTTTTGAGCTACTGCATGCATCTATACCTGTAGGTCTAGTTCATCAAATTGTATCAGATTACTCTTTGTTTCCTCTTCTTTCTTCTTCCAGATGAGCTCTGAACATCCAGTCATTGAAGCCAGGTCAAGTGGGTATTATATGCAAGTGTGGGTGTTCTTATGCATATGCCCTCACTTCTTATCAGCTGGACATTTCACTCCCACTCTAGTCCTCTGTGGCTATGTCATTGACTCTGGGCCAAAGAGACCCCAGCTGTTGCCACACTGCTGGCCAACCAGATCTCCACCTGGGTTCACAGGAGTCTATTGAATGCTTAAGGGCTTAGTTCGCAGCTTCATGGTTATTTTTCCCACAATTCCCCTTATCAGTGATGAATATGGTCACCAGAGTGCATGTCTGCTCATGTATTCCCATTGAGTTTTAGTCTTGGAAGGGGGTTTGCCCTGAGGGGATCCAACCACTTGCCTTGATGTCTCCTGGACCAGCAACTTGCTTGTTCTTGTAGTAATCAGTTGGACTGCCATTATTGTTTTGTATTTTTCCTGCCAGTCTTTCTTTCAAGATGCATCTTCTGTTCCTCTAGTTGCTCCAGGCTGGTCTGTTTGAACTTCAAGTGGAAAATTTCCCACCTCAGAAGATTCTGGATGAGGTTCAGGAATCCATCTATGGTCTTATGTAATGCAGAGGCTCCCCAGGAAGCCTCCTTCAATGGGCACGTTGTAGCCTCATTTTAGTTATTCCAGTCCATTATAGATTGATGATGAATTTACAAGCTTTCTATGGTGATATTTCTGGCTATTCCTTTCTCTCCCCCTCAAGTGTCTGTTTTATAATGGTATGCCAGGGAAAACAAGATTCATAAGACAGCCAAGCATCTTAACATTATTTCCCCCCTTTTGTCCATTCCAACCATATCTCAATCCCTGTATCCCAGAGCCCTGATGTTCCAAGGTTGTGAATACATCATTATTTACCTCTGTCCGTCTTTGCCCATACAAACCTGCCTAATTGTTTTCCCATCTGCCTTGTTCTTACATTCCCTCCCCTTCTTGTTTATTGCACCCCTTACACCCCTTACCCCAAACTATCCTGTGTCTATTCCCTACCTTGTGCTCCACCTTCCCCTCTCTCCTCTACATCCTGGTAACCAGCAAAGAATCATTCTCCCCCGCCTTTAGTATGGGTTCTTTTCTTAGTCTTTTACAGTAATGGTCCTATGCAATATTTCTCCTTTTGTGACTGACTAATTTCACTCAACGTAATGTTGTCAAGGTTCATCCATGTTATATGGTGCCTTGCAGCTTCCTTATTATTCTTCAAGGTAGCATAATATTCCATTGTGTGTAGGTACCACACTTTATTTTACATCTATGTTCATGAGGGATATTGGTCTATAACTTACTTTCTTATTGATATCCTTCCCTGGATTTGGTGTGAGAGTGGTTATGCTTGCATCATAAAATGTGTTAGGAAGTTTTACATCCTCCTCTATATTCTGGACTAAATTGAGTAGAATTGGTAACAGCTCTTCCCGGAATGTGTGGTAAAACTTACCAGTGAAGCCATCTGGGCCTGGACTTCTTTTGGTTGGGGATTTTTGGATGACCTGATCAATATATTCTTTTGTTATGGCTCTGTTCAGGTTGTTTGCTTCACTCTGTGTAAGTTTAGGTAGGTCATGTTTTTCTGAAAATGTATCCATCTCTTCTAAGTTTTCAAATTTGTTGAAGTAAAACTTTTCATAGTATTCTGTTATTATCCTCGTGATTTCCTTTGGTTCTGTTTTGACATTGCCTGTATGGTTTCTAATTTGTGTTATTTGTGTCTTCTCCCTCTTTTCTTTTGTTAGGTTTGCCAATGGTCTGTCAAATTTGTTAAACCTTTCAAAGAACCAGCTTCTTGGCCTGTTGATTCTTTCTATCGTTTTTCTGTTTCCTATCTCATTTATTTCTGCTCTAATCTTTATTATTTCTTTTCTTTTGTTGGCTATAGGTTCCCTCTGTTGGTCTGTTTCTAATTGTTGGAGATGCCATATTAATGTGTTAAATTTGGTTCTTACTCTTTTGGAATGTGTGTGTTTATTGCGATAAATTGTGCTCTCAACATTGCTTTCACCATGTCCCAAAGATTTTTGTATGTTATGTTTTCATTATCATTTTTTTTAGGAAGTTTGTGAATTCACGTTTAATTTCTTCTACTACCCAGTCGCTTTTCAGCAGGGTGTTATGCAGTTTCCATGTACTTAAGTTTGTTTCCTTGGTCTTCCTATTATTGATTTCTAATTTGATAGCATTGTGGTCTATGAAGATGCTTTGTAGTATTTTGATATTTGTAAATTTATGGAGGTTTACTTTGTGGCCTAACACATGGTTTATTCTGGAGAATGTTCTATGTGCACTGGAAAGGATTGTGTATGGTGCTGTTGTTTGGTTGAATGCTCTGTACACATCCATGAGGTCCAGTAGGCTGATTATGTTATTTAGTTCTTCTGTGTCTTTGTCAAGTTTCTTTCTGGTTGTTCTATCCATTTTTGAAAGTGGTGTATTAAAATCACCCACTATTATTGTAGATTCGGCTATTTCTTTCTTAAAATCTATTAGTGTTTGCTTTATATATTTTGGAGCTCTTTCGTTGGGAGCATAGATATTTGTTATGTTTATGTCATCTTGTTCAATTGTCCATTTAATCATGAGATAATGTCCATCTTCATCCATTATGCTGTCTTTTGCCTTAAAGTTCATTTTATCAGAGATTTGTACTGCCACTCCTGTTCATTTTTAATTGCAATTAACTTGGTATATTTATTTCTCTCCTTTAACTTTTAATATGTTTTTGTCTCTGTGTGTAAGATGTGTCTCTTACAGACAGCATATTGAAGGATCTTGTTTTCTTATCCATTCTGCCAACCTTCATCTCTTAACTGGTGCATTTAATCCATTTACATTCAGTGTAATTATCGATAGGTATGGATTAATTGCTGCCATTGTGTTTTGTGTGTGTGTGTGTGAGGTTGCTGCTTTCTTTGTTCTGTGTTCATGTGCTGAGTTCATGGTTTTTGTGTTGTTTCTTGTTAGTTTCTTCATAGTTTCAATGCTTCCATGTTCTTCTTAGATTTTCACTTTTTGGTATGTTGTAAAGTATTAATTTTCTTTGAAGTTACCTTATATTCCATTATTTTTTCATTTCATTTAGTACAGTCTATTTCATCCTATAATCTACCTGACCTTCTCACCATCTGGATCTCTGATCCTACGTGTTTAACCTTCTTTCACATTGTAATTGTTTTCATCATAGATAGCCCTCCAAGATTCTTTGAGTTTGTTCTTACAGTTTTGTTCTGTTCTCAACTCTTCCTTCTGTTAATTTAGTTCTTGGAACTGCAACCACATACGTCAGTCTCTGCTAGTTGTCTGTTCTTCTTGGTTCCCAGTGCACAGAACTCCCTTTAGGGCAGGTTTGGCTTTGGAAACTTCCTTTATCTTGGAATACTTTGATTTTACCATCATGTTTGATTGATAACTTTGCTGGATACAGGATTCTTGGTTGACAGATTTTTTCTTTCAGGGTTTTATATATGTCTCCCTATTGCCTTCTTGCTTGAATGGTTTCTGCTGACAGATCCGAGCTTAGTCTGACTTGCTTGCCTTTGTATGTGACACTTCTGTTTTCTCTGGCTGCATTCAGAAGTGTCTCCTTATCTTTGATTTTGGAAAGCTTGATTATGATATGTCTCAGTGATTTTCTTTTGGGGTCTATCCTTCCTGGGGTTCGCTGAGCTTCTTGAATGTTAATCTTGTCACTTTTTAGGATGTTAGAGAAATTTTCTTCCAGAAGTTCTTCAACTATTTCGTCTGTGGACTTGTGTGACACTTCCTGTTCTGAAATGCCAATAATTCTTAAGTTATTCCTCTTCATGTTGTCCTACATGAATCTTAGACCTTCTTCAGATTTTTTTAATCCTTTTTTCTGTTTGTCTTCTATCTTTGTGGTATTGAGACATTTGTCTTCCAGCTCACTAGTTCTGCCTTCCATCTCTTCTATTCTACTCCTTTGCCCTTTCTGTGTATTGTCTATTTCTTATATTCTATTATTGATCATTTGAACCTCTTTCTGTAAGTTTTGAATTGTTTCCAATGCTGTATCTATCTTATTTGATTGCTCCTGTAGTGCTTTCCTGACTTGTTCCTTAGTTTTCTCAACTCCATTGTACAGTGTTTTTAAACATATTATAATCATTTTTCTCAGTTCCTTGTAAGTCATTTCCAAGGCCTGCCCTCCTTCCAGAATGTAGCCCAAGTCTACCTCTAGGTCATTTGTCTCTGGCATTTTGTCTTGTTTCTAGACATGTGCTGACCTGGTCATCTGCTTTTGCTTCTTGGACATGCTTAGTATTTATCTGTGGCCTTAATATTTAATTGATCAAATTTTTTGGTACTTTTTATGCTTTCTGATTGCCTCCAGGTAAATGTGGTCAAGATGTGGGCTTCCCTTTTCACTCTTTTTATTACTTAACTCAGAGTAACTTTCACAGTTGTTGTCAGCCTCCTGGTTTATGACAGTTGGTATTGGTTCTTGCCTGGATTTTGGTGTTTTATAGGATATGATTTTAGTTTGAGTATATGGCAGCAGTTTCTGTCTCCTCTTTGGTAATATAAGGAGAGAAAGAGTCCCCCAAAGATAAAATTGGGACCATAAAATAGTGAACAGCAACAGCAAAAAAAAAAAAAAGAAAGAAAAAAAGAAAAAAAACAACAACACTAAAACAACAAGAGCAAAACTAGATTGAATACTGTAGTCTATAATCACAGAAAGGGAAGAGGAGAGAGAGAGAAGAAAAATAAGTCTGTAGCCTAATATGAGTATGACTTTAATGTCCTCTTTCAACTACTTGCCTTCAATACTGTCTGATAAGTTTCCAGATGCCACTGTTGGTTGTTATGCTATATCTGAGGATTTAATTTAATTTTCAGCCTGTTTTGTTTTTAAACTCTCTTTCCCTTTCCACACCTCTTGTTCTGGCCTTTTCCCTATTAATAAACAATCTGATTTCCCTTTTGAACTTTAATGTATTCAGTTATAGTAGGACAGGGAGTCCTGGTGTGATGCTGTAGGATAAGCACTGGACAGAACGTTTGATTTGAATTGGTCCAACCCACCAGCCACTTCTCCAAAACTCTATATAGGATTACTATGAGTCAGAATTTGACTCATAGTCTAGTCAGTTCTGACTCATAATGATGATGTATAGGATTTCTGAAAAGAAACTGGTGGGTTTGAATTGCTGACCTTGTGGTTCACAGTCCAGTATTGATCCTGCAGGGCCACACCAGAAGGGCAAAGTATTATTTAAAAATCAATCCAATTTCTTTTATATTTTTGACTCTGCCTATGGTTCTCATTTGTATGCTTGATTTTTCTGTTTTGTTTTGTCACATTTTATTCTCTGCTCTTGATAACAACTTTAGGACATTCTTTGTACTAATCAATGTTTTCATTAAAATTTTTTATTTCATGACAATTTATTATGACTTACTTTAAATGTATTTACTAGTAATATTTATAGTGAGTAATAGACATTTTATTACTTACATTTATTTCCAGTTTTTACTATTTTGGTATTACTGCATAGAGATATGTATAGATATGTTAGTACTATTATCCGCTTTTTAATGAGGCAAGTTCTTAGACTAACTTTTTGCAGTAGGGTCTTCTTGGGGCAAAGAGCCAAAAGTTGTTCTGAGCTTGTGGGAATTCCTATAAATGAAGCTCATTCTAAAAGTTATATATATATATATGAATCTGCCTGTGCAAAAATGTTCACAATTTAGAATTTCTTTCCTCAATTCATCCTCACTGACAGATTGATGTTTTCAAAAATAACATGTGGGTTTTCTTAGTTCAGGCTTTCATTACTCCTGAGGATCTAGGTAAGCTACCCCACAGACTATGTTTCTGACTTCTGTTGTTCCAACAAGGTATTTTTGTTTTCCTTCAGACATGAAGAAATCATATTTCACATTTAGCTTCTCCTCACGTTTACAAATATTTTCTAGATGTTTTAATCATAAAATTAAGTTTATATTTCCATTCAACTTTTTAGGTTGCATGATTATTCAGAAGACAAGGAATAATTGATTTATTCACTGTAGAATAAGCTCTGGACTAAGAACCACAAGGTTGGGAGTTCAAACCCACCAAGTTCTGCTCAGAAATCCTGTATAGGGTCAGTATGAGTTGGAATCAACTTGACAGCATTGAAATGTACTCAAGGTATAATTGTTGTTGTTATGTGCTTTGGAGTTGGTTCTGACTCATAGTGACCCTATACCAGGTTTCTGAGGCTGTAAATCTTTATGGAAGCAGAAAGCCTCATCTTTCTCCCATGGAACAGCTGGTATTTTCAAATTGCTGACTATGAGATTAGCAGCCCGATTCATAACCACTATGCTACCAGAGCTAGAAGAGCTTTACTAAACCCATTGACATGTGTAGCTAATGATACCTGTGGTTGTGTGTATTTTTCTCTTCTTTCTTGTCATGCAGAACTTTACTTTGAGAGTTGAAATCATCTAGCCCATAAACAGAAGCTACATTTTAATGTCTACACTACTGTGACTGTGTTATTTCTCCATTTCTATTAGCATGAGCTTGCTATTCCTTTGTTTTCATTATCATGATTTTCTTTTCCCAGGAGTCTACTGCACAAGCAAAATATTTGACTCTTCATTATAAAAATTTCAAGAAAGGCCCATGAATTCTTCAATGTTATATATTAGTAGAAAACTTGTATCCTCAGATTCTTTGATTCCCACATCTCAAAACCCTTATGTCGATGTTTCCATCAGTTCTGGAATGCTACACCACATAATGATACTAAGCAAATATCCCTGTCTCCTCATCCACAAATGCTTTGAAAGACTCACTTTAAGTTTAACTTCTATTTATCACATAGTTAAGTCCTTGCCTTTCTTCTCTGAAACAATGAGAAACTTTAGTTTGTTGGCTTTCTCTCTTAGTGTGATAAGCAATAAACTCAGATTAGTCCTATTAATAAAATGTGTGGTTAATGTTTATGAAAATTTTCTTGTAGCCAACTTCATTGCTTATTACCCTGCCAGTACTCCTTTGTTTTGCTGATCTCAGTCTTGCACCTTAAATATAAATTATGTCTAATAATGCATGCTTATATAGTAATCTTTCTATCAAGCTTAGATATAGTATACATACATGATAGTGGATGCTTTTGTTATTGTTAAGCGCCATCAAGTCACTTCTGATCCATAGAGACCCTATATAGAGTTTCTAAGGAGCAGCTGGTAGGTTTGAGAAATTTTAATGTACAAAATTATTCTGTAACCATGGTTTTTGTCAATAGCTTGCTGTCATACTCATTCCTTTCTACTAAGAACCCCAACAATCCACCTCAAATATATATTTAAATAGTTTTTTTTTTTTTTTAAGTTCCTTTTGGGGCCTAAAAATGCTATAGTCTAGTAGTAATGAATACACTTTATGCCCATATTTAGTTTCTAGTAATATCCTCCATTAAAGGAACCAGGGCTCTTTAATAAAATGACTGATTCTAAGACTGGGTCAGAAAATGCATATGATAGGTTTAGAGCATTTTGCAGATCCAGAAAAGAAGGAAGTGATAAAATAAACCATAAGCACAAAAACACATATTGATGGAGATATAGGAAGGGAGCACAATGGTCAACTGAAAAGAGCTCACAGTTTCCTAAGCTGGAACAATTTGGACAAGAAAACAAGTATTTGATTATAACTCAAAATATAAAATAAATAATCATGAGTCTATAATTGCATAAATAAATGATTAAATAGATTCCTATATGGAAGAGAAGAGACAAATATTCAATGCAGATAGAGTACAAGTAATTTATGTAGATAGTCTGGCATCAAGAAAAAGAGACATAAATCCACCACATAATTGTATGTTGCACATAGTGACTTCCAAAATGTGGTAAGGTATGTACTTTTAAAGTATGAAATGAGTGGGGGATGACTTTACAATGGAGAAGCATAAATAGTCTCTCAGACAGATGATCAAAATCAAAATCAATAATTATAAAGCACATTGGTAGAATGCATTCTTGATGTGATGCCATTGAAATGAAACTTTACATCATAATTTTCCTTGTGTAACTTATAACCTCTATAATAACAAAATCATCAAACAAATTCCAGAAGTGGACCATTCTACAAAATTCCTGCCAAGTTCTATTCTAATATATTAAGGCAATTATAAATAAAGTCTGAGAAACATGACATTCAAATAATTGTGGCATACTTGATGACAGAAAAAGGAATACCAGGTAAAAACTAAGAAAATTCAATAAGCTTTGAATTAGTGTTAAAAATATTGAGTCAACACAGGCTAATTAATTAGAATATTTGCATCATGTTAATGCATGGTGTTCATAATAGTAGAAACTGGGTATGGGGAATATGGGAACTTCCTATATGGTTTTCTCAATTTTTACATCTAAAAGTGTTCTAACAAACACAATGAAAAGTAGGGGAAAATAATCCTTTATTGGCTACCTACTTATGAGTCCAGATACCCTTTCTTTGAAAATAAACATTCACTGTCTCATATTAATAGCCTCTTTACTTTCTTGTCTCATAATACAAAATAAGGATTCCTGGTGTGAGGCTGTGGGATAATGTACTGGACCATATGGTTGGTTTGAATCACAAGGTCTGCTGTTCAAATTCACCAGATGCTCCTCAGAAACCCTATACAGGGTCACTATGAGCAGAACTTAACAATAACAATGCAAAGTAAATTTCCAAACTCAGCATGCATGAATCGCATCTTTCCACATTAGTGGTATGTAACCTACTAGATTCCCCATCTTCATTTATCTTCCTTATTTGTATAAATAATGTATTGTTTCAAGATCCATTTTAGGTTTTAATTTCATTCATGAAACCTCAAGGTCCATCCATGAACCTTAATGATCTCTTTTGTCTTTTAAACCAAGTGGTTATCATTTGCATAGTGACAACATCTAGGGAAAATATTTAGGAATAGACAAGTGTATTATAACTTCAAATATATAAAAAGAGGATTAAAGTTTAAGTAATATAGTAGAAAATGTGCAGATATAAAAATTCAAAAATTAACGTGACAAGGTTTTCTACAATTGAATAAATTTCACTGAAGCCTCAATTTCTCCCTTCTAAAATAGGAATAATGATAGTTTCAGGATTATTATAATAATTAATCAAATGAGGAACTATTTCATGAATTAATAGCCTCAACATTAAGATTAATGATAAATTGTCTAAGGAGAGAAAAATGACACTGAGAAAGTATGCAATGTGCGTTCATATTGTTATCATTGTGTATAAAAGGGATGAAAAGGTCACACCCATAGTCCTCAACAGTTGGTTGGTGATGTAGATAGTTAAATATTATTTCTAACCAGTAATTTTATTATTTTGTTAGCTAAAACAAAACAAATGTATTCCTATGTGAAATAAAGAAGCAAGCCATCAGTAGAAATTTGGAGGCTTATGATTTTGTGAAGAGGATTACATCTGAACTGAAAATTTTTAAAAACAGAGAAAAGATTCATTAGACAAATGGATCCCTACAAACAATGAATAGAGTCATAAAGTAACATAGAATACTAGGGAACATTCATAAAGGCCACCGTTGTTAGGTCTTAAAAGATAGATGGGGGCTGAAATGGCCTCATAGGTTTCAAAGAGGTGTATCTTCACCAAATCAGTTCCATAGTATGAGATTGTCATTAACAAGTATTAGAGATGAGATACAGTTGCTGATCAAAGCTCAAGGAGTAGAAAAAATAGGACTGTCAAAACCTAAAGGGTAGGGTTGCTACCATATTAGTCTAGGAAGATGGGGCTGCCAGAAACCAATCAAGCAGAGTTAACTGTCCCAGTGACCACTAAAGATAGAGCAGAAGAGTAAATCTGAACAGAATCCACAGAACAGACACCCAGAGTCTGGGTGGGCAAGGCCATTGCCTTGATGATTCCAGAGAATTGAAGGTTATTTTCAAGGCTTGAGAATGAATGTAAATTGTTTTGCTGAGATTTTTATTTGATTGGTGATCACTTTTTCTTCTTTCCTTCCAATTCTCCCATTTGTAATGAAAATGTTACCTTGTGGCTGTTCAACTATTGTACTTTGTATTTTGTAAACAGATAGCTTGTATACCAGATTAACAGTGAAGAGAAATTTCATCCCAGATGGGAATTTGGACTTGGAGTTTGTTTAAGACTTTAGAGATGATATGATGGCATGAACATGTTTTGCATATGTCCAGGACTTGAATTATAGGGGGTTAGTGGGGGTATGTCAAATGGCAGCATATCATGGATTGAATTAAATCCCTCCAAAATGTGTGTTCACTTGGCTGGATCATGACTCTTGGTTTGGAAGTTGTGTAATGATGTGATCTTTCCCAATAATGTGATCTGATATTATCAGCCAATCATTTCCAAAAAGACTAGGATGGAATACAACACCCTTACTCAGATCAAAGCCATGATCTGATATAAGGAAAGTTTTCTTGGGGTGTGTCCTGTATCACTTTTCATTTTATAGAGAAGAGAGAAGTGTGCTGCCTCACTTTCTTGGAAGATTTCAATTTTTATTCCATCAATTCCTGGTGCCTTGTTCTTTGCCAATTCTTTCAATACACTTTGGACTTCCTCCCTGAGTATCATTGGCTCTTGT
>NW_006408726.1:1945033-1979155 GCF_000296735.1 Chrysochloris asiatica
TTTACAGCTGTTTCTCTTCATTTTGAGTTGTGGCCCATCAGCAAATGAAGGTTCTGTGCACTTTTCTCCCTCAAGCTTAACTCTATTCACATCATCGTGGTCAACTGAATTTTGAGGAGGCATTTTTTCCCCATTCGCATTCTGAGTGCCTTCCCACCTTCTGGTCCTGTATCTGACAATGTTTTCTCTGCTATTCATAGAGTTTTCGATGACTAGCGATTCAGAAGTAGTTTGTCACTCTTTCTTCCTAGTCTGTCTTTTTCTGGAAGCTCATCTGAAACCTGTCCACTATGGGTGACCCTGCAAGTTATTTAAAATACCAGTGACATAGCCCTCAGAATCATAGCAACTTAAGCCATCACAGCACGACAAACAGACGAGTGGTGGACTTTTGGTTTTATGATAATACTGTCACTTTAAATTTTGATGTAAATCCTGATATAATCAAGATACAATCAAGATGCTCTCTCCTGATACTATCAATCCTGATACAATCAAGATGTTCTCTCCCAAGATGGCAGCTCCTGGAACAGCTGAGTGTCTTGATCCAGAATACAATGGATTCTGGATTCCTTCCACTTTAGCAGTCATTATGTCCTGTTCCCTGGACTGGTCTCCCCCTATAACATGTCCATAGAAAGAGAGACAAAGTCTCAATACCCTCACGTCTAAGGCGCATTCTGGTTGTATTTCTTCCAAAATAGATTTTTTGGTCTTCTTGCATGGTACTTTCAATATTTTTCTCCAACATTACAATCCAAGTGAACTGATTCTTTTATGGTCTTAATTGTTCACTGTCTATGTACATGCATATGAAGCCAATGAAAAGATCATAGCTTGGGCCAGGTATCTTTGCTCTTTTACACATTCATGAGGTCTTTTTTTGGCAGATTTATATATTATGATTTCCTGATTTCTACTTGCATGGGTGTTGATTGTGGACACAATCAAGATGAAGTATTTTACAACTGCAATCTTTTCTCAGTTTATCATGATGTCATTTTTTTTGGTCCAGTTGTAACAATTTTTGTTTTCTTTATATTGAGATGCAATCCATACTGTAGTCTTTCAGCTTCATCAATAAATATTTTAAGTGCTCTTTTCTTCCAGCAAGGAAAGTGGTGTTATCTGCATATTTTAGGTTGTTTATGAGTGTCCCTCCAATCCTGAATTCTTCTTCACGTAAAACAGCTTTTGAATAATTTGTTCAGCATACAGATTGAGTACGTATAGTAAAATGATGCAACACAACTGAACACCTTTCCTGAATTTAAACAATTTAGCTGCCTCTTGATCTATGTAAAGGTTCCTCATGAGCACAATTAAGCATTATTAAATATTATCCACAGTTTTATATGACCCACATAGTCAAATGTCTAAACAGTATTTTAAAATCTCAAGTAAATAACTTCCTGGTAGTCTCTACTTTCAACCAATATCCATTTGATGTCTGCCTTGATATCCCTAATTCCTTGTCCTCATGAACTTTGTCCTCATGACTTGAATTTCAGGCAGCTCCCACTGATAAAATACTGCAACCATTTTTGAGTTATCATTAACACAATTTTACTTGCACGTAATATTAACGATATTGTTTGATTATTTCTGCATTATACCAAGTCACTTGTCTTTGAAATGGGTAAAAATATGGATCTCTTCCAATTGATCGTCCAGGTAGCTGTCTTCGCTATTTCTTGGTATAAAAGAGTGAGTCCTTCCAGTGTTGCATCAGTTGTGGAAACATTTCAATGCCTTCAGTGCATCTTGGATCTGTTACTTCAATATCATCAGTACTTTATCATATGTGACCTCTAGAAATGATTGAACATAGATCAATTATTTTTGGTAGAGTGACTCTGTGTATGATTCCATCTTTTCTTGATTCTTTCTTTGTAATTCAGTATTTTGTCCATAGAAAACTTCAGTATTATTAAGTCAAAGTTTAATTTTTTTCCTTCAGTTCTTTCAGCTTGAGAAATGCTAAGTGTGTTTTCCCTTTCGGTTTTCTAACTCCAGATCTTTTCACAAGTCAATATAATACTTTGCTTTGTCTTCTTGATTGCCCTTTGAAAATTTCTGTTCAGCTCTATAATTTCTGTTTGTTAATGCCATCCACTCATGATATTTCTAGTAAAGTAACACTAAGAAAATAATATCTGTTTCCCACTCATAGGAATTCTGGCCCACTAACTATCTTTGTGTCAATGCTGTTGCTTGTTAGTTGCTGTTGAATCAAACTCTGATACAAAGTGACCTTATGCACAATGAAACAAAGCACTACTGATTCTATGCCATCCACACCATTTGTTATAGATTGAATAGTTATAATCCTTAGAAAGCCAATTAGTTTGTTTTAGTAAGTAGATAGTCAGGACTTTCTTCTCAGTACATGTTAGCTGTAAGCCTCACTAAAGCCTGCTCCATATTACAAGCCTACACTGAAAGATGGTGGTTGTGTGATGAGGTATATTGACCAGAAATTTAATTCATATTTTCGGCATAGAAGGCAAGTATTCTACCATGGGACCATTATTGCCCCCATAGCCATATTAACTCAAATCAAAACCATTTCCATCAAATTAATTCTAATTTATAGTGAACCTATATAGGATTTTTGATGCTGAAAATCTTTAAGGGGGCAGATAGCATCATCTTTTTCCTATGGAGTTTACAATGGTTTTTAACTCCTACTTTTAGTTTAGTAGACAATAATTAATCCACAGTGCATGAGAGTTTTTTATATCCATGTTAAAAGATGAAGAGAGTGTTTTAACGTCAGACACATGGTCAGTGTCATTTAGTTATCAGAGTTGAAATGAAAATTCAAGAATTTCTGGCTGGATCCAAAGTTTCTGACCTTCCTAGTATACTTGGATGAACCTAATCTAGAATTAAGGAGCTCTGGTAGCGTAGTGGTAATGAATTGGGCTGTGAACTGCGAGGTCAGCAGTTAAAAACTACCAGATGTTCCGCGGGAGAAGGATGATGCTTTCTGATCCTGTAAAGATTTACAGCCTCAGAAACCCTGTACAGGGTCGCTATGAGTCAGAACTTACTCCACGGCACATAACCACCACAACCAATCTAGAATTGGTGTATATAAATACTCCCACTGACAGATAGTAAGATAGCCAACCTCTGTGGCCTGAATGTAGGCTTACTCAAAAGGAGAGTAAATTTTATTTCACTTCACATTCAGTTCTCGCTTAAAAATCCACAGTGTAAATATTAGCACAATGGACAAATTAGGCAAACCATAATCCTTACATCTTTCTAAATATTCATTTGACTAGAATTAAACTGGCTCAGAGACCTGTTTTATAAACCAAACATTATTCAGAGACTAAGAACACTTGTTCTAGCAAGTTTTATCCAGGTTTAATTTTGTTGTTAGAAATTTCATGTGGCTAAATTAATCAAGTATGAAGCAAAATCCAAGCAATTGAAAATGTGTATAGAGCATTCCAAGATTGTAAGTTCTTTAAATGAATTATTTTAAGTTCTCTAATGTTTTCGGTTTTTAAGTTCTTAAGATTTTAAATTCTCTAAAGGAATCATGATGTGATGTTGTGGACTAATTCACTGGACTGCAAAGTCTGTTTGAATCCAGTCACTCCTCAGAAACCCTATACAACATTGCTATGGGTTGGAACTGACTCAACAGCACTTAACAACAACAACAAAAAGGAATCATGGAGTCTGAGTGTGATGCTGGCCAGAAGGTCAGTGTTTCAATCCACCAAATACTCCTCAGAAATCCTATATAGTGTCATTATTAGTTTGAACCTATTTGACAGCACTGAACAGCAATAACAAAGAACTATAGTCTATGGCTATATAAAAAAATTCTTATCTTAAAACAACTTAAGAGAGTTTACACTTGAAAAACATTTAATCTGCATATAATGAATTTCTTGAAATAGACTTGTCTGGCTTTGTTTCCAAAAAGGGATAGTCATGGATAGTCACAGGGACCCATCATGTTCCCATTTTCCTTACTGTGACTCACTATATATTTGACTTTTTAAAATAATTTTTATTTTAGATTAGTTTTAGATTTAAATTAAAATCTCAAGTATAGTACAGAAAGTTTCTGTATATACCACACTAAATTTTTCTATCATTATTATTTTAAGATGGTATATATGCCACAACTAACTAATCTATATTAATAAATTACTGTTACCTAAAGGAGCTCTGGTAGCTTAGTGGTTATGAATCGGGCTGCGAACCTTAAGGCCAGCAGTTTGAAACTACCAGCTGCTCCGCGGGAGAAAGATGAGGCGTTCTGCTCCCGTAAAGATTTACAGCCTCAGAAAACCTGTACAGGGTCGCTATGGGTCGGAACCGACTCAACGGCACTAAACAACAAACAACAACAACCTTCATACATGGAGTTCTGGTGTGGCGCTGTGGGTTAATGCGCCAGACCGCAAAGCCGTTTGAACTGCAAGGTCGGCAGTTCAAGCTCACCAGCTGCTCCTCAGAAACCCTATACAGGGTCGCTATGGGTCAGAACCTGACTTGATGGCACTTAACAACAACAACAAAATGACAAACCTTCATACGTGAAGATCGTGTGATAAAATTATGTAAAACCAATGATTTGTTCATTTCAAATACCTTCTTTAGACAGCATAAGAGATGACCATACACATGGACTTCACCTTATGAAATACACAGAAATCAAATTGACTGTATCTGTGGAAAGAGATGGTGGAAGAACTCCATATTATCAACAAAAACAAGGCCAGGGTCAGATTGTGGAATTGACTATCAATGGCTCATATGAAATTCATGCTGAGGAAAATTAAAACAAGTCCATGAGAGCCAAAATATGACTTAGAATATATCCCACCTGATTTAGAGATCATCTGAAGAACAGACTTGATACATTAAACACTAACAACTGAAGACCAGAAAAGCTGTGGAATGACATCAAGAACATCATACAGGAAGAAAGCAAAAGTCGTTAAGAAGACAAGAAAGAAGGATAAGATCAAAATGGATATAAGAAGTGACACTGAAACTTGCTCTCTAGCATAGAGATGCTAAAGCAAAAGGAAGAAATGAGGAGGTACAAGAGCTAAACACAAAATTTCAAACATCAGCTCGAGAAGATAAAATCAAATATTACAACAAAATGTGTAAAGATCTGGAGTCAGAAAATTAAAAGCAAAGAACACGCTTAGCATTTCTCAAGCTGTGGGAACTGAAGGAAAAAATTCAAACTTCAACTTTTGTTTTTGAAGGATTCTCTGGGCAATTTATTAACTGGTGCAGAAAGCATCAAAAGAAGATGGAAGGAATACACAGAGTCACTGTACCAAAAGAAAATAGTTGATGTTCCACCGTTTCAAGAGGTAGCATATGATCAAGAGCCAATGATATGGCCAGCAGTGTGGCAGGACCTTGGGATTCTTGGGCCCAGAGTCAGTGACATAGCCATAGAGTGGAGAGTGAAGTGTCCAGCTGATAAGAAGAGAAAGCATATGCACAAGAACACCCATATTTGTAGATAATACCCACTTGACCTGGCTTCAATGACTGGATGGTCAGAGCTCAACCAGAAGAATAAAGAAGAGGGAAAAAAAAAGGAGGGGGGCGGTACAAAAGCAAGAAAGGATAAAGTAACACCAAAAACAAACCATCTGGTTTTAGGGTGGTATTAACCTGACAAACTGATATAAAATAGAGATGAAATCAGAAGATTTGATACATAATCTATAAATAAGTAAAGGCATACAAAAACAAAAAGGTATCCAATGGACTTCCGGGAAAAGAACTTGCCCTAGGAAAATTGACCTTCACCTCCATGCCTTCACAAAATTCATCAAACACCCCCTTTTATTTCTTTACTGTGTTGGGAGATTTATATGCACAGTGTTCTTTTACACCTTTATAGATAAGGAGAATAGAACTGGATAGGTTGATAAACTAACTTTAGCCTAGTTTTGTTTGACTTCAAATCTTTGAATTTTCTATTACAGTCTAAAGAGAACACTTAAAAAGTTGTCTTTCTTTTAAATAAGTTGCTTGATTTGGTTTGTGTCCAAATTTACTGATTCATTGACACTCACTTGGCTCTCCAGATGGCTCTGGGATGTCGTGGGGTCCCACATCCCTTCCAGCTAGGGCACAGTGCACATAATACACAGGTGCATCACTCTCATTGGCAGGGAAAACAGTCCCAGCTGCTGCACAAGGGGAGCAGAAGAAACAGGGCCCATTTCTGTAATCAGACTATACTCCTGGCAGCCTCAGGGCCTGCATTTCTTTTATGTACAGACCCAGAGCAAATCTGCTCCATATACAAGCACTCCCCAAGGAACAAAGATGAGATGAAACATATTAGGTGTGTTTCTTATCATGCCTAGAACCCCTCATCAGGATGAAAGCAGACAGTTTATCCTGGAGATTTTGCTATGTCTCAAGTAGGCAACCAATGGATATAAGAAAATGAAGATTGTTTAGTTATTAAAACTAATAGACAAGAATGGTTTCTGAAAACAAGATTATTTTAGCAAGTTTTGTGACCTGAGTGCATTGAGAACATAGAATAAATGACAGGGAATTGCACAGGAAAAGATCTAGTTTAGAATAAAAGTAAGAGAATATCTGAATTGTAAAGGAATTGATATAGATAAATTTATACAAACCAAAATTTATTTCTTCTTACCAGGCATAGGTGGAAGAAAGCAACTCACTGCTTAGAGGACATTATTAAGCTTCTCTTAAGGTTGCCAGAATAATTTGGAAATGATAACAGTAACAATAGAATAATGTGATGAATATAACTACTGTTACTGAACTGTACATGTGAAGAATATATATTATATATATAAACAAACAGCAATATAGTCAGTGATAATTTAGACCATGGCTAGGGAATCCAATCAAATATTTTAAAGAACAAAGTTTATATACACAGTTGTTTAAAACAGAAAAGTATATCTCAAGAAGTACAATGATGTTGATGCTCTTCCATAATTTCATTTTAAAAAATCACAAAATAAGATAAAAGACAATGTTGTTTCCTACATCATGTTTTTAACTAATGCAGACAGTATTTAGAGTTGAATGAATTTACATTCCAAATTTAAAAAAAGATTCTTCATAAACTGATGGGGACTTGGTATCTCTGTATGTTTTCATCTTTACAATTGGTTTACATCGTGGTTGTTGTTGTTGTTGTTAAGTGCCTTCGAGTCGGAGCCGACCCATAGCGACCCTGTACAGGGTTTCCGAGGGTGTAAATCCTTACGGGAGTAGAAAGCCTCATCTTTCTCCCGCGGAGCGGCTGGGAGTTTCGAACCACTGACCTTAAGGTTCGCAGCCCGATTTGGTGGTTATATGGTGTGGAGTTGTTCCAACTCACAGCAACCCTGTATAGGGTTTCTGAAGCTGTACATTTTTATGGGAGCAGAAAGCCTCACCTTTCCCCTGTAGTTTAAAAAATTTAGTCAGCAACTAATCATTGACAATAAATCACTACCTGATTGGTGACTTTCTTTACATCAGATGAAACTTGCCTTGTTGCTTTTTTTCTTCACGGCCTTTTATAGATGTCACTGGACATTTTATTTCCTTATGCTCTGCACAGTACATGTGAGTATCTTATATACAGTATAGAAGTAAAAATATATTGCCTCAAGTTCCTTTAAGCATGAGAATTCTCTCTGATAAAGGTGAATTTGAAATAAGCTGCACTGTAGGGTAAGCACCGGACCGTATGTTTGGTTTGAATCTCAAGGTCGGTACTTCAAACTCACCAGCTACTCTTCAAAAATGCTGTATCTGGTTGCTCTGAGTCAGAACAGACTCAATGACAATTAACAACAACATCAAGAATTTGGCAGATCTGATCTACCCTTCACTTAG
Organism: Chrysochloris asiatica; assembly: GCF_000296735.1. Taxonomy (NCBI): domain Eukaryota; kingdom Metazoa; phylum Chordata; class Mammalia; order Afrosoricida; family Chrysochloridae; genus Chrysochloris; species Chrysochloris asiatica. The sequence continues at coordinate 1,952,915 of NW_006408726.1, forward strand.
TTATGCAATTATTTTAATGTATAAATGAGAATTATCACCATAAATTTGGATGAATTGATATAAAGAGAAGACATGTATCTGAGCATCTATCAAAATTTCTTATACATAATAATTGATAAAAATTACTATTATAACATTTTAGAATGTGCCTATTTGTTATTATAGTCCTATCTACATAATACAACTATTTTTATGTATTAATTTATAATGCATATTATAATTTATTTAAGAATTTTAGGTTAAATTTTAACCTAAGTATCAGTTTTGTAATATTTTTATATCAGTTTAAAATAATTTTATATCATAGCATGAAAAGAAAACTCATTTATCACTTGATTCGCTAGATATTATTTCTGATATACTCATTAATGAATTAGGGAAAATTAGAAGTAATTAAATCTAGTGATGATTATTTAGAATGTAAACAAATAAAAACTTTATCCATGGAGCTTCTGGGAAAAACCATTTCTTAGAGACCTTGATCTTTATCTTTTCCCATATACTTATCATCACATGATTTTAGGTTTCAGCAGAATTAGCCTAAAACTTCAAATGTGTTTTATTTGTCTATCATCCGGGTGATTCCAGAACCTAAGACCCTCAGATAAAGTTAGATGGATGGTATAGATAGAATAATGGGAAGAACGTTATGCTGTCCTTCACATAAGCAGAAATGCATAATATTTTTACTGTGACTACCACATTATGAAAATATTAATTTTTATTAATAATTAATAATTATTAGCAATAAGAAACAAGTTGCCCTTCAACAAAGTAGAATTCTATCAAAAAAAAAAATAAAATGGAAAATATCATATTGAATTGTTATGATGGAAGAAGCTAAAGTATCCACCATGATCCTCCATTTGCATTATAATTGAGTTACAGCTGGGAAGAGTCAACTCAATCACTACCTTATTAAGACTTCCCATTGCATAAGCATGGAATCCTGGTATGGTGCCATAGGATAAACACTTGATCTGAAGGTCAGTTTAAACCACAATGTCTGTGGTTCAGACTCATGTTGGAAGCCCTATACGGGGTCGCTATGAGTTGAAAATGATTGGACAGCACTTAACAACAATCCCATAAGGATGGCCCTGGTAGCACTGTAGGATCAGAACTTCATTGCTAGGTACAGGTCAGCAGTTCAAACCTACCAGCTTCTCCTCAGGAAAAAGATGAGGTTTTCTGCTCCCTTTAAAGAATTAGTCTCTAAAACTCTTAACAGGGTTGCAATGAGTCAGAAAACATTTCATGGTAGTGAGACTGAGTGGTGTGATTAAATTCTAGCAAGGGCATGTAAATGGAAGTTAAATCAGCTACTGTCAATAAATAATTAATTTTCCATATGATCCATGCATGCTTCAACCTAGAAAATGCATTTTTTAGCTTTTATGTAACTATGAAACAAAAAGAAATTCTAAACTAGCAATATACGCATAGGGAAAATGGGGTAAGAATAAGAATAGTATAAATAAATTATTTGATAAACATTATTTTCCTTGACTTTAAGGGTCTTCTGATAGTATTAAACTATTTAATATTATTATTATTATTTTATTGGTTAAGTGTGGTGAGAGAATATGACCCTGGTGTACAATTTTGCTTATTTTAAAACATTCTTGTCTCCTTGTTCTGTTTGAAAGACTGCCTTTTGGTCTATGCATAGGTGCCTCATGAGCATGATTAAATGTTCCTGAATACTCATTCTTTGCAGTGTTCTCCATAGTTTGTTATTATCCACATAGTTGAAAGCCGCTGAATAATCAATTAATTACAGGTAAACACTTTTCTGGTATTCTTTGCTTTCAATGAATATTCATCTGAAGTGATTGTTGTTGTTAAGTGTTGTCAAGTTGATTCCGACCCATAGTGACCCTGTATAGGATTTCTGAGAAGCAGCTAGTGAGTTTCAACTGCCAACCTTGTTGTTGTTGTTAAGTGCCTACTAGTCAGTTCTGACCTATAGCGACCCTGAACAGGATTTCCGAGGCTGTAAATCTTTACAGGAGCAGAAAGCCTCATCTTTCTCCTGCGGAACAGCTGGTAGTTTCGAACTACTGACCTTGCAGTTTGCAGCCCGATTCATAACCACTAAGCTACCAGAGCTCTTTGACAGGTTTAAATTCAGTAAAGGCATGTGCCAGGGTCATATTCTTTCACCATACTTACTCAATTGCTATGTTAGCCAAATAATCTGATAAACTGAATTCTGAGAAGAAGAATGTGACATCAGGATTGGAGGAAGACTGATTAAAAACCTATGATTTGTAGATGATACAGCCTTGTTTGCTGAAAGCAAAAAAAAAAAAATTAAAATACTTACCAATGAAAATCAAAGACCACAGTCTTCAGTATGGATTGCACCTCAATGTAAACAAAATAAAAATCTTCACAATGCACCAATAAATAACATCATAATAAATGGAGAACATATTTCAGTTGGCAAATATTTCATGGCCAATAAACAATATCAATACAAATGGAGAAAAGATTGAAGTTGTCAAAGACTTCATTTTGCTTTGATCCACCATCAACACCAAAGGAAGAAGACTCGCCCTAGACAAGTCTACTGCACAAGACCTCATTAAAGTGTTCAAGAGAAATATTGTCAGATTGAAGACTAAGCTGTGCCTGACTCAAGCAATGGTATTTTCAGCAATCTCATATGCATGTACAATTTGGACAATGAATAAGGAAGACTGTAGAACTGATGCATTTGAGGTATGGTGTAAAAGGAGAATATTAAATGTACCATGAACTTCCAGAAAAGCAAACAAAATTGTGTTGGAAGAAGTACAACCAGAATGCTCCTAAGAAGTCAAGATGGTCATACTTTGTCTTTCATACTTTGAACATATTATCAGGAGGAACCAGTTCCTGGAGAAGGACATCATGCTTAGTAAAGTGAAGATACAGCAAATAAAGGGAAACACCCCAACAGGATGGATTGGCACTGAAGCAGCATCAGTGGGCTCAATCAGAGTTGCAATTGTGAGGATGGCACAGGACCAGATGATGTTTTGTTCTGTTGTACATAGGGTTGCTATGAGTTGGAAAAGACTTGATGCCAACAACATTATTATTTTAAGACATGGTATGTAGGAAATGTCTTTCACATGACCAAAAGTAGTTCATGAGGGTCCATGAGGGAGCTGGTTTCACTGTCTGTTAGGTTTCAGCTCATTTCCCTGTCTGGCCACAGGGAAGCTTTCCCATCTCCTATGTGAATCTGCTTTGCTAGGACTCCCTCCACTATCAAAGCTGCTCACAGAATGGTTGAGTTAAGTCTGGTCAGCCATTCACCAATCAGTCTCCCTCTCTTGCCTTCCTTGTTTGGCCTTTCGTCCCAGTAAGCACTACACCCACTTCTCTAACCTTCCTTCTGAAGTTCAGGGTGCCAAATCTTCATATTTGTCTGTTTTGTCTCTTGTACATTTGTTTTAGAAGGTCCATGTAGTACATCTGCCTAGTTCACCATCTTGCCAGAAGTTGGATCCTTCTGATTCTTTTGATCCTTAACTAGTTTCACTGACTCTCAAGATTTTCATTCTAAACTTTGTATAGTCTTTGTTGTTGTTATGTGCCGTGGAGTCGGTTCTGACTCATAGCGACCCTACACAGGGTTTCTGAGGCTGTAAATCTTTACGGGAGCAGACCGCCTCATCTTTCTCCTGCGGAGTGGCTGGTAGTTTCGAACTGCTGACCTTGAGGCTCGCAGCCCGATTCGTAACCACTACACTTTAGATTTATTTATTTTGCTTCATTTTTCAGACGAGGAGTCCAAGAGACCCTAAATTGACCTGAGTGTTAAATCCCAGGACTTACAGGGTCAAACAAGCCCAGTATCTATCTAGGAGTTGTTGCTCAGTGCATAATGAATATAGCCTGATAGGGCTCTGTGCTTTAATCTTTTTTTTTTTTTTTATGTTTTATTGTGAGTTATATGATAGTTTACATGAGAGAACCTCAGTTCCATATTCATTCCATCATATATCATTACATTGTCATGGTTCCAGTTCCCTCCATGCATCGTCTTCTGACCAAAGGGCATATCCTAGAAGCCCATGCTCTACACTCCCCTCTCCCCGCTCAGTCTTCGGCCCACAGTTCCTCTCCCTCTCTGGATCCAAAGTCCCCAGCCACTTCATCCCTCCATGTTATCATCTCTATCTCCATCTCAGGCATCCCCGGTTCTCTAGGTGGGGTCCCGTTCTTGGCTCTTATCCATTGGTCCAGAGACCTCTGCTCCTAGACTGGAGAAGTAATCGCTCTCTTCCTTGCCACAAAACATCTACTCTTGCATTTCCAACACTCACAATCCATCTTGATAACCATTATTCACTGCAGTATTGCATGTAACCCATCTGTATTTCATTTCATCAGCTCCACCTAGACAATTTGGATAGTACTCACTGGTGATTCTGCCTTCTTTCATGCCCCCTAGCTCTAGGTTCCCTCTTGAAAGCTTGTAAGCCAGTTACTTCTTGCCTTTGTAGTCCCTCCCTCTCCATTTGGATATCCAATGTCCAAGTTGCCCATCTCTGTCTAGTCTGTGTGTGGAGGGGGTGGGAATGTTTCTTGCTGTAAGGATTTGTTGCCTCTTTTGTGTCACTGCATTCATATGCATAGGTTAAGTTCATCAGCTTGGATCAGCTCAGTCTTCTTTCCTTCCCCCCCTCCCTCCCCCACCTCCCCTTCTTTCTTCTCCTGGTTGAGCTCTGATCATCCAGTCATCCAGTCCCGGTCACGTGGGTGTCATCTGCAAGTGTGGATGTTCTTGTGCACATGTCCTCTCTTCCCATAAGCCGGCAGCTCCATTCTCCACTTGAGTCCTCCGTGGCCATGTCACTGACTCTTGGCCCAGGAGTCCTCAGGTCTCCTCGCACTGCTTGCCAACCAGGTTCCCAACTGGGTCCACAAAAGCCCTCTGAATATTGTGAGGCTTAGACAGCAGTTATCAAAGAGTACAAGAGTGCTTGCAAGAAGTCTCCTGCCAAGTGAACTTATGATCAGCTAAAACCGCAATTTCTGGTGTGGCACTGTGAATCACTACTAAACTGTGAACCACAAGGTTGGCATTGTAAACCCACCAGTTGTTCCTCAGAAATCCCATATAGGGTTGCTATGAGTGGGAAACAACTTGATGGTATTTAGCAATAATAACAAAAGAGAAATGATGCGACCAACTGACAGAAAATTCACCTTGCCATGCAAAATTGGAAGTGGGGTTAGTAAGATTTCCAAGATTGTTAGGTAATTATAACAGAGAAAAGAGGAAAACCAGAGATGAACTATAAAAACAAGAAATGACCTGACATGTCAAAGGAAACATGGAACAGGGGACTTTCACCAGCCATGTACAGAGAAGAACAGGACTGATTTGATGTGAACAACAAATTAATCATGACACCATTATAATAAATTAGATAATAGTTCATGAATACAATTATAACAGACTAATGTAATTGGGGGTGGATGGTGGGGGGAAGTACATGAAACCCAGGAATGAATAACCAATTTGGGGCCCCAAATTATGAAAGGAAAATGTAGGAATCAAGAGACCCAGAACCGACCCAGATGAACACAACATAAAAGGTAAAAGTAGGAACTCACTAGATGCTTTACTTCCCTTCACTCATGAATTGGAAGCCTGTTTTCCTCCTTGTGAGAACATCTATGCTTAATAAATCATCTTATTTTCTTAAATCTCTGTCTCTCTGGCTTCTTTCATGTGAGTATTATGCCTATTCTCTACCAATTTTTTGGAGGGATTGTAGGACTGAATCAGGAAGCTTCATCCTTGCTGTGACAATTTTGATACTGAAACCTGGGAATCATTCACACTCCCTGAACTTCCTGGTAAGTTTCTCTCACTACTAAGGTGACTGCTACTTTGGAAACTCTCTGTTGCTCTGCCTAGTAGTGCTCAAGCATCACATGAAATGTAATTGCAACTGATATTCTTCTGGGTCTGTGTTTTTTTCTGACATTTTTCCCCCTCCGGTTTCATTTTTCTATTCATGGTCATACCTCAAGGTACACAGACAACATTTACATGAGTCTCTAGACAGGTCCCAGGATCTGAAGGTATAAGAGACCTTTCCTCTCTATGGGCCAAGGCTTTGGATGTTCACACTCCAGTGGTAACCTAGCAGAAGTGTTGCTGCATGACCAAGGCAACAAATCGGTGCCTCAGAAAGACTCCTTTTTCTTTCTTTTTTTTTTTTTTTTTGTCAAGACACAGCAAAAATTCAGACTACTCTGGGGAGTGCTCTATAAGGTCTGGCCCAACAGCACACTCTGGAATCCCCTTGGACAGCCCTTGAGGGCACTCCGGAAGAACTAAGACAAGTAAAAGAGAGGGAACAAATAGGTGAGTGATTTCCCATAGGCTCCCTACCCATAATAACCACATGTTCTAACCCCAAACACAATAAACAGAGACCTTCAACCTTAAAGACACTGATCCATGCTGCTATTATTTGAGATCACATGAATTTTTGGTTTAAAATCACTGTGTCTTTCAAACTCAGAGAGGGAATCAGCCCAAGCAACCAGGCTTATGCACATAGGTTTTATTTTGGTATCCCTTTGTTTGGAGAATTGTTAATCCATGGTTTGGGGGGACTCCATAAGACAGCTTTGTTTTTGTTTTTAGGTGGAGAAGAAGTTCAGCAAGAGACTCTGCAGAGACTGGACTTCCTCAAAGGTTTACCTTTTGGAAAGCTATGTCTTTTCAACAGAATTAGGCCCCATAAGAAATCCTGGCTGGCTCCTTTGTCATTGGAGGTAAGCAAATTGGGATCTTTAAAGTCTCACATTCTAACTAGTGTTCAAAGTCAGGACACCCAGCATTTAGTACTCTGATCCACCAGAGAAGCTGACAATACATCCTTACTGGTGCTTAGGCTGGAAACCATTGCAGTGGAATGGTTCCTGGAAAACTTGAGGCACTACCATGTCTATCTTTCTTGGGAAGTTCCAGGGGATACACTGACCTCCCTCAGGAGCATTTTTTGCCCAGTTATGGGTCCCACAACAGGGGACACTTAGTCTAGGGACTCTCTATCTTGTCTCAGGTGCCATGAGACAGGCTTCATTCATCCCTGATAACTCCCCTTTGGGATGCTTATTGAAGAATTAGAAAACCCTTAATTCTCTAATACTTCTTGGTCCCAATATACCCTGGTGACCAAGCACAATGGCTCATAAATAAAACCTTAAATTACAATACCCTTTTACAATAAGATCTAATCTATAGAAGGGAAGCAAAGTGATCAGAGGTCCTCTGTGTTAAAGCCTTTATGGTCCTCAGAGAAGATGAAAGGATTGTATATGAATGAATCCCCTAAAAAAGCCACTGACAGTAGTAGCTAAAATTGAAGTATTTGAGAAGCCAAAATTGAGCCCCAGTACCCCTACCCGAGACTACTCACCTCTTTCAAGTCTCTTACTGTTTCAAGAGGGTTCATGAGCTGGCAGGAAACTTGTCAGGGTCCATGTATCATTCTCTAGAGCATATTTGAAACAGTGCAAGTTGAAACTAGGGAGTTGGTCAGAGAATCCTGCAAAGTGAGTTTGAACAATTATCTTTGACCTTTGAACTAACCTGGAAAGAAATCCTAGTGGTCCTCTCAAGGTGATGCACAGTGGATGAGAAAAACCTTGTCTGGGCAGCTGCCCATGCACATAGAGATAATTTACATGTTCACCAACACATATTGCAAATAGGAACGTGCAGTCCCCAGTGCTAATCCCCTGTGGAATTACCTGCAAGAAACCTCTGTCTCCTGCGAGGAATGAAACAGATCCCAATTAAACCTGTCAATTTTTTAAAATTAACAGAAGTTATTCTAAGAAAGGATGAAAACCAGCCCTCTTAAGAGAATGAATGATTGAGGTTGTTGCAATGTATACTAATATAGATCCCAGTTCATCAGAAGCTACTATAGTTATAAATACTGATTTATCAGCCAGTCAACGTCTGACATGTGCTGAAAATTACAATTGATAGTATTATTGTTGTTGTGATGTGTCATTGAGTAGATTCCAACTCATAGCAACCTTATGCCTCCAAGGAGCACTCTAGCTGCACTTCTTCCAGCACAGATTTGTTGGCTCTTTTGGCAGCCCACGGCACTTTCAATATTCTCCTCCAACACCATAACACAAAAGCATCAATTCTTCTACAGTCTTGCTTATTCACTGTCTAGCTTTTGCATGCATATGAGGTTATTGAAAATACCATGACTTGGGTCAGGTGCACGTTAGTCCTCAAGCTGACATCTTTACTCTTCAACACTTTAAAAAGGTCTTGTGCAACAGATTTGCCTAATGCAATATGTCATTTGATCTCTTGACTGATGCTTCCATGAGTGTTTATAGTTGATCCAAGAAGAATGAAGTCCTTGACAATTTCAATGTTTTTATCCGTGGATAAGAATGTTGTTTATTGGTCCAGTGGTGAGGATTTTTGTTTTCTTTACATTGAGATGCAATCCATACTGAAGGCTGTCCTCTTTGATCTTCATCAGTAAATATTTTAAGTCTTCACTTTCAACAAACAAGGTTGTATCATCTGCATAATGCAGGTTGTTAATGAGTCTTCCTCCGATCCTGATGCCATGTTTTTCTTCATATAACTCAGCTTCTCAGATGATTTGCTTAGCATGCAGGTTGAATAAGTATGATGAAAATATTAAGTCCTCCAAATTCTCCATAAAGCTGGACAATGAATAAGTCTTGACTGCTGCTTTCATGAGCATTGATGGTTGATCCAAGCAAAAAGAAGTGTTTGACAACTTCAATCTTTTCTCTATTTATCCTGATATTATTTATTAATCCAGTTGTGAGGATTTTTATTTTCTTTGCATTGAGGTGCAACCATACTGAAGGATGTGGTCTTTGATCTTCATCTGTAAATTCTTTAAATCCTCTTCACTTTCAGCAAGTAAGTTTGTATCATCTGCATATCACAGGGTGATAATGAGTCTTCCTCTAATCCTAAGGCCACGTTCTGTTCTTCATATAATCTAGCTTCTTGAAATACTTGCTTAGCATACAGATTAAATAAGTATGGTGAAAGAATACAAACCTAGCTCACACCATTCCTGGTTTTAAATCATTCAGGGTTCCTCTGATCTGTTTAAGCAACTGCTTCTTGGTCTATGTTCAGGTTCCTCATGATCACAATTATCTGTACCAAAATACTCATTCTCTGCAGTACTGTCCATAGCTTGTCATGATCCACATAATCAAAAGCATTTGCATAGTCAATAAAACACTGGTAAACATCTTTATTCTATTCTCTACTTTCAGCCAAGATTCATCTAAAATCAGCAATGATATCCATCCTTGTCTGAATCCAGCATTAATCTTTGGCAGTGAACTGTCAATGTGTTGTGAGAATTATTTTTTATTGATTTTAAGTGAAATAATTGCATGCAATATTTTTTATATTGTGTGAACGTTTCTTCATTTCATTGTGACACTTATCTTTGGATGGGCACAAATATGGATATCTCCCGGTCAGTTGTCCAGGTAGCTTTCATCCAAGTTTCTTGGCATAGATGAGTGAGTGCCTCCACTGCTGCCTCAGTTTGTTGAAAGATTCTTTGCATTCCATTAACTCACTGAGTTTTATTATTTGCCAATGCCTTCAGTGCACCTTGAATTTGTTCCTTCAGTTTCATTGGCTACATCTTGAAATGGTTGAACATTGACTATTTCTTTTGGGTACAGAAACTCTGTGTATTCCTTCCACAGTCTTTTGATGCTTTCTGCATTATTAAATATTTTCCCATAGAATGTTTTAATATTGCATTCCAAGGTTTGAATTTTTTCTTCAATTCTTTAAGGTTGAGAAATTCTGAGCATGTTTTTCCATTTTGGTTTTCTAACTTCAGGTCTTTGCATATTACATTTTAATATTTCATTTTGTCTTCTCATGTGCCCTTTGTGGGCTTACAGTAAGCTGGGAAAGGTCAGAGGAAATTCAATATAGGGATATGTGTATTTAGCTCTACAAGTAAATGTGTTTATATTTGTTATGAAGAACTGTGGCTTGAAAAATACAAAAAAGCAGAGAATATTAGAACGTTTTTCTTAAATCCTTGCTTTATATGATCAAGGCCTTTGTTTACTTAAAACTATAGTTTTAGAATGTTAATTCATAAAATGTCAAATAACAGAAAGCAAATAATTGAGTTTCTGACTATTAACTTATCAAAATGTATCTTTGTCATTTTGTTAATTTTGGTATTGTGCAATATGCCTAAAAGGCCAGGATTTTAATAGAACAAATTATTTATCACAAACACACACACACAAAAAAAAATTAAAACAATTTTGAACTTCATAGAAAAGTAGCAAGATATCTTTCAAGTTTATACAAAAGTTAAAAAAAAAAGTTTTATTTAATGAGAAATGATGTATAATTAATTCTTCATTAACTTAAATATTCATGTTAGTATTTTATTTTTACCTTTAAAATCTGCCTCACTCAAATTTTATTACTGTCATTTGTTTTTGTTTTTATTGTTACACATCTTCTACCTTTACAGTTGTAACAATCACAATTAGTCATGATAACAACTATTCACTATTGAATCAAAAGAATCCTATCCCCATCTCCTTTCACTAGACCCATCTAGACAAGATGAGGATTCTACCTCCTACCCACCCCTTTACTCTGAAACTAAACTCCTTCTTGAAAACTTGTAAATCAGCCACTTCATGCCTTTACAGATATATTAATATTCTTTTAACCTTAATTTTTCATTGCTAAGCCAAGCTCAATATCCTGACCCACAACAAGACCAGGGACTAACTGTGGAATAGACCATTAATTGCTAACATGCAAGTTCATACTAAAGCTGAAGAAAACTAAAACAAATCCTTGAGAGCCAAAATATTACAGCACCAACCTGAATTTAGAGAACATTTAAAGAATAGATTTGATTAATTAATCAAATTGATGGCATTAATGAACAAAGAGGAGAATGGGTGTGGGATGACATTAAGAAAACCATGCATGACCAAAGGAAAAATGTCATTAAAATGATAGGATAGAAAACAGACAGAAGCTAAAGCAAATAGAATAATTGAGGAAGGAAAAACCTGGTCATAAGTAAAGTATTATAATGAAATGTGAAGACCTAGAGTTAGAAAACCAAAAAAGAACATGCTCAATATTTTCAAAGCTCAAAGAACTGAAGAAAAATATCACTCAAGTTGTAATATTGAAGAATTTTATGGGAAAAATGAGCTCTAGTATGAAGCTGTCAGATAAGCAATGGACTGGTAACCAAAAAGTCAGCAGTTCAAACCCACTATTCCTCTTTCTTTTTGGCACTATAGTATATGCAGTGGGTCTCAAGGTCAGTTTGAACCCAAAGTCAGTGGCTCAAACTCACCAGCTGCTCCTCAGAAACTCTGTACAGGGACTCTATGAGTTAGAAACGACTTGATAGCACCTAAGAACGGCAACAACAGTCACTCGTTGAAAATCTATATAGGGTGACTATGAGTCAAAATTAACTTGATGGCTCTTAACAGCAATATCATTAATATCACACACAACTAAAATTATGCTGAAGACAATTCAAAAATGTTTGCAGCACTACATCAATGCGAAACTGCCTAAAAATCCAAGCCAGATTTAGAAGAAGGCTTAGAACTGGGAATATTATTGCTAACTTCAGATGGTTCTTGGTTGAAAGCAGAGAATACCTAAAATATATTTTGTTTATTGACTATGTAATGGTACTGAATTGTGTGGATCATAACAAACTGTGGATAACATTATAAAGAATAGATAGTTCAAAACACTCAATTGTGTTCATGAGGAACCTGCAGCTAGATCAAGAGGCAGTTATTTAAACAGAACAAGAGGATACTGAATTACTTAAATTCAGTAGAGGTATGTACCAGGGTTGTAGCTTTTCATTATACTTGTTGAATCTGTATGCTAAACTAATTATCTTAGAAGCTAGATTTTATGAAAAAGAACATGGTATTAGGATTGGAGAAAAATTCCTTAACAACCTGTGATCTTCAGAGGACGCAATTCTGCATGCTGCAAGTGAAGAGGACTTAAAAGATCAAAGGCTATAGCCTTCAGAATGGAATGACCCTCAGTATAAAGAAAACCAAGATCCTAACAAGTAGACCAGTAAATAACATCATGATAAACAGAGAAAAGATTGCAGTTGTCATATACTTCATTTTTTTTGGATCCAGAATCAACATTCTTGAAAGCAAGAGTCAACAAAGCAAACAAAATATTGTGTTAGGCTATCTGTTGTAAAAGACTTCTTTGAAGTGTTAAAGAGCAGTGATGTCACTTTGAGAACTAAAGTGTCATTACATTTTCAGTTGCCTCATATACATGTGAAAGTTAGACAATGAATACAGAAAACCACAGAGAAGAATCAAAGCATTTGAATTGTAGTGTGGGCAGAGAATATTGAAAATACCATAAACTACCAAAGAGAAAATAAAATATGTCTTGGAAGAAGTACAGGGAGAAAGCTCCTCAGAGACAAGAATGGAAAGTCTTTGACTCTCAATCTTTGGGCATGTTTTCAGGAGGGACCAGTCCTGGAGTAGGATATCATGCTTGGAAAAATGGATGGTAAGTGAAAAGAGGAATATCCCCAACAATATGGATTGACACAGTACAGAAACAATGGGTTAAAACATGACAATTGTTAGGATGACTCAGGGCAAGGCATTATTTCATTTTATTGTATATAGGGTCCTTTGAGTCAGAATCTACAGCATGTAGCAATAACAAACAACAATGACATGATCAATGAGAAGAGATTGCAGTTGTCATATACTTCATTTTGTCTACATTAGTCCCAACTTTTTTTTCCCCTCTTTTTAATGTAACAATATGAGCTCCAGTGAATTTAACGAAATGTAATCATACATTTTCAGTTAGATGTTTAACTGATTATTGTTGTTATGTGCCATTGAGTCAGTAGCAACTGACAGTGTCATTATGTACAAAAGAACGAAACACAGCCTGGTCCTGCACCAACATTAAAATCATTGCTACATTTGAACCCATTGCTGCTGGCACTGTGCAACTCCATATCATTCAGGATCTTCCTCTTTTCCATATCCTTCTCAATGGACCAATCCCTCCTGACAATATGTCCAAAGTAGGGAAGATGAAATCTGACCATCCTAGCTCCTAAGGAGCATTCTGGCTGTACTTATTCCAGCACAGATTTGTGCATTCTTCTGTCAATCCGTGGTACTTTTAATATTCTCCTCCAATACCATAACTCAAAGGCATCAATTCTACATTTTTCTTACTCATTGTCCAATATTCACATGCATATGAGGTTATTGAAAATACTATGGCATAGCGGTGTGGCAAGACCTGGGGACTCTTGGGCCCAGAGTCAGTGACATAGCCATGGAGGACTAGAGTGGAGAGTGAAGCATCCAGCTGAAAAGAAAAGAGGGCATATGCATAAGAATACGCACACTTGCAGATGATACCTACTTGTCTGGGCTTCAATGACTGGATAATCAGAGCTCAACCAGAAGTAAAAAGAAGAGGGAAAAGAAAAAAAAAAGTATTCTCCTACAATTTGATGAACTTGACCCACACCTATGGAAGCAGTAGCTCAAAAGAGGGAGCAGGCTCTTGCAGCAAGAATCATTCCCACCCCTCCTACACACAGAGTGGACAGGGATGGGCAACTTGGACATTGGCTACCCAAAAAGGGGGGTGGGGGAATACAAAGGCAAGAAGTGAATGGCTTACAAGCTTTCAAGAGGAAACCTAGAACCAGAGGGACTGGAGAAAGGTAGAATCTCCAGTGAGTAGTATTCAATCTGACTAGGCAGAGCTGATGCAATGAAATCCAGACAGGTCTCTTGTGATACAATAGTGAATAATTGTTATCAGGACTGACTGTGAGGGTTAGAAATGTAAAGGTAGACATTTTATAGCAAGGAGAGGAGTGATTAACTTTTCAGTCTAGGAGCGGAGGTCCCTGGGACCATCAAGGGAGAGGAACAGAGAGCGGGACCCTACCCAGAGAAGCAATGATGCATGAAATGGAGCCAAAGAAGATGATGTGGAGCGATGGAGCAGCAGGAGACTTTAGATCCAGAGAGGGAGAGCCACTGTGTGCTGAAGACCTGAGGGGCAAGGGAGAAGGATTGCCTAGAGGGGATTGTAACCATGGCAATGAGACGATATACAATGGAATGGATGGAATGAATGTGAAAGTAATATTCTCCAATGTAAACTATCACATAATTCACAATAAATCATTTTTAAAAATTCCAATTGTTAGTGGATATTTGCTGCTGTTTCTCCTCATTTTGAGTTGTGCCCCATCAGCAAATGAAGGTCTTGAAAGTTTTGTTCCAGTCACATAATTATGATCAACTCTATTTTGAGATGGCAGCTCTTTCCCAGTCATAGTTTGAGTTCTTCCCAACCTAAGAGGCTCATCTTCTAGCACTATATCTGACAATGTTCCACTGCTATTTGTAATGTTTTAGTGGCATTCAAAAGTAGTTTGCTTCTCTTTCTTAACTTGTCGTGGTCTGGAAGTTTGGCTGAAACCTGTCCACCATAGGTGACCTTTGTTGTTGTTAAGTGCCATTGAATTGTTTCTGACTCATAGCTACCCTGTGTATGGTTTTGAGGAGTGGCTAGTATGTTTGAAGTATAGATCTTGTGGTTGGAACTGGCCTTGGGGTCCAGTGATGTTGTTTAAAATACTGCTGGCATAGCTTGCAGCATCGCAGCAACATGCAAATCACCACAGTATGTCAAACTAGTGGTGGCCAATTGAAGAGATAAATATCTAAATGACAACAATAGATTTTATATTTTGTGCAATTTTCTTATAACTTGGGGACTTTATTTATCCAATTCTTTCTACTTTATGTTTATCTATCAAATATATTTATCTATATGTCTAATTACCTTGATATTCAAAAGTCACTCCAGAATCAGAAATGTGAAATAGAATAGCATGAAATTTAGATTTATATGCATTCTTAAATTGTTAGCTCCAATCTCCTGGCTCCACAATTGTATTAAAGAACCATGATCAGTGAAGTACATTCTCAAACCCTTTCATAGCATCCAATAGAAACTCCCTTCTCTTATACCTGTGATTATTCAAAAAAAAAAAAAAAAAATTTTATTGTAAGCTTTAAAAGAAAATACTATGGCATGGGTCAAGTGTACATTAGTCATATAACTGAAAAAAGTCTTGTGCAGCAGACTGGCATAATGCAATATACCAATTGATATCTTTACAGCTTCCATGGGTGTTGATGATTGATCTAAGGAAAATGAAGTCTTCGACAACTGCACTCTTTTCTCTATCTTGATGTTACTTATAACATGAGGTTATAAGTAACATCAAGATAAATCCAGTTGTGAGGACTTTTGTTTTCTTTACATTGAGGTGCAACCCATACTGAAGGCTGTGGTCTCTGATATTTATCACTAAGCATTTTAAATCCTCTACATTCAGCAAACTAGATTGCATCATCTGCATATCTCAGGTTGTTCATGAATATTTCTCCAATCCTGATGCCACATTCTTCTTCATACAGTCTAGTTTTTCATATTATTTGCTCAATATACAGACTTAATATGTGTGTTGAAAGAATACAACCTTGGCACACACCTTCCCTAATTTTAAGACTTTCAGTGCTCCTTTGTATTGTTCAAATGACTGTCTCTTGGTCAATGTACAGGATCTTCATTAGCATTATTAAGTGCTCTGGAATATTATTTTCCACAATGTTGTTCATAGTTTGTCATGATCCATACAATTGAAATCTTTTGCATAGTCAACAAAGCACAGGTAAACATCTCTGGTGTTCTCTGCTTTCAGCCAAGATCCATCTGACGTCAGTTATGATATACCTCATTCCACACCCTCGTCTGAATCCAGCTTGAACCTTTGGCAGTTCCCTGTCAATATACTGTTGCAGCCATGTTTGAATTAAGCAAACTAATCATTTATTACATAAAGCATATTGTTTCAAAACTATCATACAGTTTATATAAAAGTAGTCTTAATCATTTATATAATTATTTCTGTCTGAAGTTTTTCAAACTTAGTTTTCCATTTCTATTGTAATTCCTATTTATATATTTTTTAAGTTTTACACTTTAAAAATTATTACTATTGTGAATTGATTGTTGCTGTTGTTATTAGGTGCAATCAAGTCAATTTCCACTCATGGTGACTTTATGCACAACGGAAGACTGCCCAGTCATTTGCTATCCATACAATTGTTACACTGGAGATCATTGCTGAAGCCATTTTGCCTATCCATCTCCTTGAACTCCTCTTTTTCACTGACCTTTCACTTTACCCATCATGATACACATCCTGAGAATGGATGTCATGATTGGTAAAGCTTCTAAGAAACATTCTGTCTGCACTTCTCCAAACACAGATTTGTTTATTCTTCTGTCAGTCCATGGTACTATTAATACGTTGCTTGATCTGGCCATCATTATTATTATTTAATAGAATAATTCAAATGCATTGATTCATCCAATCTTTCCTAGTCATTGTCCAACTTTAACATACATATGCGGTCATTGAAAATGTGAGACTTGGGTCAGGTACATCTTAGTACTCAAAGTGACATGTTTGCTCTTAAACAATTTAAAGAGGTCCTTTGCCACAAAATTTCCTAATGTAATGCATCATTTAATTTCTTGACTGTTAATCCCATGAGTGCTGATTGTGGATCTAAACAAAATGATATCTTTGACAACCTCATTTTTTTATCCATTTATTTTGATGGTATTTATTTGTCCAGTTTGAAGATTTTCATTTTCATTACCTTGAGGTGATCTTCATATTGAAGACTGTAGATGTTGATCTTCATCAATAATCAGTATAAGTCCTTTCAGTTTCCAGGAAGCTAGGCTGTATCATCTGCTTATCCAAAATTGTTAATGATTATTTTCTTAGGCATGTTTATATGTTGTTGTATTCAATATGTCCCCCTTCTTAACTCATTCTTTGCACCCTCCAACCAGGTTGTTCATTGCACTACTTTGGCTAAGCGACAAGAGAATGCTGACTTCATTCAAATCAGAAACAATAACTTACTCTGGCTTAAGTGGGGAAATCTTAAGGCTTAACGTCTCAAAACAGGAAATGAGAGCATAAGTGCAGCCCTTTTGAGAACATAACTATTTTTCTTAGAGTAGCATAAATATAATCAGGAACTGTCTAAAAGCATCTTATTTAAACTCCCTGAATTGTTCTTGTTTCTTAAATGCATGTTATTGCTGTTGCTTTATTAGTTTACATGTGGAGTAATAATTACTTGGCTGTGGCTAAAGTCTCATCCCTGTTCTAATATAAAGTGACCATGTGGACAAATAGGCAGCAGATTAGTTAATCATGCCCTCCTTTGAGATATATATTGGGGCATCATGTTCATCTTGTGATTTAGTCTGAATTTTGGATTTATGCACCTCCTTGCATATAATACATTACTTATCTTACCAAGTAGTAGTTTAAAAAAAAAAAAAAAAGTGGTTGTAATAAAGAGTCTGTTGAACACCAATTAAAATATCTTGCTTTCTGTGTGGCCTTCCATTACGTGACTTTCTAATAAAATTGAGTAAGGCTTCTCTCTTTCTTTATATGAAATGGTTATCAAATGGACTCAATCATTTCAAAGCATTGGACCCAAGTTTTGGGGTAATATTCTTTCCATCTTCTTTTGATGTTTTTTCATAGTTAAATATTTTGTCTATAGACTCCTTCCTATCACTTGTCTGTCAGTATGACTTACTGTAATGACTTTCATGTTTCTGTGACTCTGGAAGTTATACAATAGGTATTTTAAATACCAACAGGGTCACCCATGGAGGACATATTTCAAATTAACTCCCAGACTAGGAAGAAGAGACAGACTGCTTCCAAATATTTAATCACTGAAACACCTTATGAACAACAAGGGAACACTTTTAGCACCAGAATACTGAATGCTGAAACATGTTGAAGAGTATCAGAATATTGACAGAAATAGTGCCAGAACATAAGCCACTCAGGTTGGAAAATATTTAAAATATGACTGAGTAAGTGCTTCCTCCTTAAAGTACTGTTGACAATGATGAAAAAAATGGAGTAAAGTTTTGAGGACTTTCATTTGCTGATGGTACACAACTCAAAATGAGGATAAGCTGCTGTAAACATACATTAATAATTGGAACACAGAATTCATAATGTAAGAATCTAGAAAAATTGGAAATTGTCAAAAATAAAATGGAATGCATAAACATCAATATACTAGGTATTAGTGAGCTGAAATGGACTAGTATTGGCCATTTTGAATCTGACAATCACATGATTTACTATACTGGGAATGACAAATTGAAGATGAATGGCGTCACATCCATCATCAAAAAGAACATCTCAAGATCTACCATGAAGTACAGTGTTGTCTGTGATAGGATAATATCTCTATGCCTATAAGGAAGACCAGTTAATACCACTATTATTCAAATTTTATTCAAACTAAATCCAGTAATGATGAAATTGAAGAATTCTACCAATTTCTTCATTATATAATTGATCATATATGCAATCAAGATATATTGATAATTACTGGCTCTGGAATGCAAAGTTGGGAAACAGAGAAAGGATCAGCCATTGGAAAATAGACTTATGGTAATAGAAATGATGCTGGAGATCACATGATTGAATTTTGCAAGACCAAGGATTTGTTGCCAACACATTATTTTAAGAACCATAAAAGATAGGGACCTCAACAGATGGGATACACAGAAATCAAATTGGCTACATCTGTGGAAAGAGATGGTGAAAAGCTCCATATCAAAACCAAAACAAGGCCATGCACAGGCAGACTTTGGAACAGACCATCAATTGCTCATATTGCAGGTTCAGGTTGAAGCTGACGAAAATTAAAACAACTCCACAAGAGCCAAAAATCTGACCTTGAGCATATCACGCATGAATTTAGAGATCATCTCAAGAACAGATTTGTTGAGACCGAAGAGTTGTGAGATGACATCTGAAACATCGTATACTAAGAAAGCAAATGTCATTAACAAGATAAGAAAGAAGAAAAAGGCCAAAATGTATGTTAGGAGAGACTCTGAAACTTGCTCTTCCAGCACAGAACTACTAAAGCAAATGAGAGACATGAGGTGGTAAAAGGGCTGAATAGAAAATTTCAAATGGCAGCATTAGAAAACAAAATAAAATATAAAGAAATGCACAAAGATCTGGAGTTAGAAATTCAAAAAGTAGGAATATGCTCAGCAATTGTAACACTGAAGGAAAAGAAGAAAAATGCAAGCTTCAAATTGCAATATTAAGGGGTTCTATTAGCAAAATATTGAACAATGAGGAAAGTAGCAAAAGAAAATGATAGGAATACTCAGAGTCACTGTACTCAAAAGAAATGGTCATATTCAACCACTTCAATAGATAGCATATGATCAAGAGCCAATGATATTGAAGTAAAAGTCCAAGGTGCATTGAAGGCTTTGGCAAAGAGCAAGATTCTGGGAATTGATTGAATACAAAATGAAATTTATTAACAAACTGATGTAGCACAGGAGTCACTTACTCATCTATGCCAAGAAATTTGGAAGGTATCTACCTGAAAAACTGATTGGAAGGGATCCATGTTTGTGCCCATTTCAAAGAGCGGTGACCCAATAGAATGTGGAACTCATTGGACAATATCAATATCAAGTAAAATTTTATAAAAGATAATTCAAAAATGAGAGCTGTCATTGTTTCAGTACAGATTCAGAAAAGACTTCAAAGGAAGGCTATCATAACTGTTGTCAGATGGATCTTGAATGCAAGCAGAGAATACCAGAAAGATGTTTACCTGTGCTTTCTTGACAACACAAAGGCTTTTGAGTCTGTGGATCATGACAAATTATGGGCAACATTGTGAAGTATGAGTAGTCCAGAACATTTAATTGTGTTCATGAGGAACCTGTACATAGACCAAGAGGCAGTTGTTCAAACAGAACAGGGGAACACCAAATGATTTAAAATTAGGAAACGTGTGCACCAGGATTGTATTCTTTCATCATACTCATTTAATCTGTATGATGAGAAAATATTTTGAGAAGCTGGATTGTATGAAGAAAAATGTGGCATAAGGATTGGAGGAAGACTCATTAACAACGTGTGAAATGCAGATGATACAACCTTGCTTGCTGAAAGTGAAGAGGACTTAAAACATTTACTGATGAAAATAACCACAAATAAAATCCTCATCACTGGACCAATATATATCATCAAGAGAAATGGAGAAAAGATTAAAGTTTCAAAGACTTTGTTTTGCTTTTATCCACCATCAACACACATGGAAGCAGCAGTTAAGAAATCAAATGATGTATTGCATTAGACCAATCTGCTGCACAAGACCTCTTTGAAGTATTGCAAAGATGTCATATTGAGGGCAAAGCTGCACCTGACTTAAGCTATGACATTTTCAATAGCATCATATGCATATGCAAGTTGAGCAATGAAGTCTGTAGAAGAATTGATGCATTTCAGTTATGATGTTGAAGGAGAATATTAAAAATATCATGGATTTCCAGAAGAACAAACAAATCAGTGCTGGAAGAAATATAGCCAGAATGCTCTTTGGACGTCAGGATGGTCAGACTTCGTCTCTCATATTTTGGACATATGATCAGGAGGACCAAGTCCCTGGAGAAGAAATAATGCTTGGTGAAGTGGAGGGCCTGCAAAAATGAAAAAGACGCCATTGAGACTGATTGGTACTGTGGCAGCAACATTTGTCTCAAGTGTAGCAGTGATTGTGAGGTTGATGGTAGTGTTTCTTTCCACTGTGCATAAGGTCACAGTAGTCAGTACTGACTTGATGGCACCAACTAACAACAACAACAACATAGAATCCTTCAAAAATTGCAACTTGTTGTTAAGTGCCATCAAGTTGGACCTTGTGATTCAAACTGACTTTGCAGTCCAATGCATTAACCTATACCAGTGGCTTGAAATTTTGCTCCAGATCTTTCAGGATGAGAAATAATAAACTTGTTCTTCCTTTTGGTTTTCTAAATCCAGGTCTTTTCTCTTTCTTTTATAGAGTTTACTTACCTACTTAAACTGATTTTTTTTATTCAGTTCTTTTTCTTTGTCATTTCTTCCAGTCTTTTTAGCTTTTCTATTTAGCTTCTCCATGCTCAAGAAAAGTTTCAATGTCTCTTATGACATTCATTTTGGTCTTTTCTTTCTTTCCTGTCTTTTCAATGACCTTTATTTTAGCTCTCTTTGTGTAGGTGTTCTTGATGTCATTCCACCACTTGTCTAGTCTTTGATCAAAATTATTCAGTATATCAAATCAATTCATGGGGTGGTCTCTAAATTCAAGTGGAATTTGCTCAAGGTTGAATTTTGACTGTCAAGGACGTGTTTTACTTGTCTTTAGCTTTAACTTGAACTTGCATAGAAGCAATTGATTTTCTGTTCCACAACTTTCCCCTGGTCTTGTTCTGAATGATGATATTGATATTCCCACCATCTCTTTCAGGAAATGTAGTCTATTTGGTTCTTGTGGAGAAGTATACCTCTATAGTCACTGTTTTCAATTGTTGGAAAACAGGTATCTGTAACGAATAACGCATTGGTTATGTAAACTCTATCATGTGATCTCTGGTGGTGTTTTATCCCAAAATCTGTCTTTTCCAATTATTTGTCCTTTCTCTTTGTTTCTAATCCCCAGTAAATATCAAGGCACACTGATTACATGTCAGATCAATTTCAATCTATAAAAGTTGTTAGAAATCTTCAATTTCTTCACCTTTGACTTTAGTGGTTGTTGAGTAAATTTGAATAATGGTCATATTAACTGGTCTTCCTTGTTGTTTTTGTTGCTGTTGTTAGGTCCCATTGAGTTGGTACCAACTCATAGTAACCCTATGCACAACAGAATCAAGCACTGCCTGATCCTGGGCCAACTTAACAATTGTTGCCATGCTTAAGCCAATTGCTACTGCCACTTTGCCAATCCACCTTGCTAAGGGGGTCTTCCTCTTTTTCTCTGACTCACCACCTTACTAAACTATGCTATCTTTCACCAGCCACTGATCCTCCTAACAATATGTCTGAAGTATAAGAGATGAAATTTGGCCATCCTGGCCTCCAAGGAGCACTCTGGCTACACTTCTTCCAACACAGATATGTTTGTTCTTTTGGCAGCCCATGGCATTTTCAATACTCTCCTCTAATACACTAACTCAAATGCATCAATTCTTCTATGGTTTTCCTTGTAGTTGAATGGATATCACCTATCACAGATAGCTTTATACTAGATAGATAGATAGATAGATAGATAGATAGATAGATAGATAGATAGATGATAGATAGATCCTGAAATGTTTCTTTTAATGATGAATATAATACCATTCATCTTCAATTTGTCATTCCTGGCATAATAAAGTATATGATTGCCTGATTCAAAATGCCCAACACCAGTCCATTTCAGCTGTCTAATGACTAAGATATCTATTGTTTTGTGTTCCATCTCATTTTTATGAATTTAACTTTCCAAGATTAGTACTTGGCATATTCCATGTACCATTTACTGATGGATGTTTGCAGCGGTTTCTTCTCATTTTGAATCCTTTTATGTTAAATAATGAAGATCCTAAAAGTTTTGCTCCTGCCACATCATTCTGCTTGAATCTACTTTGAGGAGGAAATTATTCCCAAATAGTATTTTGAGGGCCTTCCAATCTGAAGAGATCATCTTCCAGCACTTTTTCAGAGAATATTCCACTATTCATAATGTTTTCAGTGCCTATTCTTTCGTAAGTGGACTATTTCTTCCTTCCTACTAGTCTGTCTCAGTCTGTAAGCATCACTGAATTCTGTTCTCTATTTGTTGACCCTTCTACTATTTAAAATACTGGTGACATCTTTTCTTGCATCACAGCAACATTGTTGTTGTTGTTCTTGTTATCAGGTGCCATCGAGTCGGAACCAACTCATAGCAACCTCATGCACAGCAGAATGAAACAACGCCCAATCCTGGGCCAACCTCACTATCACTGCCACACTCGATACCATCAATGATGCCACCTGGCTGATCCATCTCATTGGGGGTCTTCCTCTTTTTCTCACCCTCAATCTTACCCAGTATGACATCCTTCTCTAGCAAATGTTCCCTCCTGACAATATGTCCAAAGTATGTTTTAATATAACTGGGGTTTAGATCATTTTTCATTCACCCTATTATTATAGTTGTGAAATTCATTACTTTAAATGTTCAATGCTGATGGCAGTTGTGTGCCATCTAGTTGGTTTTGATCATGTTGTTGTTGTTGGGTGCCATTGAGTCAGTACCGAGTCATAGCAACCTTATGCACAACAGAACAAAACACTGCCTGATCCTGGGCCAACCTCACTATTGTTGCCACACTTAAGCACATTGATACTGCCACTTTGCCAATCCTTCTCACTGAGGGTCTTCCTCTTTTTCTCTGACCCTCCACCTTACCAAATATGATATCATTCTCCAGAGACTGGTCACTCCTGACAATATGGCCAAAGGATGAGAAATGAAGTTTGGCCATCCTGGCCTCCAAGGAGCACTCTGGATGCACTTCCTCCAACAAAGACCTGTTTGTTCTTTTGATAGCCCATGGTACTTTCAATATTCTCCTTAAACACCATAATTCAAAAGCATTAATTCTTCTATGGTCTTCCTTATCACGGTCCAGCTTTCACATGCATATGAAGTTATTGAAAATACCATGGCTTGGTTCAGGCTCACCTTAGTCCTCAAGCTTACATTTTTGCTCTTCAACACTTGAAAAAGGTCTTGTGCAGCACATTTTCCTAATGCAATGTGTCATTTGATTTCCAGACTGCTGCTTCTGGGAGTGTTGATAGTTGATCCAAGAAGAATGAAGTCCTTGACAACTTCAATCTGTTCTCTGTTGATAAGAATTTGTTTATTATAGTGACCCTCTATATAGTTTCCAAGGTTGCAAATCATTACAGGAGAAGAAAGTCTCATCTTATTCCATACTGACATTATTGTTAGCAGCCAAGCTCATTATCGTCTATAATATCAGAACTCTTTTAATTGGTGAATAAATGTTTACCATTTTTATTGCATTTTTAACTTTAGCACAGAATTCAAGATAAAGTAAGGAATACTTTTTTCTTAAACATTATTGCATTACAATGCTATAAAATTTACACATGTCTATATTCGGTGTCGTGCTCAGGTATGATGCATTGGACTGCAAGGTCAATTTGAACCACAAAGTCAGTGGTTCAAACTCACCAATTGTTTCTTGAAAACCTTATACAGGGTTGCTGTGAGTTGGAACCAGCTCAACAGCACTTAGCAACAATATTCATATTGTAGTATTGTGGTGGCTTGTATGTTGCTGTGATACTGGAAACTATGTCATTAGCATTTCAAAAACCAGCCAGGTCACAGGTTTCAGTGACAAAGAACAGAATAAGAAGAAGGGCCATTCTGAGGGATTAGCCAGTGAATACCTTATGAATTTTGTTGTTGTTGTTGTTGTTAAGTGCCATCGAGTCGGGTCCAACCCATAGCGACCCTGTACAGGGTTTCCGAGGGTGTAAATCTTTACGGGAGTAGAAAGCCTCATCGTTCTCCCGCGGAGTGACTGGTAGTTTCGAACCCCTGACCTTAAGGTTCGCAGCCCGATTCGTAACCACTACGCTACCAGAGCTCCTACCTTATGAATAGCAGTGGGATATTGTCTGATATAGTGCTGGAAGATGAACCTCATGATGGAAGGCACTCAATGACTGAGGAAGTGCTGCCTCCACAAATAGAGATGACTATAATGATGTAGATATATTGATCCTTTTAAAACATTCATTTGCTGTAAAACACAAACAAAATTGAGAAGAAACTATTGTAAATCTGCAATAATAGCCAGAACATGGAATGTTTGAAGTATGAATTTAGGAAAATTGGAAGTTGTCAAAAATGGAATGGGATGTATAAAAATTGATATGCCTAAGCTTTGTGAGCTGAAATGGGTCATTTTGATTGGGGCAATTACAATGCTTACTATACCAAGAATGACAAACTGAAGAGGAATGGCAAAGCTTTTATAAGCAAGAAGAACATTTCAAGATGAATTACAGTGTTGTCTAAGATAGGAAAATATTTATATGTCTACAAGGAAGAGCTGTTAATGCAACTATAATTCAAATTTATGAACCAACTACCAAAGACAATAATAAATAAATTGGAGAAATCTACCATTTTTTCTGTTAGAAACTGATCAAATATGGACTCAAGATGCATGGATAATTAATGCTTATTGGAATGTAAAAGTTGCAAACAAAGAATAAAGATCAATAGCTGGAAAATATGGATTGGTGTTAGAAATGACTGTAGAGGGTGCATGATAGAATTTTGCAAAATCAACAATGTATTCATTGAAAATACCCTTTTTCAACAACATAAACTGAAACTATACATATTTAACACACAGGAATCTAATTGACAACATATGTGGAAAGAGATCATGGAGAAGTTCAATATCATCAACGAAAAGAACAAGATTTGATTTTGGAACAGACCATCAATTGCTCATATGCAAATTCAGAATGAAGTTGAAGAAAATTAAAACAAGTCCAAGAGGACCAAAATACAACCTTGAGTATATCTCACCTGAATTTACAGACTATCACAAGAAGAGATTTGATACCTTGAACAATAATGACTGAAGACCAGAGGAATTGTGAGCTCAAGAACATCATACATGTTGTGGGATCAACAATATAAAAAACAAAAAACATCATACAAGAAGAAAGCAGAAGGTCATTTGAAAGACAGCTGAAAAAGAAAAGACCAAAATAGATGATATAAAAAACTCTGAATCTCACCCTTGAATATAGATTAGTTATGTTGTTTTTGTTGTTAGGTGCCATTGAGTCGGTACTGACCCATAGCAACCTTATGCACATAGTCAATGGAAGAAAATTGTAGACTTGAAAAGAAAATTTCAAAGGAAATCTAATGAAGACAAAGTAAAATATGATAATTAAATGTGCAAATATCTGACATTTTAAAACCAAAAAGGAAGTACACATTCAATTTGTTTCAAGCAGAAAGTTACTGGTTTTAAAAGCACTATTTTTAAATGGAAACAACTTGACAAAAATTTGTCACAGAATTTTGATCCCAGTTAAA
>NW_006408726.1:1979760-1980358 GCF_000296735.1 Chrysochloris asiatica
AAAGCCATTTAACTGTGTGATCATGACAAACTATTAATAATATTGAGAAGAATGAGAATTGCAGAGCACTGAATTGCACTTATAAGGGAACTGTACATAGACCAAGAGACAGGTATTTGAACAGAACAAGGGAATACTAAATAGTTTAAAATAAGGAAAGATATGTGCCGGAGTTATAACCCTTCACCATATTTATTCAATTGGATCTGTATGCTGAGAGAATAATAGAAGAAAGCTGGATTATATGAAGAAGGTAGCATCAAGATTGGAAGAAAGCTCATTAGCAACCTGCAATATGCAATTGAAACAGCCTTCTTTTCTAAAAATGAAGAGGACTTAAAGAACTTGGTCATGAAGATAAAAAATACAGTTTCCAGTATGAATTACAATGCAATATATTTTTTCAGTTCTCAAAAGGTGAACTATAACTGCTTGTGTTGCTTGAGACCTAGTGGTGGAGCCGGCCATCTGCCTCCATGGCATACACCACCATCAACGAATAATTGCAGAAGATGTATGAAGCAATAGACAACAGGGATTGAAGATCTTATGCAGAACTGGTATCTATTAAGCATCCCCATGTTGCAAACCCATGGCT
>NW_006408726.1:1984728-1992477 GCF_000296735.1 Chrysochloris asiatica
AATCCTATCAATCCTGGTACAATCAAGATAAGCTTTCTCAAGATGGCGGCTCCTGGAACAGCTGAATGTCTTGATCCAGAAAATAATGAATTTCTGGATTCTCCTGCAAATTCCCCAGCTAAAAACTCTCCGAACCTCCAAACATACCTTTATATTTGTTACAGAGTTCCAACACCAACTCATGAGTCCTCCAGACCCGGTATTCCGTGTTGTTGTTGACCGAGCTCCTCACTACACATCCACCCGGTCTGCCATCTTCAAGGAAGTCCTGGTAGTGTAGTGGTTAAAAAAACAAACAAACAAACAAACAAACAAAACTGGTTGCGAACCTCGCGGTCAGCAGCTCAAATCCTCCAGGCCCTCCACATGAGAGAGATGAGGCTTTCCGCAACTTGCAGTTAAACAGCCTTGTGGCTCAGTATTCCTTGTTGTTGTTGGAGCTCCACATTACACGTCTTGCTGCTGCTCGAAGTTCTCGCTGCATTAGTTAGCATCTGCTCTGTCCACAAGACCACTCCCAGGATTGTAGCCTCTTCCACAGAACCTGAGTCTCAGGGCCTAACCCTTCCTAACAGCCCTTTCAGGCAGGGAGATGTAAACCAAACCACAATAATGTACCATTTCACTCCCAGTAGAATAGCACAATTAAAAGAAAATAACAGATATTAATAATTGTACTGAGAAACCCTCATCCGTTGCTAGTGGTATTGGAAAACGGTAGAGCCAATGTGGAAAACAGGTTGGAAGTTCCCCAAAAGTTACTAAAACAACTACAATATAATCCAGCAATCCCAGTGTAATTAAAAAGAGAAGCAGAAACTTGCACAAGAGTGTGGGTTATAGCACTGTTCAAAATAGCCACAAGATGCAAATGACGTAGATATCTATCAAGAATTGAATGGATAAACATAATGCAGTATATATATATATTACAAAAGAATATTACTTGACTACAAAAATAAGTAAAGTCTTGATACATGCTACAACATTGATTAATCTTGTAAGTAGTATGTTCATTGAAATAAGTTAGTCATAAGTGAACAAATATAAGAATTCTTCAAAACACTGATGGAAAATGCATACTGTGAAAAAGTCTATGGATATATTTCAAAAAAAAAAAAATTGTACCAAAATAAACTCTTCATGCTAACTTGTTAGAATATATCTTAACAGAGTCCAATTTGTGTCTGAGGATAAAATACCTAAAAGATAAAATATTTTTTAAAAGCCCCTTTCAGAGCAGCATAAATTATGCTAAAACTAAAGAAGAACAAATATCAAATCTATGGTGAAATTTGAGTTTAAGGATTATGCAATCATTGATGCTTTATGAAAAGTTTATGGAGACAATATCCAAAAAATATCATCAGTTTAGAGGTGAATAACTTGTTTTAAGAAGGGACAAGGGCATGTTGAACATGAAACCCAATTGACAGACAATTCACATTAATTTTTTAGGAAAGATTAATCTTGTTTGTGCCCTAATTCAAGAAACATTAGCTAATACTATAAACATTTAATTTAGTTCAACCTAGACAATTCTGACTAAAAATTATAGTTGAACATATTTCTGCTCAATGAATACCAAATCTGTTGCATTCAGATTAGAATTACAGTGTTGAAGAAAAATATTTAAAATACCCTGGATTGCTTGAAGAACATACTAGTCTGTGTTGTAAGAAGTTCAGTGAGAATGCGTCTCAGAAGCCAGGATGTTGAGACTCAATCTTTCATATTTATGACATATTATCAGAACGGATGAATTCCTGGAGACAGATATCATGCTTGGCAAAATGGAGGTTCAGAGAAAAAGAGGAAGATTCTTAATGAGATGGATTGACACACAGTGGCAGCAGCAATGGGCTTAAATGTCACAAGAGTCATGAGGATGGCAAAAGACAGGGCAGTGTTGCATTCTGTTGGGTTGCTATGAGTTGGAACTGACAAAATGACACTTAATAACAACAACAAAGGCAAGAGGAGAGTTTGGGGTGGAAATTTTAAGTAAATAGAGTCAAGATCCTGAAGAATTTCTTGGAAAAATAGTAACAGGTGCTGAAATATAGCTTTTCAAGCACAATCCTGAATGCACTTAAAACAATGGCTACCAAGAGATGGTAGTGATCCAGTCCAAGCAAAAGCAGATCCATCTAGAGCAACAGTTTTTGTAGATGCTTAAGGCATTTTGCTTGTTGACTTTCTAGAGGGTAAAAGAACAATGACACCTTATTATGACAGTGTTTTGAGAAAGTTAGTCAAAGCTTTAGCAGAAAACTTCCAGTAAAATTTCACTAGAGAGTCCTTCTTTATTATCTTATCAAACAAGGGCAGTTTTGTGAGATTTTGAATCATTAGACATACATCTTACAGTTCTGATTTATCTCCTTCTCACTCCTTACTGCTTTTTCAACTTAAAATATACTTAATTGGCACCCATTTTTCTTCATTTAATAAAATATAAAATACTACCTTTACATGGTTAAATTCCCAAGATCCTCAGTTCTTTAGAGATGAACTAAATAGCTGGTGTCATCACTTGCAAAAAACGTCTTGATATTGGTGATGCTTAAGTTGTGACATAAAGTTCATATTTAAAATTTTATGTTTTAATTACATTTTCCACAAACTTTTAAAATTCCCTTTTATTGTACAATTCCACTTCTATAAAATAGGTAGCAAGCTTATTAGTAGCTTGTTGTTGTTGTTGTTATGTGCAGTAGAGTCGGTTCCAACTCATAGCAACCCTGTACAGGGTTTCTGAGGCTGTAAATCTTTAAGGGAGCAGAAAGCCTCATCTTTCTCCCATGGAACAGCTGGTAGTTTCGAACTGCTGACCTTGCGGTTCACAGCCCAATTCGTAACCACTATGCTACCAGAGCTCCAGGGATAAAAGGAAATGGAAAGGAGAGGGAATGCTGTATTTTTATTAATACTGGTGGAACAATTTGGAAATAATTACAGGTGATTGTATATGTCAAAATTATTGAAGTGGCAAATGTTATGGTAGATATATTTTACATTGGTAACACATTTTGTAAACTAAAGAAAGCAACCCACAGTCCAATGTAAGCCCCAATTAGTCTATAAATTAGCAATAACAAGTGAATTTGACAAGGTTCAATAACTATTTTTAGAGTATGAAGAACTTTGTCAAGATTTTTAGTTAATTAAACATATTAGTTATCTACTTGTTTTAAATAAAACACTATTTCTCATAATTGTCCATTAATTTCTTAATCTTGTCTGAAGATCAATTGTAAAAATTACCCTTTAATGTACATGTTTACTAATTAAAAATATAAAATTATTTATTGAGTGCCTGTTATATGATACTGCTCAAGAAGAAATTGTTATTCTAAATATGAACACACATGCACTGAAAGAAATACACATATAATTAAACTCACACATCATAGCTAGTCCCAAAGATTCTTGTATTAATGTCAGACAGCTAGTGTCAATTTCCTTAAATTTCTATAGCAAAAGTAAGCATAAGAGTCTGTGAATTCAGCCAGAAGAGTAAAAATCAAGTCAAAGGAGTGTGGTAAAACATAAATCAAAGGCAGAGACTGTGTGTCAAAAATAAAACAATTCCCAATAGTATCAAATATTGCAGAAAGGTCACCGGAAACGGGGAAAGATAATTACTAATGGGATTTACCAACAATGGTATCTTTTATCATGTTGCAAAAATAATTTCAGTAACACAATGATTGGTTCAAAAGATGTCAAGGGTGAGGAATTGTCCGTGCAATTTATCATTCTAACATGAAAACTTTGAGGAATGAAACAGATGCTAAAATAAATAAAATATATATAATCAAAAATGTATTTATTTTTGACTCAACAATGGCTCAACACGTTGGTTTTATTTTACAGGTAGACCTATAAAACTCCTGTTTAGCTTCTATAGATCTGAGAATAAGGACCTGAAAGTGGTTCTTCTGGGAGAATGAGCCTTAAATGTTCCTCATTTTCATGTGTTTCATACAACCTTTGAAAAATGAAGATAACTGATTCCCCGAACTTCCAAGGCAGACTGGCCTGGATCATGAAAAACAGACCTTTGTATGGATGTGAACTGGGGTTGAGGAAGTGGTAATTAGAAATCTAGGATGATTAGAGAATCAGGGCAAGGAGGTGGGAGACAGATGAAACAACCTGTTGAAAGCTGTTATGGAGATTATTTTCCTCTACTGTTTCCAATAAGATGGATTGACACAGTGGCACAATAGTGGGCTCAAACTTAGGACGATGAAGATGATGTTATACCAGGCAATGTTTTGTTCTGTTATACATAGGGTCACCATGAGTCACTCAGTGGCACCCAACAACAACATTGTTTCCAAAGGTCTTGGATAACCATTAGGTGGTTCCCCTGCATGGTACAAACCAGATGCATTCTTCCCATCCTTGTAGACAACTGTGGATTATCCCCAACAGAGACCAGGAATAGGTCAAATAACATGCAGCAAACTTGAAAGAGGAGGTGTGAGCAGTTAGGTTGGGATGGAATTTCTCTGTTTCTTCCTCCGCCTCCTCAGTTAAATTCTGGTAGGTAAAATTATCTTGAGGATTTCTTCTGGGAGGTCCAGACTCACTGTCCATTCAAATGTATCCTTTTTGAAAAATGTGAGATTGTACTTTGTATGCATTTTAATGCTATTAGTCATGATTCCAGAAGGAGAAAGGTACTTTGACCAATCCTCTCCAGGATGATGGCAATTAAATATTTAAAATAACAGTTCTTCCCATGTATAATGCAAGACAACAGGATGTATGTTCACCCTAGCACAAAAAATAATAAAAAAGATAACAAGAATAGTCAGTCTCTCCAAGAAGTTTGTCGTTGAAGAAGTAGAAAAACATAGATATTAAAATGAAAATAAATTGACTATGTTTAATGGAAAGTTTGGAAGTATCAGTTAACCAAGGATAACTAGGAAAAAATACTTAGTAATCTGCTTCTGAATAATCAGTCATTAAAAATTTTAAGAAGCAAAATTCTATTCTCACACATGTGGTGTCAACATTAGAATCTACAATTCTGAATCTTGTATAACAACTGGCTTATATTTGTTTTCAGACATCCAGGGTGGTGCTGTGGGTTAATGTGCAGTATTGCAAAGTTGACTTGAACCACAGGGTCAGTGGTTAAAACTCACCAGTCACTCCTTGGAAACCCTATACAGGGTTGCTCAGAACCAACTCAATGGCATTTAATAACAACATATATATATATAGTTTTGCATTATAGATATAAATATATATATGAAAAGCCAATAGACAAGCATAATTTTTTTATAAGAAAATGAAATGATGGCTTCTCATAATAATTGACTTGTCTGATACTATTCCATAATAAATCACAAGGTACTTTTTATAAAGTTTGGAAAAATGTTTCTGAAGTAAATAAAAGCAGATGAAAACATAGGCTGGCACTGTAGGATAAGCACTAGACCACAAGGTCAATTTGAACCACAAGGTCAGTTGCCACACAGAAACCCTATATAGAATCAGTATATAGGTCTGAAATGACTTGATGGTACTTAACAAAAACAACAACAAATCTGTATATTTGAATTTCTGGTGTGGCTCTGTAGGATAAGGACTGGAATGCTAACCACAATGGTGGTTCAAAACCCACCAGCCATTCCTTGGAAATCCTATACAGGATCTCTGCAAGGTGCAACTACCCGACAACACTTAAAAACAATGAGATCTCTATATTATATAGAATCTTATTATAAAGCTACAATGTCCTTCAAAGAATCATTTAAAATTCCTGACAGTATCCCTTTGTCCTTAGTCGCATGCTCCTTTTGCCAGTTTATGGACATATATTTTATATGTCACAGAAAAGCACATTGCTACTGGCAAAAGGCATAAATAATCCTTGCTACAGAAATTCAGAGACATGGGAGATGTTAAATTGATTAAAAATGACTCTTTGTAAACAGTAGAGATTAAGCTGGGTCTTTCATGGTGCAAGGTTTTTAAATTGGAAAAATATAATAATAGCTCCTAAATATGAATTAAACTAGAATACGCTTATAATTTTATTGTTATGTGCCATTGAGTCCCTTTTGATTCATAGTTACCATGAATAGGGTTTCTGAGAAGCATCTGGTAGATTTGAATTACCAACCTTGCAGTTAGCAGTCTGGTGTTTATTCTACAAAAATGTACCAGGACTCCTAAAGAGAGTATAAATCATAATAGTATCTGAAGTGGACTCCTAGTATGTCGCTATAGGTTAAGCACTGAACTCTGAACCTCATGTTCAGCAGTTGACACTCACCAGGATGCCTTGGCATATCTGTAGAGTGTCAGTATGGGTTGGAACTGACCTGACAGCATTTAACAACAACAACATCTATATTAACCCCATTTAAATATAAATTTGAGAAGCATAGACAATAGCAATACACAGACAGTTCATGGATTATGAATGACATTGATTCTTAAATCTTTCAGTTGAATTTGTATGTAAATCAAAAGTTAGGTACAGATCCTATCTAATACAGGTTAGTCAAATGTTTGTCTTTTTGGTTGTTGTTGAGTGCTGCCAAGTCAGGTTGACTCATCATGTTGTTAATATGCTTGAGAAATTATCACTGTCAATGTGCCAATCCATCTCATTAGGTCTTCCTCTTTTTTGCTGACCCTCTACTTTACGAAATATGATGTAATTCTCCAGGGATTAGTCTGTCCTGATATGCTTTAAGTATGTTTGAAGTATGAGAGACAAATCTGGCTAAACTGTCTTCTAAGGACCATTCTGAATGTTCTTCTTCCAACACAGATTTGTTTGTTCTTTGGGAAGTCCATGGTAATTTTTACATTTTCCTCCAACATCATAACTCAAATGAATCAATTCTTCCATAGTCTTCTGTATCCATTGCTCAACTTTCATATGTATATGAGGTTAGTGAAAATACCAACAACACTTGGGTCAGGCACACCTTAATCCTCAAACTGACAGTTTTGCTCTTGAACACTTTTATAGGTCTTGTGCAGCAGATTTGCCTAATGCAATGTATCATTCAATTTCTTAACTGCCATTTACATGAGTGTTAATGGTTGATACCAGCAAAATGAAGTCTTTGACAACTTCAATCTTTTCTTCATTTTACTTGATGTTATTTATTTCTTTACATTTAGGTACAACCCATACCAAAGACTCTGGCACAAATCTTTTCTAATTTTTAAACCTTTCATCATCCCCTTGTTCTGTTCAAATGATTGCCTCTTGGTCTATGTACAGGCTCATGAGCACAATTAAGTTCATTTTCTGCAATGTAGTCCAGAGTTTATCATGACACCCAAATCAAAAGCCTTTAATGAAACTCAGGTAAATATTTTCTGGTATTCTCTGCTTTCAGAGAAGATCCATCTGATGTCAGCAATGGCATCTCTGATTCCACTTCCTCATCTAAATCTGGTTTGAAACTCTGGTAAAATTTATGTGCATGTGATATTAATGATATTTTCTGATGACTTACACATTTCATCACATCTCTCTTTGGAATGGGCACAAGTATGGCTCTCTCTCAATCATGTGGCCATTAGCTGTCTTCCAAATTTCTTGTCATATTTTTTTTGTTGTTGTTTATTTTGGATTGGGCACATCATCAGCTTCACATTCAACCATTCATATAGCTTGTTTCATTACACTGATTATTATCCCCTCCATATATCATCAGTTAACAGTGTTTCTCTCTATAATCTTTAGCTTTTTTTTTTTTT
>NW_006408726.1:1998237-2012569 GCF_000296735.1 Chrysochloris asiatica
GTTTGGATCTCTTTCTGTAGGTTTTGAATTGTTTCTGATTGCTTCTGTAGCACTTTCCTGACTTGTTCCTTATTTTTCTCAGCTCCATTTTAAAGTATTTTGAAACATTCTATCATAATTTTTCTGAATTCTTTCTCAGGCATTTCCAGAGCCTGCCCTCCTTCCATCATGGAGAGAAAGTTTACTTCTGGTTCATTTTTCTCAGATATTTTATCTTTTTTTTGGACATGTGCTGCTATGGACATCTGCTTTTGCTTCTTGGGCATGTTTAATGTTTTCCTGTGGCCCTAATAATTAATTAAGTATATAGTTTGGTAATTTTTTATGTTTTCTGATTGCCTCCAGTAGGATGTGGTCAGGGTGTGGTCTTCCGTTTTTAATCTTTTATGTGGCAGCCAAACAGCTCCAGTCGGATAGAAAACAAAGCCAAAATCAAAATCAAAGGCAAAAATGGGGTTTTCTTATAGTGGAAGGGAGGCTATGTGACTTCCAACAACACCAGTTGGGTAGCAAACAAAATCTGAAGCAAAGTAAAAAACAAAAGCGATAATGAGATAATAATGAAGCAAGACAAAAAAACAGCAACAGCATGAAAGAAAGGACAGAAAGCAAAAACAAACACACACAAAAAGATAGAGAGAGAAAAGAAAGAGAAAAAGAAAAGAAAAGAGAGAAATGATTCAGCCCCAGAAAAAATGAGATTAAACAAGGCAACCTCTAGTCATACAAACAAAAAGAAAGAGAACAGAGGAAAAGGAAAAAAATAGTAATAATAATAAAAACAAACAACAGCAAAAAAAAACCCTTTATAGGTTTTCTAAGGAGCAGCTGGAGGGGGCGTCTACTGACCTTACAGTTCAAAGCGCTCTGTAGTCTGGTCCCTTAACCCGCAGAGCAAAAAGAAAGAAAGAGAAGTAATCAAAACCATATATCCTTTATAGGGTTTCTAAGGAACAGCTGGTGGGCCCGAACTTCCGACCTTGCAGTTCAAAAGGTTCTGGAGTCTAGTCCCTTAACCTGCAAGGGCAAAGCAGGATTGCCTTGTTGCTGTTGGTAAAAATCATCTCAAGGCATCTCCCCTTGTACTGACTTGTGCCGGCTTTTGCCTTGTTGGCAGGGCTTGAGCCTTGGAGGTTGGGCAGTGGGTTAGCCTGTGTTGCTGGGTCAGGGAAGCACCGGACGTCCCTCCCCTAATGCTCTTTTATAGGGTTTCTGAGGAGCGGTTGGTGGGCGTGGACCACTGACCCTGTAATTCAGGTGACCTTGTAGTGGCACCCCAGCCCTCAGGGTCACGTCAGGGCTCCTGCTGAACCTTCTAAGATAAAAAATAATAATAAAAATAAAGGGGAGACCCAAATGGGGTTCCCCAGTGGGTGCTCACAGCAGGAGGGGGGCTTCCTGCCCCCGCGCCCCGCGGTTAAGTTGAGCGTGAGGTGAGCTGTTTGCCGGCGCACTCTCGGCAGGGCTGAGGGACACTGCTCGGTTCAGTGGGAGGTGGGTCACTTGCTTTCGCGCATCTGACAGGCTCGCGGTACGCAGCTCGGGCAGGAGGGAAGCTGCTCGCCTGTGTGCGTGTGCACCCAGCTGGCCCCGGGAACCCGGTTGGACTGTGCTGGGGTGGGGGGGTCTGCTGGCCGGCGGACACGGATCAACTGGGCAGGGCAGAAGTGGCTCAGGCAGGCACAGTCCACGCCTGATGACATCAGACAGTCGCCGCTTCTCTTTTCTTGCAGGCTTTTTTTTGTTTTTTCTTTTTCCCCTTTTAAACTAACTTCCCTCTGTCCACTGTATGCGCAGAAATCCCACCTTGGGTTAGGTGTCACCAGTGGCTCTCCCTGTTTGAGTCTCCCCGCTACTGGAGGCTCCGCACGAGCTGCTTCCTGCCCTGCCGCCTCAAGCTCAAAGGAGCTGGGGCTGCCGCGGCGTAATTTTAAGGAGCCTGTAATTCTTCACACAGTGATTTCTCAAAGAAGCGGGTCTAAGGCTCTGGCTCACTGAGATTCACGTGGGCTATGAGACTGTGAGTTCCTACCTGGGAGGTGTAACTCGCGAGTTGCCCCCCCCTCCATCCCGGAGCCCCCACTCACTCTCACCGCCTGGCCTCCCTGGCAAACCGGAAGATTTCTTGTCATATCTGAGTACCTATATTGCTGCCTAAGTTTGTTGAAATTTTTCTATTTGTATTTCCTCAATACCTGGAAACTTTTTATTTGCCAATGTCTTCAGTGCACTTTGAAAGTTTTCCTTCAGTATCATTGGCTCTTGATCATATGCTACCTATTGAAATAGTAGAACACTGATGTGTACAATTACTCTGTGTATTCCTTCCATCTTCTTTTGATGTTTTCTTCATTGTTCATTATTTTGCTTACAGAATTCGTCAATATTGTAAGGTGAGCTTTGAATTTTTTATTTAGTTTTCTCAGCTTGAGATATGCTAAGCATATTCTTCCTTTTAGGTTTCTAGCTCCAGGTCTTTGCACATTTCTTTGTCTTCTCGAGCTGCCCTTTGAACTTTTTCATTCACCTCTTTTACCTCCTCATTTCTTTCATTTGCTTTGTCATCTCTACACTGGAGCACAAGTTTCAGAGTCTCTTCTGACATCCATTTTGGTCTTTTTCTTTTTTCTTGTCTTGTTAATGACCTTTTAATTCTTCCTGTATAATATTCCTGATGTCATCACACAACTCTTTTAGTGTCGGTCATTAGTGTCTAATTCACTAAATCTGTTCTTGAGATGATCTCTAAATTCAGGTAAGATATGTTCAAGGCTATATTTTGGCTTTTGCATACTTGATTTAATTTTCTTCAGTCTTCAACCAGATCTTGCATATGAGTAGTTACTTATAACAGCATTTTTTAAAATCGAATTTACATGTATGAATATGCCTACAAGGCAAAACCTAAATGCTAATTTAGGTTTGTAACCTACTAATTTGCTCCTTTCAGTGCTGTCATTATGAACTTATTGTAATGAATCTTTAAATAATGTAGTTTCCTCTGTATGCATCACAAGCATGCAATGTATTTTTCTTCACTGCTGGTGTTTTTATTAACAGAGATTTTGCCAATGTATCTGTATTTTTGCTATAATATGTGGGAATTATTATATTCATGAATATTTATCAATAACATTTTTGAAAATACCGAAGTAATTAAAGGGAAAGAAGGAAAAAATGTGTAGCTCGGTTATTTTTTTTCCTTCTAATGACTACCACCCACCACTCATCTGTCCATTTGTCATACTGTAGTGGCTTGTATGTTGATGTGACACTGGAAACTTTTACACTGGTATATTAGATACCATTAGTGTCATCAACGGTAGGCAGGTTTCAGCAGAGCTACCAGATTAGGAAGAAGAGAGGTAAAATACTTCTGAATGTTTGTTGTTGTTGTTGTTAAGTGCTGTGGAGTCGGTTCCGACTCATAGTGACCCTACACAGAGTTTCCTAGGCTGTAATTCTTTACGGGAGCAGACTACCTCATCTTTCCCCCGCGGACCACTGGTAGTTTCAAATTGCTGATCTTGCAGCTCGCAGCCCGATTTGTAACCACTACGTTACCATTAGACACTGAAAAACTTATAAATAGCTGTAGCACATTATCAGATATAGTGCCAGAAGTTGAGCCCCTTAAATGGGGAGGGCACACAAAACATGAATGGGGTAGAGCTGTTTTCTCAAACTAGAGTTTACCACAATGGCTGCAAATTGAGTAAAGCTTCTAGGACCTTCATTTGTTGATGGGTCATACTTCAAAATGAGGAGAAATGGTTCCAAACATCCAATAATAATCAGAACACAGAATGTACAAAGTATGAATATAGGAATATTTTTGTTGCTGCTGTTAAATACTGTTGAGTCAGTTTCAAGTGACCCTATATAGGGTTTCCAAGGAGCAGCAGGTAAGTTGAACCACCAACCTTGCAGTTCAAACCAATTTGCATTCCAGTGCATTAACCCACAGTGCCACGCCAGCACTTCATAGGAATATTAGAAGTTTTCAAAAACGAAATAGAGTAAATAAAGATCAATATCCTAGGAATTAGTAAGCTAAAATGGACTGATATTGGCCCTTTTGAATCTGACAATTATAGGGTTTACTATGCCAAGAAAAACAAATTCAAGAGAAATAACACAATACTCACCATCAAATAGAATATTTCAAGATCAATCTTGAAATACAACTCTGTCCTGTGATAAGGTAATATCCATATGTCTACAATGAACAGTCCTGGTGTGGTGCTATAGGATAATGCACTGGATAGCAAGGTTGATTTGAACCACAAGGTCAGTCATTCAAACCCACCAGCCACTCCTTAGAAACTCTACTCAGGGTTGCTATGAGTCAGAACTGACTTGATGACACTTAACAACAACAAGGAAAACCAGTTACTACTACTATTATTCAAATTTACACACCAATCACTGAAGTCAATGATGATGAAATTATAGAATTCTACAAATTTCTTTAGTCTGAAATTGATTTAAAAATGCAACCAAGACATATTGATAATTACTGGTGATTGAACTTCAAAGGCGGGAAAAAAAGGATTGATTAGTATTTGAAAAATATTGCCTTGGTGACAGAAATGATGCTGGAGACCATATGATACAAATTTGCAAGTCCAATGACTTATTCATTGCAAATACCTTTTTCCTTACACAACATAATAGGCAATCATACACATGAACCACATCAGATAGGATACACAAGAATCA
Source organism: Chrysochloris asiatica (assembly GCF_000296735.1). NCBI lineage: Eukaryota > Metazoa > Chordata > Mammalia > Afrosoricida > Chrysochloridae > Chrysochloris > Chrysochloris asiatica. The sequence continues at coordinate 2,002,960 of NW_006408726.1, forward strand.
AATTGATTATTTCTCTGGAGAGAGACAGTGGAAAAGTTCCATATCATCAGTCTGGCCAGTGGCAGACTGTGGAACAGACCATCAATTTCTCATACATAATTTCAGACAGAAGATGAAGAAAATTAAACCAAGTCCACAAGATCCAAAATATGACATTGAACATATCCCACATGAATTCAGAGACCTTATCAAGACCAGATTTGATGCATTAGACACAAATTATCAAAGACAAGAAGAGCTGTGGGATGACATCAAAAATACCTTACAGAAAGAAAATAAACGGTCATTAAAATGTCTGCTAAGAATGAAAAGACATGCACTTCAGAAGAGACTCTGAAACGTATTTTCCAGTGTAGATATGCTCAAGCAAATGGAAGAAATAAGGAAGCAAAAGGAACAGAAAGTTTCAAAGAGCACTCAGGAAGACAAAGTCAGGTACTGTAATATAATGTACATTAATGTAAGGTACTGTAATGTAATGTACTGTAATGTAAGGTACTGTAATGTAATGTACAAAGACCTGGAATAAGAAAAAAAAAAAAAATTCTCAAGCATAAAGAATTCAGGGGGCAAAAAATCAAGCCTTGACTTGCAATACTGAATGACTCCATGGGTAAAATATTGAATGATTTTGAAAACATCAAAAGGAGAAAGAAAGTATACAGAGTCACTGTACCAAAAATAAATGATCAATAGTCAACGATTTCAAGAGGTAGCGTATGATCAAGAATAGACAGTACTTAAGGAAGAAGTGTTCACTGCACTGAAGTTATTGGCAAAAAACAAGCTCCAGAAAATGTTGTAATACAAATTGAAGCTCAGTACTGGAGGCACTCACTTACTTATGTCAAGAAATTTGGAAGACAGCTACTTGGCCAACCAATGGGAAGAAATCCATATTTGTGCACATTCCAACAAGAGGCAATTTGTTGGAATGCAGACATTGTCTAACAATATCATTAATACCACATGCAAGTAACAATTTGTTGGAGATAACTCAAAAATTACCACAACAGTGTATCTATAGGGAATTTCCAGATACTCAATTTGAATTCAGAAGAAGACGTGTAACTAGGGACATAGTCTTGCAGATCTTTCCAGAAAGCAGAGAATATTAGAGATGTGTTTACCTGAGATTTATTGACTATGCAAAGGACTTAGTCTGTGTGGATCATGACAAGCTATGGGTAACATTCTGAAGAATGGGTATTCCAATACACTTGATTATACTCATGAGGAATCTGTACATAGATGACTAGGTAGTCATTCATAGAGAAGACGAGGGTACTGAATGGTTTAAAATCAAGAAACATGTGCACTGGGGTTGTGCTTTTCACTACATTTGTTCAATCTGTATGCTAAGCAAATAATCCAAGAAGTGGAATTATATGAAATAAAGTCTGATGTCAATATTGGAGAAAGATTCATTAACAACCTTTGATGTGTAAATGATATAATCTTGCTTGCTGAAAGTGAAGAGGACTTAAATTACTTACTGATGAAGATCAAAGACCATCACCTTCAGTATGTAAAGAAAGCAAAAATGATAAGTGGAGAAAAGAGTGAAGTTGTCAATGACTTTACATTCCTCAGATCAACAATCAACACTCACGGAAGCAGCAGTCAAGAAATCAAATGATGTTGCATTAGACAAATCTCCTGCACAAGGACCTCTTTAAATGTTCAAGAGCAAAAATGTCAGTTTGAGAACTAAGTGCTCAACTCATGCTATTTTCAATAGTCTCATGGACATGTGAAAGTTGGGCTATGAGTAAGCAAGACTATAGAAGAATCGAGATATTTGAAGTATGATGTTGGAGAAGAGTATCAAAGTTCCATAGTATTCCAGAAGAAAAAACAAATCTGTGCTGAGAAAACTACAGTCAGAATGCTCCTTAGAAGCTAGGATGGTTAAACTTCCTCTGCCATACTTCAGAAATATTATCAAAAGAGACAAATCTGTAAAGAAAGACATCATGCTAGATAAAGTGAAGGGTCAGAGAAAAAAAAGAAAGACCCCCCCCCCCAATGAGATGATTGCCACAGTGGGAGCAGCAGTGGGCTCAATTGTAACAACAATTGTGAGATTAGCATGGGACAAGGCAGTGTTTCATTCTGTTGTGCATAAGGTTGTTATTCAGTACTGACTCAATGGCAGTTAACAACAACCACAACATACACCTTGACCTCACGAAATGGAATATATAGGAATCCAATTGACTATCTCTGTGGGTAGACACAGTGTAAAAACTCAATATCCTCAGCCAAAACAAGGAAGGATATTTGTTGTTGTTAAGTGCTATCAAGTTGGTCCAGACTCATCACAACCCTGTGTAAGATTTCCAAGGAATGGCAGGTGAGCTTGAACTGCTGACCTTGCAGTTCAAACTGACCTTGCAGTCCAGCACATTAACCCACAGCACTGCACCAGGACATTAGAGAGATGTTAATAAAAACTAAAATGAGGTATCATCTCACCCCAGCATTAATAGCAAAGTTCAAAAAAATAAATAACAAATGCTGGTGAGGGTGTAAAGAGTTTAGGACTCTCATACATTGCTGATGGAACTGTAAAATTGTGAAACCACTGTGCAAAATGGTATGTCTTCCTCAAAAAATTGGAAATACAAATGCTATTTGACCCAGCAATCCCTCTGTTTTATATATATCAGCAAGAAATAAGAACCATGACATGAGTAGATATATGCACACTAATGTTAAATGCAGGACTATTCACAAAAGAAAGAAAGAAAGATGGACACAGCCTATTTGTCCATCAATGGAAAAATGGATAAACAAACTTTGGTACATACACACAAAGGAATACTATGCAATGTTGAAGAATAATGATGAATCTATGAGACATTTAATAACATTGATGAACTTGGAGGACACTATGGTGAGTGAAATTAGTCAATTACAAAAGGGCAAATATTATCTGAGACCACTATTGTAAAAACTGAAGAAAAGATTTTCATGTTAAAATAAATATTCACGGATGGTTGTCAGGGGTGGATGGAAGGGAAATTTATTCACTGATGAGTGGGTAGACACATGTTAGCTCTGGTAATGGAGCAAGTACTATACATTAAGAAGGAGGTTGGCAGACAAATGAAGATACAGGGTAGTATGCAAGGGTTAAAGGGGATAGAGTTAAATAGTGCTATATACACAACCCTGGAAAATAGTGCACTAAGAACAGCTACATGGAGTGATGCACAATTTAAACAGGAATAGGAGGAAGAGTGGGAGCACCTATGACTGGGGTGGCATGTACAAATGTCTTAGATATTATCAAACATCTGGGCCTGGGATCTAATGACTGTAGTTTCAGGTAACACAATGGTCAACTGGCCTAACATAGTCCACAAAGACAGTGTACTCTATACTACTTTGGTGAGTAGTGTCTGGGAGTTTAAAAGTTCATGAATAGTCATCTAATGTGCAATTATTGTTCTATCTAGGTGTGGAAGAAAAAAGATAAAAGGAAATGTAAGATGTATGGAATCAACTAGTCTAATCATTCGATGTAGCAGGTAAACATCTGATATAATGACTCTGAGACCAGAAAAATTAGATGGTGCCCAGATACCACAACCAAGAAATCACATTAGATGGTTCCAGGTAGAGTTGGATAAAATCTGGAACATAATTCAAAATTTTAAAAAAAGACCATGCATACAGATTAGACTGAAGGAGCCTGAGACTATGGTCACCAACCACCCTTTAGGTCTGGAATAGAATTAGTCTTCATGGTCTAATTTTTATCCAAGCAATCATTGTTGTTTTTAAGTGCTGTTGAGTCGATTATGACCCATAGAGACCCTGTATAAGGTTTCCTAGAAGCAGCTGGTGAGCTTGAACAGCTGCAGTTCAAATGGCTTCGCAGTCTGGCGCATTAACCCACAGCACCACACCAGGACTTCAAGTAGTAGATAGGCATGAAAGGCAGATCACAACATTAGTAAGATATGCTCATCATGGAATGGATGGTTAATTATTGAAGATCTAAAGGACACTTACTTAAGGACAAATTTAAGAATGGATGAGAGGGAGGATGGAATGGAAATAGGGAATATAAGGAGGAAGTGTAATAGTTTTTGAATGAATGAGATTGCAATCTTTGAGATGAAGCAAAGTGTATGATATGTTGAATGCAAAACTGATAATCTTTTCTTTAAATATCCACTTAATCCACAATAAAAAGTTAAAAAAAAAAACAAAACAAAACAGAAAAAACTTCCGGGGCAAACTTGGAAAAGACCATAAATTGTTCATATTCAATTTCAGACTGAAGTTGAAGAAAATGATATGAGAAACAAAATATGGCCTTGAATATATCCCACGTGAATTTAGAAATCATCAGATTTGATGCATTTGACACAAATGATGAAGATCAAAGAGCTGTGGGATGACGCCAAGAGCATCACACAGCAAGAAAACAATCATTAAAAAGACAGAAAAAAAAAATAGATGTCAGATGATACTCTTAGCCTTGCTCTTAAGCATAAAGAAGGTAACCAAATGAAAGAAATGAAGAAATAAAAGAGCTGAACAGAAAACTCCAAAGGGCAGCTCAAAAATACAAAATAAAGTATTAAATGAAATGTGTAAAGACCGGCAGTTAGAACTTCAGAGGGGAAGAATACACTGAGCATTCTAAAGCTGAAAAAACTGCAGAAAAATTTAAAGACTGAGGCTGAAATATTGAAGGGTTCTATAGGCAAAATCTCTAAGTTGAGCACATAACCCAAGAAATTATTTTATATGAAAAAGAACATGGTATCAATATTGGAGGAAGACTCATTAACAACCTGCAATATGCAGATGACACATATTGTTTGCTGAAAGTGAAGAGGACTTAAAATATTGACAAAGATCAAAGACTTCAATGTGCACTTCAATGTGAACAAAACAAAAATCCTCACCACTGGACCAATAAATAATATAATGATAAATGGATAAAAGACTGAAGTTGTCAAAGACTTCATTTTGCTTGGATCCACCATCAACACTAACGGAAGCAGCAGTCAAGAAATCAAAGAATGTATTGTATTAGGCTCATCTGTTTCACAAGACTTCTTCACAGTGCTGAAGAGCAAAGAAGTCAGTTTGAGGACTAAAGTGGGTCTGACCTAAGCCATGGTATTTTCATTAGCCTCATGTGCATGTGAAAGTTGGACAGTGAATAAGGAAGACTGTGAAAGAATTGATGATTTTAGTTATGGTATTGGAGAATAATATTAAAGTAAAGATACCATGGAGTGTGAGAACAAACAAATCTGTGTTGTAAGAAGTAAAACCAGAATGCTTCTTAAAGGTCAACATGATCAGACCTCATCTCTCCTACTTTGGATATATTATCAGAAGGAATCAATTCCTGTAGAAAGGCATTATGGTTGGCAAAGTGAAGGGTCAGCAAAAAAGAGGAAGACCCCCAATGAGATGGATTGGCACAATAGTAGCAGCAATGGGTTCACATGTAGCAGCAATTTTGAGGATGGCACAAGACCAGGCAATAGTTCATTCTTTTGTATGTGAGGTCACTATTGGTCAGAACTAACTCTACTGCACCTAACAATAATAACATGGGCAAGATATTAAATAATGCAGAAAGCATCAAAAGAAAATGAAAGAAATACACAGAGACACTGCACCAAAAAGAAGTTGTTGATGTTCAACCATTTCAAGAGGTAGCATGTGATAAAGAACAGATGCTATTGAAAGAAGACTTCTAAGCAGCACTGAAGTCACTTATGAAATTGAAGTCTCCAGGAACTGACTAAATTAAAATTGAAGCCTTTCAACAAACTAAAACATGTGGCATTGGATATACTCACTCATCTATGCTAAGCGATTTGGAAGACAGCTACCTGGCCAACTGATTGAAGAGATCCCTATTTGTGTCCTTTCCAAAGAGAGGTGACCCAATGGAATGCAAAAATCATGGGACAATATGAGTATAACATGCAAGTAAAAGAAATCCTTTGTAAATGGTACACATTATGCACTCATAGGCAAATATGTACCTTATTCTACAGATTATTTCTGATAGTTCTGTGACAAAAAAAAAAAAAAAAGTTTTCAAATGATGTTGATCTTTTTAAAAATGGTAATATTTACACATAACATGGACAATCATTGTAAAAGACATTTTGCTGTTGTTATTACATGCTGTGGAGTCAGTTCTGAGAAGCAACTGGTGGGTTTGAACCACTGACCTTGTGGTTTGCAGTCCTGTGCTTATCCTACAGCACCACACCAAGACTTCAAAAACTTTATAGAGGACTTGAAATATCAGATGATATTTCAAAGACTTGAAATATCAAGGACTTGAAATATCAGATAACATCAACGTCCTTTGTCAAACTTAAAGTTTCATCTTTAGTAATAGGACAAAAGTAAAACTTAGTCATTTAGGCTATTTTAAATAACTGTCTGTTATTTAGATTACACCTATAAAAGAACAAAAAAAAAAAAAAAAAGGGAAGGCATTTTTTTACTTTGCTATCTTTAACAACATATATTACCACTAATATATTCTTTAATGTTAAAAATGAAACAAGATTTCAGATACAAATTTGCAAGCTAAGTGGGAGCATAAGCATATAGCTGTTATCAGAATTTTTACTGTGATGGGAAAGTGTACAAAGGTACATTTGATTGTTTTATAGTCAATAATAACTACAAGACTTATTTACCAAAGTAATCAACCTTGACCTCTGTTTCTTTATTACAGAAAGGGCTCTTCTAGCAATTTGAGTGGTCCATTTCATAATGTTATAGAGCAAGTTACTTTGGCAACTAGAGTGCTATCACAGTTTGTTGTTGTTGCTGCTAAGTGTTGTTGAGTCAGTTCCAACTCATAGTGGTCTTGTATGGGGTTTCTGATGCTATAAATTTTTGTGGAAACAGAAAGCCTCATCTTTCTCCTGTTCATCAGCTGGTGGGCTCAATATGCCAGCCTAGTGATTCCCCACCCAGTGCTTATCCTACAGAGCTGCTTTGCTCTGCTATCAAGGTTACATACTCCAAAAAGCAAAATCAGGGGCCTAAGACAAAATAGAACTAGATTCTGACTGGTGTCAGCCATTTTAGTTATGTCAAGCACCTCAGGATTTTTGCTGTTGTTGTTGTTGCTGTTATTATTTTTACATATAATTTTATTTCATTGTTGTCGATAATATATACAACAAAATATACAGCAATTCAACAGTTTCTACATATACCATTTAATGACATTGATTACATTCTTCACATTGTATAACCATTCACACCTAGTTTTCTGAGTTCCCCCATTCACATAAATTCACTTCCCTCCAAGGTTCCTATGTAATCTTTTAAGTTGACATTGTCAATTTGATCCCATATAGTAGTTCTCAAAAATAAAATAAAATAAATGCTCAAAGAAGATAATATTTTATTAATTTAGTTAAACTATTGCTTGGTTTCACGAAGACTTTAGGAGCTATTTGTGGTTTAAATTTTTAAGAGTTTCTGAAGTCAATAGTTTCAGCTGTAGAATGCCCTTTCACAGTAATACATTGACAGCTGGAAAAGTCAGAGCTTAAATATGTCTAAGGCTCCTGTCCTAAGGGAGTTACACTGACATGACCTTATCTTCATCAATGTTTCAGGCTTCTTGCTAATGCTAAAACTTAATCAAGTCTGATCTTTATGAAACAAAGCCACCCAGTTCCCTTAAATCCATGTTTGTCATTCACAAACTTGACTTGTTGAGAAAGTATAAATTGATCCTGGAAAATCCTTTTGTCCTTCATAAAATGACAACTATAAGTGTGAACTTCACCATATACAGTTGTTGGTATTATTGTCTTCTAGTCAGTTCTGACTCTTAGCGACACTGTACAGAGTTTCTGAGGAGCCACTGGTGGATTTGAACTGCCAACATTATTGTTCACAGTACAGGCTGATCCTACAGTGCCACACCAGGAATCCAGGTGCGATGCATAGGAATTAAATCAATTACATCTGTAGAGAGTGATAATAGAGATATTTAATATCATCAGTGAAAAGAAGGCCAGATGCCAAATGTGGAACAAACCATGACTTTTCAGGTTGACACTGATCAAAACTTAAAGAAAACCCACAGGTACCAAAATGATCTTGAACATATCCCATCTGAATTTAGCAACCATTTTAAGAACAGATTAGGACACTAATAGCTGAAGATCAGAGAAGGTGTTGGATGATATCAAGAACACCATATATGAAGACAGCAAAAAATCATTAAAAATATAGTAGTGAAAGAAAAGACCAAAGTGAATGTCAGAAGACACTCTGAAACTTGCTCTTGAACATATAGAAACTAAAGAAACTGAAAGAACTGTTAAAGTGAAAGAATTGAACAGAAATTTTCAAGGGGCAGGTCAAAAAGGCAAATAAAATATTATAATGAAATGTGCAAAAACCTGGAGTTGGAAATTCAAAAAAGAAATACATAGTCACTGTACCAAAGAGATTGATTGATGTTCAACCATTTCAAGAGGTAACATATAATTAAGAACCAACAGTATTGAAGAAAGAAGTCAAAACTTCACTGAAGGCATTGATGAAAAACAAGGTTTCAGAAATTGAACGAATAAAAATGGAAATGTTCCAACAAAGTGAGGCAGAACTGAATTTGCTCATTGTGTATGCCAAGCAACTAGAAAGACTCGACCAACTAATTGAAAGAGATCCGTATTTGTACCCAATTCAAAGAATGCAGCAATCATCAAACAATAACACCAGCGTCACATGCAAGTAAAATTTTGCTAAAGATAATTCAAAAATGGTTGTGGCAATACCAGTAACTGTCAGAAATACAAGCTGATTCAGAGGAGAACATAGAATAATGGATATCCTTGTTGAGATCAAATGTATCTTGGCTGAAAGTAGAAAATACTAGAAAAATGTTTACTTGTGTTTTATTGACTATGCGAAGGCATCAAACTGTGGATCATAACAAACTGAATACTATTGTAAAGAAAAGGAATTCTAGAATACTTAATTTTGCTTATACAGAGCCTGTGAATAGATCAAGAAGCAGTTGATTGAAACCAACAATAGTATACCATTGTCATTGTTGTTAAGTGCTATTGAGTCAGTTCATAGTGACCCTGTGTAGGGTTTTCAAGGAGGAGCATGTAGGTTTGAACTGCCAAACTTGTGCTTCACAGTCTGGTGCTGATCAGAGCACTACACCAGTAGTCCTATATAGAACCTGTGTATAGACCAAGAAGTAGTTGATTGTATAGAACAGGAGTATACAGCATACTTTTAAACCAGGAAAAGCATGTGACAGAGTTATATCTTTTACCATACTTATTCAATGTGTTTGCTTTAAAAAATTTCAAAAGATACACTATATGAATGAGAATGCACCATTAGCATTGGTGGGATGATCATTAAAAACCTGCAATACTCAGATGACACAATCTTACTTGCTGAAAATCAAGAGAATTTGAAGCACTTACCAATGAAGACCACTCGTCTGTCTGTCATGCTGTGGTAGTTTGAGTTGCTGTGATTCTGAGGGCTATGCCACCGGTGTTTTAAATAACCAGCAGGGTCACCCATGGTGGAAAGGTTTCAGATGAGCTACAAA
>NW_006408726.1:2015204-2017795 GCF_000296735.1 Chrysochloris asiatica
GTTGGAAACCCGACTCGTAATCACTATGCTACCAGATAATTACCTCTTACTGGGTTATTACAAACTGCTATATGTGCATACCTTTTGAAAGCTTATCTGAGGATGAAGAGGAGTATTAAATTACTTGGGTCGAATCTCATTAAAACACTTAATATCCTAAAATGTAAAATATTATGTATCTAATTTCTCTTATAGCAACACAGGACAAGTACTTTCACATGGACTATAGAGAAAATAAGACAATGATGAGAAGAGTATATTATATACTTGGGAGGAGTTGGTGGAGAAAGAGCAATAAATAACAGATATTGGCATTCCAAATTCCAAATTCAGAAAACTTTCTAGTCCTAGGAAGTGAGAAAGAGTTACTCATTTCATGTTACTGGTTTAAACTTTATTTTACTAATGGTCCACCTCAATAATATCTTCTAATTATGTGATTCTTCTGGCTCCATACAGTTCATCAGTTTAAGGGATGAGTTGAAATACAAAATTTGAAAACAGAATAAAAAAACCTGAAAGTTTCTGTTTTTTATTGTAAGAAAGAAATCGTTAGCTTGTACAACACCAGGAACACAAGGTAATTAAAAAAAAAAAAAAAAAAAAAAATCCTCACAACTGGACCACTAAATAGCACCATGATAAATAAAGAATTTATTAAAGTTGTCAAAGATTTCATTACACTTGGATCCACAATTAACGTTTAGGAAAGCAGCAGTAAATATAATGATGTATTAAATTGGGCAAATCTGCTGCAAAAGATCTCTTTAATGTGTTAAACAGCCAATATGTCACTTTGAGGAATAGGATTCACATTACTCTGGCTGTGGTATTTTCAATTGCTCACAAAATATACTCAAAAGGCACCCTGGTGGCATTGTAGGACAACAACTAGACTCATAACCCCATATTTGGCATTTCAAACCTACCAGATTCTCCATAATACAAAAATGAGGCCGTCTTTTCCTTTAGATTTGCTATGAGTATATATCCACTCCATGGCAGTTGCTTTTGTTTTGGAGTCAAGGTGTGGCACTAAAGAATAAGCACTGGACTGCTAACTCAAAGTTGATGGTTCCAAACCACCAGCTGCTTCTTGGAAACCGTACACAGTGCTGCTGAGTCAGAAGTGACTTAACAACAACATAAATATGCATCAACTGGACAATGAATAAACAAGAATGGAGATAAATAAATGAATTTAAATTATGATGTTAGTGAAGACTATTGAATCCTTCAATTTGTACTACCAGAACAAACAAATTTGGTTTTGAAGAGGTACAGCTGGATTGTTCCTTGGACGTGAGGAAGGCAAGATTTTGTCTCATGTACTTTGGATCAGGAGGAACAAGAACCTAAATAAAGATAGTATGTTTGGTAGAGGATCAAGGAAATACAGGAAGGCTCTCCCTCAAGGAGATGGACTGACACAGTGACAGCAACAATGGACTTAAACATAACAATTAGTGAGGATGGCACAGAACCAGGCAGTGTTCCATTCTGTTTTACATATGGTGGTGGTGGTGGTTATGTGCTGTGGAGTTGCTTCTGACTCATAGTGACCCTGCATAGGATTTCCAAAGCTGTAAGTATTTATGGGTGCAGAAAGCCTCATCTTTCTCCCACAGAACTTCCGGTAGTTTTAAACTGCTGCCCTTGAAGATAGCAGCCCGACTTCTACCCTCTACGCTACCAGAGCTTCTTATACATATGGCTGCTATGCATTAGAATCTAGAAGACAACTATCTGGTTGACTGATTGGAAGAGATCCATATTTGTGACAATTCCAAAGAGAGATGACCCAACAGAATATGGAAATCATTGGACAATATCGTTGATATCCCATACGAGGAAAGTTTTACTAAAGGTAATACAGTAACAGCTGCAAGCATATATTGACAGAGATCTTCCAGAGGATCAAGCCAGATTCAGAAGAGGCTGTGGAGTGAGGGATATCACTGCTGATATCCAATGGATCTTGTCTGAAAGCATAGAATATCAGAAAGATGTTTACCTGTGCTTTATTGACTATACAAAGGCTTTTGATTGTGTGGAACATGACAAGCTATGGACAATATTATGAACTATGAGTTTTCCAGAATGCTTAATTCTGCTTATGAGGAATCTGTACATAGACCAAGAGGCAGTTGTTTGAACAGAACATGTGAACATTGGATGGTTAAATTAAGAAAGCTGTGCGACAGGGTTGTATTCTTTCACCATATTCTTTCAACCTGTATGCTGAGCAAATAATCTGAGAAGCTGGGTTCTATGAAGAAAAATGTGACATCAGGATTGGAGGAAGACTCATTAACAACCTGTAATATGCAGATAATACAACTTTGCTTGCTGAAAGTGAAGAGGACTTAAAATGTTTACAAATGAAGACCAAAGACCACAGCCTTCTGTATAGATTGTATCTCAATGGAAAGAAAACAAAAATCCTCACCACTGGACCAATAAACAACATTCTTATCAATGGAGAAAAAATTAAAGTTGTCAAGGATTCATTCTTCTAGGATCAACTATCAGCACTCACAGAAGCAACAGTCAAAAAATCAAACGACGTATTTCATTAGGCAAATCTGCTG
>NW_006408726.1:2018920-2019549 GCF_000296735.1 Chrysochloris asiatica
AAACAAACAAACAAACAAACAAACAAACACATAACTGCTGGCAATGTCCAAGAAAGCACAATAAAAAATCTTAAAACATGCCCCAAACCAGAAAAAAAGTAACCAAGACAAGTGAGGTGGAAGTAGACACAGATTTTCCAGTAGAAGAGTAGGCTATGGATCTGCTTGAGAAGGAATACAGAAGAATAATATGGAAACGAATTCAAATGCTCTGAAAAGGGGTGAATGAAAATAAGGAAGAAGTCAGGAAAATGCTAGAGGAACAATCAAACAAGATAAATTTGACATTGGAAACAATCCAAAACCTGCAAAAAGAAGTCCAGATTATTAATAATAAAATATCAGAAATGGACAATACACTGAAAAGGCAAAAGAGTAGAATGGAAGAAATGGAAGCCCAAACCACTGAACAGGAAGACAAATATCTCAATACTGGTAAGACAGAAGACTAACCTGAAAAGGGTAAAAATCTGAAGAGAGTCTAAGATTCATGCTGATAACATGAAGAGCAATAATTTAAGAATCATTGGCATTCCAGAATAGGAAGAATTACAGAAGTCCATAGAAGAGATAGTTGAAGAGTTTCTAGAAGAAAATTTTCCTAACATCTTGAAGGATGAGAAGATAAA
>NW_006408726.1:2023148-2032558 GCF_000296735.1 Chrysochloris asiatica
AAAACATCCTAAATGGATTTCTTTGGAATGAAAACCAGCTAGAACAGACAACAACCAGAGTTTGACAGATGTGGCATCACCACCTGAAATTCAGTTGATGGATATCAGAGTTCAGAATGGAACAAAATTATAGCAATGAATTTGGATGACCTGTGAGACCAATCAAAGATGAAAATATTAACAATGTCAAAGAAGGGGAAAATATAGGGACAGAGATCCATGTGGTGAGGAGATTCATCAGAAGGCTGGATACAATAGACTGTCTCAAACGTAGGGAAAACTTAATAAATAAAAGGGTAATCCCAAAGAAAATTAATACTTCACATCTTTCCATGAAATGAAGATCCAAGCAGAGCAAGGTAACATTAAAACTAAGAAAAAACTGACAAGAAATAGCAAAAAAACACAAACTCCGCACAAAAAGGCATGCAGAACAAAAGAACAAACATCACAAAATATTAACATAACGACAGCAGTTAATCCATACCTATCTATAATTACACTGAAACTCACTGGATTAAATGCACCAGTGAAGAGACAGAGATTGGAAGAATGGATAAGAAAACAAGACCCTTTAATATACAGTCTGAAAGAGACACACCTTACACACAGTAACAAAATCAGACTAAAAGTTAAAGAATGGAAAAAATATTCCAAACTAACATGAATAAAAAAAACAAGCAGGAGTGGCAATACTAATCACTGATAAAATGAATTTAAAGGCAAAAACCAGTAAAAGAGACAAAGAAGGAAACTATCTCATGATTAAAGGGTCAATTGAGCAAGATACTATAATCATAATTAACATCTTCACTCCAAATGAAAGAGCACACAAGATATAGAAAGCAAATTCTACTAGAATTGAAGAAAAAAATACATAAATCTGCAAATATAGTGGAGGATTTTAATATGCCACTTTCAGAAAGGGTTAGAACAACGAGAAAGAAACATGACAAAGCTACAAAAAACTAAACAGCACAATCAACCAACTTGACCTCATAGATATGTATACAACATTCAACCCAAAAACAGCACCATACACATTCTTTTCCAGTGCACAATGAATAGTCTACAGAATTGACCATGTGTTAGGCCACAAAGCAAGCCTCCATAAATTTACAAACATCAAAAGTGTTACAAAGTATCTTTTCAGACTACAAGGCTTAAAATTAGAAATCAACAATAACAAGACCAAGGGAAAAAAGTTTAATATATGGAAATTTGAATAACACCCTGCTGGAAAGCGACTGGATAATAGAAGAAATTAAACGTGAATTCACAAAGCTCCTAGAAACAAGTGAGAATGAAAACACAACATACCAAAATCTTTGGGACATGGCGAAAGCAATGTTGAGAGGACAATTTATTGTGATAAATGTGCACATCCAAAAAGAAGAAAGAATCAAAATGAACACATTAACACAGCATCTCCAGCAACTAGAAACAGACCAACAGAGGGAACTTACAGTCACCAAGAGAAAAGAAATAATAAAGTTAAAAGCATAAATAAATGAGGTAGAAAACAGAAAAACTATAGAAAGAATCAACAAGAAAAGAAGCTGGTTCTTTGAAAGGATTAATAAAATTGACAAACCATTCATTGGCAAACCGAACAAAAGAAAAGAGGGAAAAGGCACAAATAGCAGGCCTTAGAAACCACATAGGGGATGGTACAATGGAACCAAAGGAAATCAAAAGATTAATAATAGAACACTATGAAGAGTTGTACTCCAACAACTTTTTAGAAAAACACAACCTACCTAAATTCATACAGAGTGAAGTAGAAGACTTGAACAGACCTATAACAAAAGAAGACATTGATCAGGTCATCAAAAAACTCCCAACCAAAAAATGTCCAGGTCCAGATGGCTTCACTGGTGAGTTGTATCAGGCATTCAGGGGAGAGTTGTCACCAATTGTACCCAAATTATTCCAGAATATAGAAGAGGATGGAAAACTCACTAATACATTTTATGAAGCAAGCATAACCCTCATTCCAAAACCAGGGAAGGATATCACTAAAAAAGAAAATGATAGACAAATATCCCTCATTAACATAGATGCAAAAATTCTCAACAAAATCCTAGCCGGCAGAATCCAGCAGCTCAACAAAAAAATAATACATCATGATCAAGTGGAATTCATATCACGGATGCAAGGATGGTTCAACATTAGAAAAAACAATCAATGCACTGTACCATATAAACAAGAAACAAGGAAAAAAAACAAAAACAAAAACATGGTCATATCCATTGATGCAGAAAAAGCATTTGACAAAATCCTTATTTCTTCCATTTGCTTAGCATCTCTATGCTGGAGAGCAAGTTTCAGAGTCTCTTCTGAAATCCATTTTGGTCTTTTCCTTTTTAATGACCTTTTGCTTTTGTCCTGTATGATGTTTTTGACATCATCCCACAACTCTTCTGATCTTTGATCTTTGAGTCTAATTAATCAAATTTGTTCTTCAGATGATCTGTAAATTCAGGTAGAATATGTTCAAGGTCATATTTTGGCATTTGTGGACTTGTTTAATTTTCTTCAGCTTTAGCCTGAACTTGCATATGAGCAACTGATGGTCTGTTCTACAGTTTATCCCTGGCCTTATTTTGCTGGAAGATATGGAGCTTTTCCACCATCTCTTTTTACAGATATAGTCAGTTTGATTTCTGTCTGTTTCACCTGGGGAGTTCCATATATAGCAATCTTTTATGTTGCTTTAAAAAGGTATTTACAATGAAGAAGTCATTGATCTTGCAATTCTATCATGCACTCTCCAGCATAATTTCTATCACCAAAATCACATTTTCCAACTGTTAATCCTTCCTCTTTGTTTTCTAACCTTTGCATTCCAACTGCCAGCAATTATCAATACATCGTGATTTCATATGTGATTAATTTCAGACTGAAGATGTTGGTAGAATTCAATTTCATCTTCACTTGCTTTAGTGGTTGGAGTGTAAATTTGAATAATAGCAGTATTAACTGATCTACCTTGTAGGTGTGTGGGTATTACCCTATGACAGACAGTGTTGTATTTCAAGACAGATGTTGATATGTTCTTTTTTGATGATGAATGTGATGTCATTCTGTAATTTTGTAATTCTTGGCACAGTAAATCTTGTTGTTGTCAGATTCAAAATGGCCAATGCTAGTCCATTTCTTCTCACTAATGCCTAGTAATGATGTTTATTCATTCCATTTCACTTTTGACAATTTTCCTAGATTCATACTTTGTCAATTTCATGTTCTAATTATTAATGGATGTTTACAGTTGTTTCTTTCTTCATTTTGAGTTGTGCCCTATTAGCAAATAAAGGTCCTGGAAGATTTACTCCATTTGCATCATCACAGTCAACTTTACTTTGAGGAGGCAGCTCTTACCCTGTCGTATTTTGAGTGGCTTCCAACTTGAGGGGCTCATCTTCTGGGATTATACCTGACAATATGCTGGTGCTCTTCATCATGTTTCAATATTCAATATTCTGGTGCTAACACTGTTCTAATATTATTCATATGTTTTCCAGTGACTAAATATTTGAAAGTAGTCCATCCCTCCTTCTTCCTAGTCTGTGTTTGGAAGCTCAGCTGAAATCAGTCTACCATGGATGGCACTGCTGGTATTTAAAATGCTCTTAAGATAGCTTTTAGTATCACATACAATAAACTGACAGACCAGTGATGACCACACCACAACAGTCACTTAAAAATGAAGAATCTTATGAGAACTTAAGAAGTTATCTATTAATAGCAATTCTACAGTCTTCTTCCAGTTTCTGGTTTTAGCCATAGTTTCTTCATGTATTGAGTTTTACAGTCTACCATCTCTTGGCCTATCTTTGAGGTCTTCCTAAAACACTAACCATCTAAAAACTGTTGTTTTGAGTGGAGAAGTATTCCCATAATCTTCTTGCAAACTCCAATAATTTGGAAAAAGGTCCACTTGAGTTTTGTTAAAAATTTTAGTAACCCTGACATAAAATAGCAATCTTTCACATGTCACTAAAAGTTTGGTTTTTTTTTAAGGCGCACTGATGAGATTTTTGACAAATGTGTTATAGAGAAAATCTGTCTGCAATAATCCACTGATTGTAAAGGCATGTTTAAAAACATTTTATTCTGAAAAAAATCCATATATGTATGTATCCATACCTTAACAGCAATACTTTTTTACTTATTCTCATATTTAGACCCGTTGTTTTTGTTAAGTGCCACCGAGTTGGTCGTGACTTATAGTGACCCTCTCTATAGGATGTCTGAGAAGTTACTGGTGAGCTTGAACAGCCGACCTTGTGGTTCAAACCAATCTTGCAGGCAAGTGCATTGACCCACAGTGCAAACCTAATGGAGTCTAAAGGGGGTCACCATGAATTTAGAGATTTATAGGCAATCAAATTTGAATTAAGCTTTGAAAATATTATGAACAAAGAGATGAAATTAGGAAATTTCTTAATTTTGGTTTGTGTGGAAAAAGTTGCAGATAGTAGTAGCAACTAAACGTAAATATGAGAAATGAGTAAGTTGAGGAAATAGACTTATCTGTACTGTAGTATAGAATAGTAATGCTTGATGCATTTGCATAATATTTAATAGGAGAAAGAGGAAATGTAAATTTGAAAAATCTTTGGAGAAAAATCAGTCATCTGAAATAACACTTAATATGCATTATAAAAGGATTGTAGAGAGAACACACATGCAATTTATCTAAGTACATTTATTTTTGTACCACATAATTTTTATATTGAATATTTTACCAAAAAAACTCATAGTTCTAATTTTGGTGATTACATATACAGCTGTGATAGTATTCACACATAAGTCTTTGTATGGATGGTTATTTACAATTTTCTAAAGTAAATATCTGAGAGTAAAATTACTTGTCATCTGCAAAGTCTAATTTTAACTTTACAAGAAACTCAGCAACTGGTTTTCAAACTATCTGCACCATCTTGAATGCTCACCAGCAATGATTGAGAGTTTTTATATTTCTACATTCTTGCCTATAAAATTACCAGGCTAGAAATAACTAAATATCTATCAACTGGTGAATAGAATACAATTTTGATATTTAATATACAATGGACTACTCAGGAACATAAACAAAATAAGTACATAAATAAGCAAATGAATGAAATGAGCCACTGATATATATGATTAAATGAATGAAAGAAAACTTATACAAAGTTAGTTAATTTATATGAGTGAAATTTATAGTGATACAAGGTTCTCAGTGGCTAATTATTACAATTGCTAAGTCAATGAAAACCTTATGAAAAGCAACAGAATATAGTCTGATATGTGGCAGAATATGAGCCTCTGGTGTTGGAAGACACTCAAAATATGACTGGGAAAGAGCTGCCTCCTCACAATAGAGTTGACCTTAATAACTTGGATGAAGCAAAGCTTTCAGGAACTCCATTTTCTTATGTAGTACATTTCAAAATGAGAAGCAATAACTGAAATCATCTATTAATAATAAGATCAGAAATTGTACCAAGTATGAATCCAGTAAAATGGGAAGCCTGAAAAAAAGAAAATGGAATGCATAAAAATCAATATCCCAGACATCAGTGAGCTGTACTGGACTGGTATTGGCCATTCTGAATCCAGCAATCATACAATAATACCACTATTATTTATATTTATGCACTGAAAACTAAAGCCAGTGATGATGATATCAAAGAATTATACCAACCTCTTCAGTCTGATCGAAGAAGAATAAAATCCTTGAAAACTTCAATCTTTTCTCCATTGATAAGAATTTGTTTATTTGCTCACTGGTGAGGATTGTTGTTTTCTTTACATTGAGATGCAATCCATACCAAAGCCTATGGTCTTTGATCTTCATCAGTAAGTATTTGAAGTCATCATCACTTTCAACAAGCAAGGCTATATCATCTGCACAGGTTGTTGATGAGTCTTCCTCCAATACCATGTTTTTTCTTCATATAATCCAGCTTCTCAGATTATTTGTTCAGCATACAGGTTGAATAAGTTTGGTGAAAGAATACAACCCTGTCACACACCTTTAATTTTAAACCATTCAGTGTTCCCATGTTCTGTTGGAACAACTACCTCTTGGTCTGTGTACAGATTTCTCATGAGCAAACTTAAGTGTTCACAATGTTGTCCATAGCTTGTCATGATCCACACAATCAAAAGCCTTTGTGTAGTCAATAAAGCACAAGTTCTTTGATGAACCATAAATACTCATGGAAGCAGCAGTCAAGAAATCAAACAACATATTGCATTAGGCAAATCTACTGCACAAGACCTTTTTTAAGTGTTGAAGAGCAAAGATTTCAGCTTAAGGAATAAGGTGTGCCTGACCCAAGCCATGGTATTTTCAATAACCTCAGATGCATGTGAAAGTTGGACAGTGAATAAGGAAGACCGTAGAAGAATTGATGCTTTTGAGTTATGGTGTTGGAGGGGAATATTGAAAGTACTATGGACTGCCAAAAAACCAACAGATCTATGTTGGAAGAAATGCAGCCAGAGTTCTCCTTGAAGGCCAGGATGACCAAACTTTGTCTCTCATACTTCAGACATATTGTCAGGAGGGACCATTTGCTGAAGAAGGATATCATGTTTGGTAAGGTGGAGGATCAGACATAAAGAAGAAGACCCCAGTGAGATGAATTGGCAAAGTGGCAGCATCAATGGTCTCAAGAGTGGCAAGAATTATGAGGTTGGCCCAGGACTGGGCAGTGTTTTGACCCATAGCACAGGGTTGCTATGAATCTGTACCAGCTTGATGGCACCTAACAACAACAACAACTTCAGTCTGAAGTAGATCAAATATGCAATCAAGATTCATTGATCATTATTGGTGATTGGAATACAAATATTAAAAACAAAGAGGAAGGATCTATAGTTGGAAAATATGGCCTTGGTGATACAAATGATGCTGGAGATCCCTTGATAGAATTTTCCAAGACCAATGACTATTCACTGCAAATACCTTTCTTCAACAATAGAATAGGTGCCTGGTGGTTGGTGTTTACATGCCTTGGAGTTGGTTCCAACTCATAACGACCCTGTATAGGGTGTCTGAAGCTGCAAATCTTTATGGGAGCAGGAAGCCTCATCTTTCTCCCATGGAACTTTTGGTAGTTAAATGGCTGATCTTTAGGTTAGCAGCCCAACTCGTATCACTATGCTACCAGAGCTCCGTAAAATGTGATTATACATATGGAACTCACCAGATGAAATAGACAGGAATCAAATTGACTACATCTGTGGCAAGAAACAACGGAGTGCTGTAGGATAAGCACTGAACTGCTAACCATAAGGTGGTGGTTAAAACCCCATGAGTTTCTCTTTGGAAACCCTATATAGGGTCACTATGTGTCAAAACCAACTCAAGGGCACTTAAGAACTTAAGTAGATGGAACACACAAGATGGAATACACAGGAATTAAAATTACTACATCTGTGGTATGAGATAATAGAGAAACTCAAGAATATCAGCCAAAACAAGGCGAGATTCTGACTGGAAGGGATCATCAATTGCTCATAAGCTGAAGAAAATTAAAACAAGTTTATGAGAGCCAAAATGTGACCTTAAATATGTTGTTGTCAGGTGCCATCGAATCGGAACTGACTCATAGCGACTCCATGCACAGCAGAATGAAACAATGTCCGATCCTTGGCCTACCTCACTACCGCTGCCACACTAGAGTACATCAATGATGCCACCTGGGCAATCCATCTCGTTAGGGGTCTTCCTCTTTTTCTCTGACCCTCCACCTTACCCCTCATGACATCCTTCTCCAGCAACTGTTTCCTCCTGACAATATGTCCACAGTATGAGAGACAAAGCTTAGCCATCCTGGTCTCCAAGGAACACTCTGACTGCACTTCTTCCAAAACAGATATATTGGTTCTTTTGGCAGTCCATGGCACTTTCAGTATTCTCCTCCAACACCACAACTCAAAGGCATCAGTTCTTCTACGATCTTCCTTATTCACTGTCCAGCTTTCACATCCATATGATGCTATTGAAACACCAAGGCCTGGGTCAGGCGCACCTTAGTCCTCAAGCTGACATCTGTGCTCTTCAATACTTTAAAAAGTTCCTGTGCAGCAGATTTTCCCAATGCAATATGTCGTCTGATCTCTTGACTGCTGCTTCAGAGAGTGTTGATAGTTGATCCAAGAAGAATGAAGTCCTTGACCTTAAATATACCCATCTAAATTTAGATACCACCTTAAGAATAAATTTGATGTATTAAACACTACTAACCAAAAAACAGAAGAGCTGTGGGATGACATAAAGAACATTATACATGGCAAGACCAAAATGTCATTTAAAAGACAGGCAAGAAAGATATTTGAAAAACCTCTGAAACCTGTTCTTGAGCACAGCTAAGCTAAAGTGAATGGAAGAAATAAAGAATTAAAAGATATGAACAGAAAATTTCCACAACCAGCTTGAGATAACAAAGTCAAGTATCATAATGAAATATGCAGACCTTGAGTTAGAAAATCAAAAAGTGAAAACATACTCATCATTTCTCAAGCTGAAAGAACTAAATAATAAAATCAAGCCTTAACTTTCAGTGTTGAAGGACTACATGAACAACATTTTGAATGACTCCAGAAACATCAAAAGAAGATGGAAGGAATATACAGAATCCCTGTAGTAAAATGAATTTGTCGATGCTGCATCATTTTAAGATATAGCATAAAATCATGAGCTGATGACATTGAAGGAAGAAGGTCAAGCTTCACTGAAGGAACTGGAGAAAAAAACAAGAATCCAGGAACCGATGGAATACAAATTGGAAAGTTTCAACAAATTCATGTAGTTCGGGAGTCTAAAAATTTGGAAAACACCTTCCTGACCAACTGATTGGAAGAGATCTATATTTTTGTCCATTCCAAACAAAGGAGACTTGACAGCCAGTAGCTAGGGAGCAAAACACACCCAGGGACTTATGGAAAAGAGGTGTGATTTTTTCATTTTGTTGTTGTTCACTATTTCTCCTTCAGTTCCTGTGCCCTACCTTGTCACACCCTCTCTGCCCAACCTAGGTGTATTCACAAAAGAGAAGCGCACCCCAAAAAGGTCTGGCATTGCACACATGGGGCACAATTAACCCATAGTGCAAAGCAGCTGAAAGTCCAGAGGCTAAACCTCTAGTGGATTCTTATGACGTCTGACAGAGGGATTTAGCCCAGAAGTTGGCTCTCCTACTTGGGATTGAGGGAGATTTTATCCCTGCCTTATCTAACAAGGGACAGCAAGTCTGGCCATACAGCTCAGCCATATTTGCACCCTGTAAAACCTCAAGCATACATTGACAGAGAATTTCCAGAGGTTCAAGCTGGATTCAGAAGAGGCCGTGGAATGAGGGATATCATTGCTGATGTCTGAGGGATCTTGGCTGAAAGCAGAGAATATCAGA
>NW_006408726.1:2033523-2035103 GCF_000296735.1 Chrysochloris asiatica
ACTGAGGTTGGCCCAGGATTGGGTAGTGTTTTGTTTTGCTGTGCATAAGGTCGCTATGTGTCAGTACCAACTCAATGGCACCTAACAACAACTACAAAAACCTCAACATAAAAGTCAAAAGCCAACACCAACTACTATATACAAGATCCATGTGTAAACCCATCACCTGTTAAAAATACACTAAAGGGAGAAGGGTGCTGTGGCTATGGAGAGACCTAACAAATCATCAGAGAAAAAAGTCTGAATAATCTTCCTTCTACTCATTTCTCAATCCCTGTCTGTGCACCTCCATGGTGGTGACTTGAGGGGGTGCCTGTATGAGTGGACACCCCCTCCCACCCCTGAAGATTTCTGCTGTGTATGTACACTGATCTACTCAGTAAGATTACTGGACTAATTTGCTATGGGTTTTTTGTTGTTGTTGTAGTTGTTGCTTTTTTTTTTCCTTTTAATTTTTGCTTTTACTTTTCTTTCTGTTTTTTACCTTCTTGGTACTACTTTTTCCTTGGGGTGGGAGCTTTCTCTCCCTACATCACCCAAGAGACAGCAATTGTGGCCATAAAGCCAAGCCACAAGTATACCCTATAATATCCCACTATCTGGGCAATAGCCAATAGCAGTTGCTGCACATTACATAGGTAGCCAACACTTGCTAAGCTTGATCAGAGTTGAGTAATAATAGACGTGTAAAGGGAAGCCTATCTTTGGAACACATCCACACGGAGACACTCGGTAGGCTTAATAACACAGAAAAATGTATTCATTTAATCATTGAAAACACATCTAACTATTGAAAATATCCAAGAAACAACAAAAGATCTTGGCACATGTCCAGAAACAGAAAAGTGTAACTGAGACAAATGAGATGGAGGTAGTCATAGACTTTCCATTAGAAGAAAAGCAGGTTTGGATCTGTCTGAGAAGGAATTCAGGAAAATGTTGTTGAGACAAATCTGAATGATTCACAGAGGGATGGAGGAAAATAAAGAAGAAGTCAGAAAGGACTACAGGAGCAATCAAACAAGGTATATGTAGCATTAGAAACAATTCAAAACCTGCAAAAAGAGGTCCAAATGATTAATAATAAAATACCATAAATGGACAATACACTGAAAGGGCAAAGAAGCAGAATTGAAGAGATAGAAGCCAGAACCAGCGATCTGAAAGACAAATCCCTCAATACTGCTAAGATAGAAGAGCAAGCAGAAAAAATAATAAAAAAATCTGAAGAGAATCTAAGATTCATGTTGGACAACATGAAGAGGAATAACTTACGAATTACTGGTATTCCATAACAGGAAGAATCACACAAGTCCATAGAGGAGACAGTTGAGGATCTTTTGGAAGAAAATTTACCTAACATCTTGAAGGATGAAAAGCTGAAAGAACCCCAGGAAGGATAGACTCCAAAAGAAAATTATCAAGACATTTTACAATGAAGCTCTCTAAAATCAAAGACAAGGCAAGAATCCAAACAAAGGTGACTCAACAGAATGTGGATATCATCAAACAACATAAATAATATCACATGCAAGAAAAATTTTGCTGAAGATCATATATATATATATATATATATATAT
>NW_006408726.1:2035203-2053904 GCF_000296735.1 Chrysochloris asiatica
TCTGATGTGGTGCTGCTGGTTAATTCAGTAAACTGCAATGTTGGTTTGGGCCATTAAGGCTGGCAGTTCCAACTCACCAGCTGCTCCTCAGAAACCCTGTACAGGGTCGCTATGAGTCGGATCCCGACTCAAAGGCAGTTAGCATTCAGCAAGCATATACATATACATATACATACACACACACACACACACACACACACATATATATGTATATACATATACACATAAAACAGTTGTAGCAGTACATTCACAGGGACTTCCAGAAATTCAAGGTAGAATCAGAGATGGATGTGAAACTAGAGATATCACTACTGACATTACATAAATCTTGGCTGAAAGCAGAGATATCAGAAAGAAATTTACTTATGTTTTGTTGACTATGCAAAGACAAGTGACTGTATGGATCAAGACAAGTCATATTTTAAAGAATGGATATTCCAGAACACTTAGTTGTACTAATGAGGGACCTGTACATAGACCAAGAGGCAATCACTTGAACAGAACGAAAGGATATCCACTGGTTTAAAATCAGGAAAGTTGTGTGGCAGAGTCATTTCACTTGTTGTTATTGTTAACTGCCATCAAGTCAGTTCTGACTCATAATGACCCTGTATAGGGTTTCTGAAAAATATCTGGTGAGCTTGAACTGACCTTGCTATTCAAAATGACCTTGTATTCCAGTACTAACTTGTAGCACTACACCAGAACCCCATTCAATCTGTATGCTGAGCAAGAAGTTGGGTAATATAAAGAAAAATTTGACATCATGATTGGAGAAAGACTTATTAACAACCTGTGCTATGCAGATGATATCACTCTGCTTGCAAGAAGTGAAGAGGACTTGAAATACTTACTGATGAAGATCAAAGGCAATGACCTTCAGTATAGATTGAACCAGTAAACAACAGCTTGATAAAGGAAAAAAGAAAGCACAAATCTCACAACTGGACCAATAATTAATATCAAGTTTTAAAAAATGGAGTTGTCTAATACTTATTTTTACTTTGGATTCAAACTTAATGGTCATGGAAACAACAGTCATGTAATTAAACAACATATTGTATTGGGTAAATCTGCTGCAAAATATATCCTTGAAATATTAAAGAGCAAATATATCACTTTAAGACTAATGAGCTTGACCCAAGCCATGGTAATTTTTAATCACCTCATCTTATGTATGTGAAAGTAGGAAAATCAATAAGGAAGACCAGGGAAGAATCCATGCATTTGAATTATGGTTCTGGCAAAGAATATTAGAAGAACTATGAATTGGCAGAAGAATAAACATATCTTTCTTGGAAGAAATGCAGCCTGAATATTCCTTAGAAGTAAGTATGGTGGTACATTGTACCTTATACTTTGGGCATGTCAAAAGGAATCAGTCCCTGGAGAAGAGCATCATGCTTTGAAAAATGGAGGTCACCAAAAAAGAGGAAGACTCCCAGTGAGATGGACTGGCACATTGTCAACAACAATGGGCTCAAACATAACAATTGTGAGGATGCAGCAGGTTAGGGCAGATTTTTTCCTATGGTGCATGCAGTCAAAATGGAACTGACTGGATGACACCTAACAACAATAACAACAGCATAGTGGTACGTATCAACTGCTGTTGTTGCTGTTAGGTGCTGATAAGTCAGTTCCAATCCATAGTGACCCTCTATAGGGTTTCCAAAGGAGCTCTGGTAGCATAGTGGTTATGAATCAGGCTGCAAACCTTAAGGTCAGTGGTTCGAAACTACCAGCCACTCTGCAGGAGAAAGATGAGGCTTTCTACTCCTGTAAAGATTTACACTCTCGGAAACCCTGTACAAGGTTGCTATGGGTCGGAACCAACTCGACGGCACTTAACAACAACAACATAGGGTTTCCAAGGAGCAGCTTATGACTTGAACAGCTGACCTTGTGGGTCTAAGTGACTTTGCAGTCCAGAGCATTAGCCTACAGCACCAGTGCTTGTCAAAGGCTAATGTGTAAGGGAAGGGTATTTTTGCAAAGGGAAAAGAAGAATGTGAGGTAATAGAAATGTTTTGTATTTTGTTTGTGGTGATGCTTTCATGATAATAGACAATTGAACTGAGCACATACTTTAGTTAATTTTTATGTAAATTACACTTGAACCAAGTTGGTTTTTTACTTGAACCAAGTTGGGTTTTTTTCAAAGCTCTTGAAATTTTGACTTTTGAGATTTGATGCCATCTGTATAAAAATCTTATAATTATTTTATGTTGTCATTATGGCTATTAATAGTCAGTCTGCATCAAAATCTCATTTTGGAAATCAACAATTAACCACTTGAACTTCCCTATTAATTTTATTAAGCTAAATCAGATCTTGGGAAAGCACTGTGTTCTGAGACCCTGGAAGAATTTTTAAAGACATCATTTTGCTTGGATCTGCCATCAACACTCATGGAAGCTACAGTCAAGAAATCAAAAGACATTTTATATTGGGTGAATCTGTTTCACAAGACAGCTTTAAAGTATTCAAGAGTAAAGGTGTTAGTTTGAGAAGTAGTGTGCCTGACCTAAGCCATGATATTTCCAATATCCTCTTATACATGTGGAGTCCTGGTGTGGCACTGTGGGTTAATGTGTTGGACTGCAAAGTCAGTTTGAACTGCAAGGTCAGTTCACCAGCTGCTCCTTGGAAACCCTATACAGGGTGGCTATGAGTCAAAAAACCTACTCAATGACACTTAACAACAACAACAACAACAACTTGTGCATGTAAAAGCTGGGTAATAAATAAGGAAGACTGTAGAAAAATTATGTATTTGAGTTGTGGTGTTGAAGAATATTAAAGACCGCCAGAAAAACAAACAAATCTGTCTTAGAAGAAGTACAGCCAGAATGCTCCTTGGAAGTCAGGATGCTCAGAATTTCTCTCTCATACTTTGAACATATTATCAGGAAGGACCATATCCTGGAGAAGGACATCAGGCTTTGCAAAGTGGAGGGTGAGGAAACAAGAAGAAGATCTCTAACAAGATGAATTGGCCCAGTTGCAGCAGCAATTGATTCAGACATAACAATTGTGAGGTAATATTTTGTTCTGTTGTGCATAAGATGACAATGAGTCAGAACCCACTCAGTGGCACCTAACAACAGCACCCCATCAATCACTACTTGTCTGTCAGTTTGTCATACTGTGGTGAGTTATATATTGCTGTGATACTGGGTTCTATGCTACCAGTGTTTTATATAGAAGCAGGGTCACCCATAGTAGATAGTTTTCAGCAGAACTTCCTGATTAAGACAGACTAGAAAGAAGTAGAGGCATTCTACTTCTGAATGTTTAGTGACAGAAAAACTTATGAATAGCAGCAGAACACTGTCAGAAGAGACTCTAAAACTTGTTCTCCAGTGTGTTCTTGTTACTAAGTGCCGTTGAGTTGGTTCCGATTCATAGCAACCCTGTATAGGGTTTCTATGGAGCGGTTGATGAGTTGGAACCACTGACCTTATGGTTCAAAATGACTTTACGGTCCAGTGCTTTACCCCGCAGCATAGAGATGCTAAAATGAATGGAAGGAATGGAGGTAGGGGAAGCAGATCCCAACATTTCAAAGGCAGCTGGAGAAGACAAAGTCAAGTATGTTAATGAAATCTACAAAGACTTGGAGTTAGAAAACCAAAAGGGAAGAACATGTACAATATTTCTCAAGCTAAAATAACTGAAGAAAAAAAAAAATGAAGCCTTGGACTTACAATATTGAATGATTTTGTGGGCAAAATATTGGATGTTGCAGAAAGCATCAAAAGATGGAAGGTGTACACCAAGATACTTTACCAAAAAAAATGGTCAATGTTCAAACATTTCAAGAAGTAGCATATGATCAAGAACTGATGGTATTGAAGGAAGAATGGTACAATGCACTAAAGGTATTGGTGAAAGCAGTACTCCAGTAATTATCAGAATATAAACTGAAATATTTCAACTCAACAAACTAATGCAGCACTGTATGTGCTCACTCATCTATGCCAGGAAATTTTGAAGACAGCTATCTGCCCAACTGATTGAAAGAGATCAGTGTTTCTGGCCAGTCCAAAGAGAGGTGACCCAATGGAATGAGGAAATTGTCAAATAACACTAATATCACATACAAGTAAAATTTTGCTGAAGATAATTTTTAAATGACTGCAAGAGTACATTGACAGGGAAATGTCATAAACTCAAGGTGGATTTAAAAGAGGGCATGGACCTAAGGATATCATTGTTGATGTCAGATGGATCTTGACAGAAAACAGAGAATACCAGAAAGATGTCTACTTGTCCTTTATTGAATAAGCAAAGACTTTCTACTGTATAGATCATGACAGGCTATGGATAACAATGCAAAGAATGGGTAGTCTAGAACACCTAATGGTGATCATGAGGAACCTGTACATAGACACACAGGCAAGAACAAGACAAGAACAGAATAAGGGGGCACTGAATGTTTTAAAATCAGGAAAGGTATGTGCCAGGGTTGTATTCTTTAGGGTTGTATAAATATAGATCATATTTATTTGATCTATATGCTGAGCAAATATTTTGAGAAGTTGAATTCTATGAAGAAGATCATGGCATCAGGATTTGAGGAAGACTCATTAACAATCTGTGATATGCAGATGATACAATACTGCTTGCTGAAAGTGAAAAACACTTAAAGTATTTCCTGATGAAGATCAAAGACCATAGTCTTCAGTATGGATTGCACCTCACTGTAAAGAAAACAAAATTAATCACAAATGGATGAATAATTAACATCAGAATAAATGGATAAAAAAACTGAAGGTGTTAAATCCTTCATTTTCTTGGGCTCTACAATTGATACTCATGAAAACAACAGTGAAAAAATCAAATGATAGACAAATCTGTTGAACAAGAACTCTTTAAAGTATCAAAGAGAAAAGGTATTAGTTTGAGGACTAACACGCATATGACCTAAACTATGATATTTTCAATAATCTCATGAGCATATGAAATTCTGAGAATGAATAAGGAAGAACACTGAAGAATTAATATTTTTGAGTTGTGGTGTTGGAGAAGAATACTGAAAGTAATATAGACCTTCAGAAGATCAAACAAATCTATGCTGGAAGATCAGAAGATACAACTAGAATGCTCCTTAAAGCAAGGATACTCTTATATTTTGAACATATTATCAGGAGGTACCAATCTCTGGAGAAGGACATTATGATTGGTAAAGTGGAGGATCAGTGCAAAAAAAAAAGACTCACAACGAGATGAATTGGGACAGTTGCACCATCAGTGGGTTAAAGCAAAACATCAATTGCGAGGATAAAGACAGATCCAGCAGTATTTCGATCTGTTGTGCACAGGGTTGCTATGAATTAGAGTCTACTGAATGGTACCTAACATCTTCATCTACAGCATGCAATGATTTTTAATAAGAAATGTGTACTACTTTGTGACACATTAATGTACATTATCATGATTTCAATATCTTGTCAAAGATATTTTAATATATTGGGGTATTTTTTAATGACTTTTAATGCATTGAAAGGTACAATATATACTATTATTGTTGATGTTGTTAAGGGCCATTGAGTTAGTTCTAACTAATAGCAACCCTGTACAGGGTTCTTGAGGAATGGCTAGTGAGTTTGAACAGAAGACCTTGTGGTTCAAACCTACCAGTGCTTTATCCCACACCACCACCCCAGGACTATGCTAAGACAAATATTTGACTGGTATTAGATATGAACCTTGGAATCCTGGTATGGCTCTGTGGGTTAATGTACTGGGCTGCAAAGTCAATTTGAACCACAAGGTCAGTGACTCAAGCTCACCAGCTGCTCCTCAGAAACCCTATACAGAATCACTGTGGGTTGAAACCAACTCAACCGCACTTAACAAAAACAACAACAAGATATGAACCTTGCCTGATGGTTTTTATTTAACATGCAAAGTCTATTTAAATGTAGTCTTAACTACAAAACTCCATTATAACCTGGGTACTGCTTTTATATTCAAGTGGATGAATTATTACGAAAACATAAAATACAAAACACTGGCTCAATGCATATGTGTTTGATTGTTGTTTGTGTTGTCTCCTTGTTTAATGTCATATTTCAGGTTGCTGTTTCATTTCTAGATTTCACAGAAATGAGTAAAATAAAGTATATAGAGAGTGTAAAATAAATGTGTGTCAGTTGATATGACAATACTATCTTTAAATTGATATACTCTTCATAGAGAGCTTAATTTTATTTTGAGAGGCAGGCATTTCTTAGTTATTTATTTGAAACAACTATCTTTGATTTGATCCAGATGCAGAAGGCAGGTAATGACTTGGACTGACAATATTTCCTTTTCCTTATAAGGACCACTTATGAAATGTCTTTAATCATTTATGAGTATGTTTCATTTGTTGTTTACTGCACACAGTTTGACTCTGCTGGATTTGACAGCTCTGAGACATTCTGCAGACAACTACAATAATAGCCTTGAGAATGTCATTTACAAATGAGGCACACACATTACAAACAAAACTACTGATACACTCTAAGTAATACAATGGGATGGCAAGTAGTTTGGGAACAAGGTGAAAATTAGATTGTATCACTTTGTTGAAAATAAAACAAAGGAAAAAAAAAAAAAAACATTGTCATTGTGTTGATGCTGACTCACAGTGACAATTCAACCTGTAGGAGAATTGAAGTTTTAGACAAAGGAAAGAATTGTTAAAATGCTAAATAGTTTTAATCATGTAAACATCATCTTCACCAATGTTTCTGAAACTGTGGCTTTGGAGAAATATGAGTACTTTATTTTATTGTGGCTGAAACCCATACTCACTAATGATTATGAATCTTCCACATTATTTACTTTTTCCCTTTGCCCAAATTGTGATTTCTTGAAAATGAGCCTGTCTTTTTTCTGGTTTTTCCTCAATGCTTAGACTAATGTCATAAATTTATCATACAAGCCATATCATCTATGATCCTATTGCAACTACCCACAATTTCTCCTAATCCAAAAGCATTGGTGAAAAGTAATAATATGCTATATATAAATATATTTTAAGTGATATGTATGTATTTATCCCACCCACTCCCTTTTAGTCTATTCCGACTCATAGTGACCCTTTTTGGCAGGGTAGCCATCCAACAGTGGGTTTCTAAGGCTGTCATTCTTTATAGAAGCAAACTGTCACATCTTTCTCCCATGGAGTGAGTGGTGAGTTTGAATTACCAACCTTTCAGTTAGCAACAGAAAAATTTAATCACCTCATCACTATACATGGATTATTGTTAAGAGACTTTGAGTCAGTTTGACTCATTGTGACCATGTATAGGGTTTCGAAGGAGCAGTAGGTGAATTTGAACCACCTACTTTGTGGTTAGCAGTCCAGTGCTTATCCTATAGTGCCACATGAGCACTCCTATATACATATCTACATCTGCTTGTGTGTGAGTATGTATGTGTGTAAATTGATTTGAAACGTCAATTCAGAAGAGTACGATTTTAGAAGTCTTATTTGACTTTTGCTTGCCATAAGTACATTTGAAAAAAGATTTTCAAATTATTTGAAAGCATAAGGCAGGAAGGATCAACCCTCACAGTTGAAAAACAGACTAATTAGCATTTGTCACCATATATTTTTAATACTATTATAATCCAGGTTTTTTGACACTAAGAATGTCTATCTTCTATTCATTGCAATGATTTTGTATGTGGGGTTATACTAAACTCAGAATATGATAAAATAGGATTAAAATAAGAATATTAGATTGTATCTATTATGAAAATCACATTTCCAGAACTACTTTCATATTTAGACTGTTGATTCTTTAATTCCACTTTTAAGAATTTATACAAAAAAATCTATCGATACAAGCAAAAAGAGACAATCGCTCAGTGATGCAAATGGTAAATGATTTCAGTTGGCCACTGAGAGGTTATAGATTTTAGCCCACTTAAAGGAGCTCTGGTAGCATAGTGGTTACGAATTCAGCTGTGAACCGCAAGGTCAGCAGTTCAAAACTACCAGCTGCTCCACGGGAGAAATATGAGGTGTTCTGTTCCCATAAATGTTACAGCCTCAGAAACCCTGTACAGGGTCGCTATGAGTTGGAACCGACTCAACGGCACACAGGCACCACCACCAGATGTACCAGGGAATAAAGACCTGGAAATATACTTCGAAAAAAAAACAGAAAAGGCTTTGGATGACTATGGGGAGTCCAATAAGTTGGTTTGACTCAATGGTTAACTAGACAAAACACAAAGAGACGTGTGTTTGTGTGTGTATGTAAGTCAAAAGTATGGCTACAAAATCGTAGAAATCTTTATTGAGCTAAAAGAGCACTATGTGAAATAATTGTTTCCCAATATAGTCTTAATTTAGATCTATACACTTTTGAAAGCCGTGTTTCCATCTCTCTAATGCTTCCCCCTAAAGAATCCAGCACAGTTCAATTTGCACAACATCAAAAAGACAATTTCAGAATTTTAGAGGGACTCAAATTGTTTAAATGTTCATTAATTTTTTTTGTTTTGTGTTTTAATATTTTTATTGCAAATTGAGTGAAGGTTTAAAGGGCAGAATATTAGTTTTGCATTCAACAAATAATACTTTGCTTCATTGCAATGATCAAAATCCCCTCCATATGCCATCAGTTAACAGTATATATATATATTCTTTTTTTTTTTTTGAAAGGACACATGTTGTTGTTGTTGTTATGTGTCGTGGTGTTGATTCTGACTCATAGTGACCCTGTACAGGGTTTCTGAGGCTGTAAATTTTTGCGGAAGCAGAAAGCCTCATCTTTCTCCCATGGAACAGCTGATAGTTTCAAACTGCTGACCTTGTTTGTGGTTCACAGCCCAATTCATAAACACTATGCTACCAGATAAAAAACAAAAATATATATTCTTTGAAATGTCCAACTGACACATTTTGTAAGCCTGCCTCCTGCTCCTGCTCACAGATATAGCCTTTCTCAGTTCTTGGGTCGGATTTTGCAGGTGCTCTATCGCTCTGTATCATCACTTCCACTACCATCTCTGCTGTCACCACTTTTCTGGTTAGAATCTCAATATCTACTCCTTCTCTACCCTCTTGATTGCCCTAGGATCATCTGTTCTTGAAGTGAAAGATTAACTACTCACCACTTTTAGTTATATATCTTCTACATTTACAGTTGTGACAATCACACTTAGTCCTGATAACATTACTCACAATTAAATCTTAAAATCCTGTCACTATTATCACCCATCCACTTTCACCAGATACATCATTGGGGTTTCTATCTTACCCATCTCATCTCATTCTGAAACTAAAGACACTCATGAAACTTGTAAGCTAGTCACTTCTTGACTCTAGAACCCCCCATTTTTGATAGCCAATGTCTAAGTTGCTTGTCTCTATCAACCCAATTTACTGAAGAGCCAGGCTTGATCCTTGATATGAAGAATCTTTCCATTTTGGTTGGAATTTTGATCAACTGCATCCATAAGGAAAGTTCTAGTTCATCAAATTGTAGCAATTTACACTTGCTCCCTGTATCAAAAATTTTTATCTTCATCTGTTCAAGTTCTGGTCAGCTAGTCATCCTAGGTATTATCTGTATGTTTGGGAGTTCTCACAGGTCTTCCTTCACTTCAGACCAACTGGATTCTTCACTCTCAGCACTATCCATAAGTGGCCAGGTCAGTATCCATGAGCTCGGGAGTCCACATGTCTCCCTAAATTTCAGAACAGCCAGCAATTCCTCTCTCAACACAAGTTCAATGGGTGTCAATGGAACATGGCCACATTCAGCCCATGTCTTCATTGCTGCATTTCCCCTGCTTCCATTCATAAGTAGACCAGGGAAGTTATTGGTGAACAT
This sequence comes from Chrysochloris asiatica, assembly GCF_000296735.1. Classification (NCBI taxonomy): domain Eukaryota; kingdom Metazoa; phylum Chordata; class Mammalia; order Afrosoricida; family Chrysochloridae; genus Chrysochloris; species Chrysochloris asiatica. The sequence goes on from NW_006408726.1 coordinate 2,045,049, forward strand.
ATTAAACTGCTCATGGGTTCTCTTTGAATTACAGTTTTAGAAGGGGGTTTTCCCCTGATTGGCTGACTTTTCTTGCCATGATGGCTCTAAAGCAAACAGCTTACTTGATACTCTAACAGTTAAACAGTCTGCTCTTTTTCTACTGGTCTTTGTTTCAGGAAGTATCTTCTGTTCCTCTAGCTTTTCCAAGTTGGTCTGCATGTCTTTCAAGTGGGAATATTCCATTTCATAGGTATTGGGTAGGACTCAGGATTCTACCTAAGGCCTCACATAACACAAAGGCTGCACAAGAAGCCTACTACCATAGGCAAATTCTAATCCCCCTTTTGGCTAATTCAATCAGTTATAGGCTAAAGATGGCTTACAAACTTTCTGTAATTATAATTAAAAATAATCCTTTCTATTCCACTTAAATGTCTATTTTACAATAGCATGCTGGAGAAACCATTATCCATAAGCACTCAAGCCCCTTAACATTATTTCCACTCCTTTCCCCATTCAGAAGACCCCCAACAAGATGGATTGGCCAAGTGGCAACATTGATGGATGTGGCAACAGTGGTGAGGTTGGCCCAGGATTGAGCAGTGTTTCATTCTGCTGTGCATAAGGTCGCTATGGGTTAGCATCAACTCGATGGTACCTAACAACAATAATAACAACAACTCATTCAGACTATGTCTCAATCCCTGTATCATAAAGCACTGTTATCCCAAGGTTGTGTATACATCATTATTTACTTTTATTACTTTTAGCCCAATCTTACCTCTCTAAATCTTCCTCTATCTTCATTGTTCATCTACCACCACCTGCCTTTATGTATTGTCCTCCCCTTCATTGAATATTATCTTCCTAATCATCTGAGTCAAAAAGAAATGGTTGATGTTCAACAATTTTAAGAGGTCGCATATGATCAAGAGCCCATGATATTGAAGGAAGAAGTACAAGGTATACTGACAGAATTGGCAAAGAACAAGGAACCGGGAATTGATGGAATTAAAATTAAAATCTTGCAAGAAAGTGAGGCAGCACTGGAGGCGATCACTCATTTATGCCAATAAATTTAGAAGACAACATCTGGCCAACTGATTGCAAGAGATTGGTATATGTGACCATTCCAAAGACACGTGACCAAATGGAATGCAGAAATCATCAGACAATATCTTTGGTATCTCATGCTAGGAAAATGCTACTAAATGTAATACAGAAATGGCTGCAAGCATACATTGACAGAGAACTTCCAAAGGTTCAAGCTGGATTCAGAGGAGGAGGTGGAAGAAGGGATATCATTGCTGATGTCCGATGGATCTTGGTGAAAGCAGAGAACATCAGAAAGATGTTTGTCTGTGCTTTATTGACTATGCAAAGGCTTTTGATTGTGTGGACAACTATGGACAACATTGAGAAGTATGAGTATTCCGGAACACTTAATCGTGCTCATGAGGAATCTGTACCTGGATCAAGAAGCAGTTGTTCGAACAGAACATGGGAACACTGAATGGTTTAAAATTAAGAAAGGTGTGCAGCAGGGTTGGATTCTTTCACCATACTTATTCAACCAGTATACTGAGCAAATAATCTGAGAATCTGGGTTACGTGAAGAAAAACATGGCATCAGGATTGGAGGGATACTCATTAACAACCTGCGATATGAGGATGATACAACCTTGCTTTCTGAATATGAAGAGGACTGAAAATACTTACGGAAGATCAAAGACCACGGCCTTTGGTATGGATTGCATTTCAATATAAAGAAAACAAAAATGTTGGCCCAGGACAGGGCAGTGTTTCACTCTGCTATGCATGTTGTTGTTGTTGTTGTTAGGTGCCATCGAGTCGGTAACAACCTTATGCACAGCAGAATGAAACACTCTCTGATCCTGTGCCACCCTCACAAATATTGCCATGCTTGAGCCCATTGATGCTGTCACTTTGCCAATCCATCTTGCTGGGGGTCTTCCTTTTATTCTCTGACCCTCCACCCTACCAAACATGAGATCCTTCTCCAGGGACTGGTCACTCCTGACAATATGGCCGAAGTATGAGAGACGAAGTTTGGCCATCCTGGCCTCCAAGGAGCACTCTGGCTGCACTTCTTCCAAAACAAATCTGTTGGTCCTTTTGGCAGCCCATGGCACTTTCAATATTTTCCTCCAACACCGTAACTCAAAAGCATCAATTCTTCTACATCATAGGGTTGCTATAAGTCAGTACTGACTCAATGGTACCTAAGAACAACAATAACATAACCTGAGCTATCATGTGTCTATCCCCTAACCTGAGAATTATTGTATCCTCACTCCCACCCTTGGGAGCCATCAAAGGATTTTTCTTCTAGTACGGAAATCTTTTCTTAAGCTTTTACAATAATGGTTTTATATAATATTGGTCATTTTGTGACTGACTAATTTCATTCAGCATTATGTCCTCAAGGTTCTTCCATATTATGTGGTGTTTTATAACTTCATTGTTATTCTTCAGGGTTGCATAGTATTCCATTTTGTGTATGTACCATTCTTTCAATGATGGACACTTTGGCTGTTTCCATCTTTGTGCTATTGTGGAAAGTGTTGTGATGAACATTGGTATGCATTTCTCTACTTGTGTTCTAGTTTATATTTCTTGTGGATTTATTCCCAGTAGAGGAATTGCTGAATCATAATGTGTTTCTATTTTGAACTTTCTGAGGAAGGGCCATACCATTTTCCATAGTGGTCAAACCATTTCACAGTCTCACCAGCAATATAGGAAAAGTCCCCTTCTCTTTATACACTCACCAGCATTTGTTGTTTTCTGTTATTTTGCTGTTAATGCTGGTGTGAGATTATATCTCATTATTGTTTTGATTTGCATCTCTCTAAGGAGCTCTGGTAGCGTAGTGATTACGAATCGGGCTGTAAACCGCAAGGTCAGCAGTTCGAAACTGCCAGCTGCTCCGCGGGAGGAAGATGAGGCTTTCTACTCCCGTAAAGATTTACACCCTAGGAAACCCTGTACAGGGTCGCTATGAGTCGGTTCCGACTCCATGGCACATAACAACAACAACAACAACGACTAATCATCATGAACATTTCTTCATATGTTTGTTGGCTGCCCAAATGTCTTCCTTGGTGAACTGTCTGTTCATGTCCTGTAACCATTTTTTAATTCGGTTAATTGTCTTTTTCTTGTAGAGGTGTTGTAGTTTCCTAAAAATTTTCTAGATTATTCCCTTGTCTGATATGTCTGTGCAAAAATGTTTCCCAGTATGTAAGCTCTCATTTAACTCTTTTGGTGAAATCTTTTGATGCACAAAATTTTCTAATATTTATTATGTCCCAGTCATCTATTTTGTCTTCTATTGTTTGTGTAATTTTTGCAATGTTTGAAAGTCTATTTATCGCATTTTATAGAGGACTTAAATTAAATTTGTCCCTTTTTTTTCATTGATGATTGTTATAGTTCTGGGATTTACATTTAGATTTTTAATGCATATTAAACTAGTTTATGTATATGGTGTGAGATATGGGTCTTATCTCTCTGTTTTACAATCTACTTTCAGTTTTGCCAGCATCATTTGTTGAAAAGACTATCTCTTATTAATTTAATGTTTTGACCCACTGTCAAAGATCAGTTGACTTTATGAGAATGGGTTTACATTTGGGTTCTCAGTTCAGTAACAGTGGCTATGTACCTTTCATTGTCCTGACACCAGGCTGTTTTGATCACTGTGGCTATGTAGTAAATTTTGAAATCAGGGAGTGAAAGGCCTCCAACTTTGTTCTTCTTCTTAATCAGTGTTTTGCTTATCCAAGATCTCTTTCCTTTCCATATAAAGTTTGTGATAATTTTTTTCCATCTCTTTAAAGAAGGTTGTTGGAATCAGGACTGGAATTGTGTTATATCTGTTGATTGGTTTAGGTAGTACTGACAGTTTTACAATGCAGATTTTTTGTTAATCTCTTTTGGTTTATTGTAGTAGTGTTTAATAGTTTTCTTTGTATAGGTCTTTTGTTTCTCTGGTTAGATTTATTCCTAAATATTTCATCATTTGGTTGGATGTTTTAAATGGTATTGTTTCCCTAATATCCTTTACAAACATTATCTTAATTAGTGTAGAGGGATCAAACTAATTTTGGCTTATTGATCTTATATTCTCCTACTTTACTGAATCTTCCCATGAGTTCCTATATATATATATTTTTTTATTTTATTTATTTTTTTTTTTTTCTGAGTCTATAGGATTTTCTATATATAGGATCATACCATTTACAAACAGAGGGAGTTTTAATTCTTCTTTGCCAATTTGTATGCTTTTAATTTCCCTTTCTTACTTTATGTCATTGTTGTTGTTGCTAAGTGCCAGTTAGCAACCCTGTATAGGGTTTCCAAGGAGCGACTGGTGAGCTTGAACCACCGACCTTGTGGTTCAAACCAACTTTGCATTAACTCACAGTACCACACAAGGAATCCTTCTTTCTTATAGTTTTGGCTATGTCTTCCAACACAATATTGAATAGGAGTGGTGATAACGGATATCATTGTCTGGTTTCTCTTTACAAAGGAAACACTTTCATTATCTCTCCGTTGAGAGTGATATTGGCTATTGGTTTTGTATATATGCCCTTAATTTTGTTGAAGAATTGCCCTTCAATTTCTACTTTTTTGTGTGTTTTTAACAAGAATAAATGTTGGCTTATGTGAAAAGAATTTTCTGCATCAGTTGACATGATCGTTTAATTCCTCTCCTTTTTTGATTTATATGGTGGATTAAGCTGATTGTTTTTCTAATATTGAACCATCCTTGCATCCCCAGTATGAGTCACACTTGATCAAAATGTATTGTATATATTTTTTTCATATGTTGCTAAATTCTATTAGCTAGGATTTTATTGAGAATTTTAAACTCTCTGTTCATGAAATATATTTGTCTATAAGTTTCTTTTTTATAATGTCTTTCCAAGTTTTGGTATGAGGATTATACTTTCTTCATAAAATATATTAGGATGTTTTCCATCCTTTTCTATATTCTGGAATATTTTGAGTAAAATACGTGTTAGCTTTTATTTGAATGTTTGGTAAAATTCACCAGTAAATCCATGTGGGCCTGGAATTTTTTGATTGAGAGATTCTGATGACCTGATCAATTTCTTCTATTGTTATAGGTCTGTTCAAGTTTTCAACTCTGCATAAGTTTAGGTAGGTCATGTTTTACTAAAAACATATACATTTCTTCTAGGTTTTCAAATTTTCAGGAGTACAACTCTTCATAGTATTCTGTCATTATCCTTTTTATTTCCATGGATTCTGTTGTGATGTCACTCATGTGGTTTCTTATGCATTTTATTTGTGTTTTCTCCCTCTTTTCTTTTGTTAGCTTTGTCAATGGTTTGTCAATTTTATGGAGTCCTGATGTGGCACTGTGGGTTAATGCACTGGACTGCAAAGTTGGTTTGAACCACAAAGTCAGTGGTTCAAGCTTACCAGCCACTCTTGGAAACCCTATGCAAGGTTGCTATGAGTCAGAACCTACTTGATAGCAACCAAAAACAAGAAAAAGCCAACTTCTTGTCCCAGTAATTCTTCCTATTGTTTTTCTGCTTTCTATTTCATTCACTTCTTTTCTAACCTTTGTTGTTGTTGTTGTTAGGTGTCATAGAGTCAGTACTGACCCATAGCGACCTTATGCACAGAAGAATGAAACACTGCCCGACCCTGGACCAACCTCACCACTGTTGCCATGCTTGAGTCCATCAATGCTGCCACTTGACCAATCCATCTCGTTGGGGGTCTTCCTCTTTTTCTCTGACCCTCCACCTTACTGAACATGATATCCTTCTCCAGTGCTGCTCCCTCCTGAAAGCCAATAAATTAAATGCACCAGTCAAGAGACAGAGAGTAGCAGAATGGATAAAAAAACAGGACATTTCAATATGTTCTATACAAGAGACATACCTTAAACACAAAGACAAAAATTGATGAAAAATTAAGGGATTGAAAATAACATACCAAGCTAACAGCAATCAAAAACAAGCAGGAGTGACAATATCAATCTCTGACAAAATAAACAATAGGGGAGTAAAACAACGTAAGAGACAAATAAGGACATGATTTCATGGTTAGAGTCAATTGAAAAAGAAGATATAACTATAATAAATATTTATGCCACCAATGAAAGAGTCCCAAAATTAACAAATTAATCCCTAATTGAATTGAAGAAAGAAATAGAGATTGTAAATGTTATGGATATCATGTGGAGGTGTATTAAGTTTCTTTGAGGTTATCCTGTACTTTATAAATTTCTTTCACATTTTAAAACAGTCTGTGTTATCCTAAAATCTACCTGATCTCCTCACCATCTGGATTTCCATTGCTGTACTTTTCCCTTCTTTTGCTTTGTGGTTGTTCTGATCATATATTGATATCCCAAATTACCTATTTTTAGTATTGTAGTTTTGTGGGGGTTTTTCTGTTATATTCTGTTCTGGACTCTTCCATATTTGGACTGAGTTCCAGCTGATGTTACCATGTTTTTCCATCTCTGTTTCTTGTCTGCTCTTATTGGTTCTCAGTCCAAGGAACTCCCTTTAGCATGTGTTACTGGCTTAGCTTTTACAAAATCCTTTGATTTCTGTTTATCCTGAAATGTTTGTATTTCACTTTCATATTTTTTGGCAAATATGCTGGGTATATTATTATTCATTGGCAGTGTTCTCTTTCTTTCTTTCTTTCTTTCTTTCTCTCTCTCTCTCTCTCTCTCTCTCTCTCTCTCTCTCTCTCTCTCTCTCTCTCTTTCTTTCTTTGTTTTGTATATGTCTCTCCAGTGCCGTCTTGCTGGCATGGTCTCTGGTGAGAAAACAGAGCTTAATCTCATTCGTTTTCCTTTGTAGGTAATATTTCTTTTTTTCCAAGCTGCTTTCAAGATTATTTCCTTGTCTTTGATTTTGGAGAGTTTGATTATGATACAGCTTGGTGATTTTCTTTTGGGATCTATCCTGCTTTGGATTTGTTCAGAGGATTGAATGCTTATCTTCTCACCTTTCAGGATATTAGAGAAATTTTCTTCTAGCTGCTCTTTGACTATCTTTTCTGTGTTTTTGTCTCTTCCTATTCTGGGATTCCAATAATCTGTAGGTTATTCCTCTTCACATTGTCTCTCATGAATCTTAGGCTGCCCAGATTTTGTATTCTTTTTTTCTGCTTGTTCTTCTATTTTAGCAATATTGACAGATTTATCTTCAAACTCACTAATTCTGGCTACTATTTCTTCAGTTATACTCCTTTGTCCCCTCAGTGTATTGTCCTTTTCTGAAATTTTAGCATTGATCATTTGGACCTCCATTTGCAGGTTTTGTCTTGTCTGCAATCCTATCTCTATTTTGTCTAATTTTTTTTCTGTAGCACTTTTCTGACTTCTTCCTAATTTTCCTCAGCATTTCTTTCATACATTTGGATACACCTCAATATCATTCTCCCGAATGCCTTTTCAGGTAGTTCTGGAGCCTCTTCTCCCACAATAGCAACTTCTAGCTCTTACTCTTGGTCATTTGTTTGACCGTTGCTTATGCACATAAGCAAAAAATTTCTGTTGCTTTTGTATTTGCATTAATTAGATTAACATATGTTTGTATATTTTTAATCACTCTCCAAGTGCATTGTGGTAGTTGTGATAAGTTGATGGGCTTTTTTTCTTCACTGCTTATACAGCTCAATTCAGAGTGTTTTTAGCAGATGTTGGTTGTAGATGCTGCTCTGGTATATAGTAGCTGAAATTAGCTCTTGCTCAATGGTGGGGTTTTAGAGGGTGCTATTATTGTAGTTTGGCTGTATGACTGCAGATGCTGTCTTCTAGCTGATTAAGCAAGAATTGAAAGCACTCCCACAGGATAGAGAATAAACAACAACAACACAAAAAATAAATAGAAAAATAAAGGCAAAACCCACCCCCCCTCCAAAAAAAATAAAGTCAACAAAACTGGAAAAATGTTAAAAGAAAGAAAGAAATGATGATTTAGAATAATAAAACATGGCCATGAAGCAGCTGCAGGAAAATGAGACTAATTCTGGTATGCCACCTAGTGCCTTCAAAGTCACCTGAGAAATGTCATGATGTTCCCAATGTGCCTCTCTGACCTAACAAATATTTCTCTCTCTCTCTCTCTCTCACACTCTTTTTTTTTTTTTCTCTCTCTCTTTCCCATCTTCTTTTTTTCTTCCCTTCATGTCTTTTAAGCTGTTTCTCCTAGTGAGAACCCAGGGCTGATAAGACCCTATTTGAAAGAAACTGCTGGTATGGGTTCTTTCTGTTATATCCTCCCAGTTAGATTCTGCACCCAGCTGCTGGATCCGTGTGTCGCACAATCTTCCCTGGGAGTATCTACTCATACTGGTCTCACCAATTGTCACCAGAGAGGAAATAAGTAGAAAAACTAAAAGAAAAAAACATGAGTGCTCTATTTTCCCACAATACACTCACTCCAATTCAAAATAGTTGTGCTGGAATATGTTGGTTCCCCCAAACCAGAAGTCACCTTTTTTCTTGTTCTATTCAAAATTTTTCTCCCAGTAATCACTTCTCTTATTTATCCCTTTTTCTGAAGCTCAGAGTTCCAGGAGCGTCTTCTGAATCTGTTTTGCCTGTTTTTCATGTTTTTTTCTGAAGAAGGTCTGCACAGCCTTTCTTATTAGTCCTCACCTTATTCATTAAGTTTTTGAAACAAAAATAATTATGAATAGACAAAATTATGATGATCAGTGGGTGGGGTAATATTTTCCCATGAAAGCCTTTGCTTCCCTTGAAGAATGATTAGGTGCATTGCCATGATGAAATAGTCTTTTTCGCATCCTTCCTGGCCTTTTTCTCACCAATGCTGTTTCCAA
>NW_006408726.1:2054004-2058097 GCF_000296735.1 Chrysochloris asiatica
CCCACATGATCATCCTGTGTCCTTTGATAAACTGTACCAATGTTAACCCTTGGGATCCTCTCTGTCTTGAATATAATGATCCCCTTAGAAATCACTGTTTTAATAAAACTAAAGGACCTTCTTTCTAAAATACCTTAATGATGTTGTTGTTAAGTGCAGTTGAGTTGGTGCTGACTCATAGCGTTTCCAAGAATCATCTGGTGGGTTTGAACCACCAATCTTTTGGTCAGCAGTCCAAGGCTGATCCTACACAGCACCACACCAGGATTCATAAGACATGTATATTACTGAAAAAAGTTATCTGTAGCTATTCACTTATCACAGAGACATGTTTAAACACATTTCATTTGGAATAAATCCATACATATATAAACTGGAATCCTAGTTGTTCTTCTTGTGTGCCATTGAATTGGTTCCAACTATATGCATCCTATATAGGGTTTCCAAGGAGCAGTTAGCAGTATAGTACTTATCCTACAGGGCCAAACCAGAACTCTGAAATCCTAGTAATAATAGGCATTTTAAAATTTATTTTTATTTTCTTTTTATGTATTTTTAGCAACAATAATCACAATAACCAAAAACATTTTTTTAAAATGAAGGACTTATGAAAAACTGAAGAAATGAAACACCTCACTCATGATGATGAAAGCTGTGGTTTAAGATGAGGATACAACGAAATAGGTTCTGTAGCTCAGGACCTCTTCGGCAGCTTTTCAGTCTTACCATTATTTATAAAACCACAGTAGTGTCCTAAGTATTACATTATACCTACTGGAGAAGGCACTGTCTTCTAAGGGCTTGTATAAATAAATAGAGTAATTGTTGTTGTTGTTAAGTTTTGTCATGTCAGTTCCAACTTGCAACCCCATATAGGGTTTCTGAGGACAAGCTTGTGGATTTGAACCACCAACCTTATAGTTCAAACTGACCTTGCAATACAGTGTATTATCCTGCTGTGCCACACCAGGACTCCAAACAGAGTAATTAGCAGTGACAAATTTTATCTGTTACTCTTGAGTTTTCCATATTTCTAATAGGAACTATTATAGCGTAGTTGTTACGAATCGGGCTGCGAACCTTAAGGTTAGCGGTTCGAAACTACCAGCCACTCCACGGGAGAAAGATGAGGCTTTCTACTCCCGTAAAGATTTACACCCTCGGAAACCCTGTACAGGGTCGCTATGGGTCGGAACCGACTCCACGGCACTTAACAACAACAACAATAGGAACTATAAGGAGCGTTGGTAACATAGTGGTTATGAATTGGGCTGCTAATATCTTGGTCAGCAGTTTGAAACTACCAGCTGTTCCATGGGAGAAAGATGAGGCTTTCTGCTCCCGTAAAGATTTACAGCCTCGGAAACCCTATACAGGGTCTCTGTGAGTTGGAACCGACTCCATGGCACATAACAACAACAATAGGAACTATTATCTCCTATCTTTCAGAGATGATACTTGGGTTGATACAGATAAAAATAATCATAATGTGGCAAAGCCTATACTCATAATCAACAATTTTGATATGGAATGAATGCTCTGGTATGAATATACTGCATATGGTTAACTTCCTTTTCTAAGTGTTATGGTCCATGTAACTAACAAAAACTAGTTTTTATATTCTCTCTTTTTTAGTTTGTTCTGTGTGTGTATGTGTGCATGTCAATAGTAATAATAATATCCCTATTTCTCCAAGAATATAGATTGAAGCAAATCTCAGAATAAAATTAATTTTGACAGAAGACCAGAATTTACAGAAAAGAAACCAATTAACCAATTGGGTTTAAGAAAAAGAATGACTAATTCTAAATAGGACTGTTGGTGTGCCACTATAGGAAACACACTGGACTGCTAACCAGAAGGCTGATGGTTCAAACCCACCAGCTGCACCTCATAAGCACTATACAAAGTCACTATGAATCAGAACTGACTCAACATTAATTAACAACATCAACAACAGATCTAATCATGTCTGATAAAACTAAATTATTTTCTCTCTTTTTTGGGGTATGAGCAGGGGTATCTCTGATAATTATGATCCTTTAGAGAGGCATGTTTGAGAAAACAGAAGAGTGCTTAGAAAAGCTAAATTGTATTTTTAATAATAAAACCATAATGAGTTATTTCAGAAAATTTTGAAATATACCATTAATCACTGAACAGTAATAATAATGGAAATGCAGCATAAAACCTGATGGATAAAACAAAGGCAGTAATCAGAGGGAAATTTATAGTAACAAACATTTACATAAAAAATGGGACAGGTCTCAAATCAACAGCCTAACTCTACAATGTGAGATATTAAGAAAACAAAAGCAAAAACAAACTAAGCCTAGAAGTACTAGAAGGAAAATGTAATAGTTTTGTATCAACTTGATGGGACAAGGATTGTCAGTGGTTCAGGTGTAGTAATGCCCCAAGATAAGTTCAAATAAAATATAATCAATGATAAAATCTTCTTTTAGTAACCAGTCAATTGAAAGGAAGTTTCTTGAAGTTTCTTACTTCCAATGTAATGGTCACTTTGTAAAAATCTTGTATGCTTTTTTTCTGGGTCTAGATCTTGAATCTGGCTTGTCATCTGACCTCCAGTTTTTGGACTTTAGTCAATGGGCTACTGTATTTCCTGGAAATCATAAGAGTTGTCAGTAGCCTGCCATCCTACCTGTTAACCTTGGATTCATTCACCAATGCAGCCAGACGTGGATACACCCCACAGGCCGTCCCCCCACCCCCACCTCCGGCTGTCAGCAAACAGCTCCTCTCCCTCAATGAGTCCTCTGTTCCCAGCCACTCCGTCTGTCCACACCAACATCTCTTCTGTTTCCATGTCTGGCTTCATTGCCTTTCTGGGTAGGGTCACACTTTCTGTTCTTCTTACTTGATGGTCCCAGGGACTTTCGCTCCTGGGCTGCAAAATCAATCAATCTCCTCCTTTTGCCAAAAAAACAAAAAACAAAAAACAAACAAACAAAAAAACGGCCTCTATATTTCTGACCCTCACAGTTAGTCCTGATGGCAGGTATTCACTGTTGTACCACAAGAGTCTTATCTACATTTACTTTCATTAGCCCAGTCCCAACAGATTGGAAATCTTTCAGTGGAGGTTCTGACTAACCCTGACCCATCTAGAACTAGACTCCCCCTTGAAAGCCTATAAGCCAGTCACTTCTTGCCCCGCCACCCCCATTTTGGGTCTGGGCAAATTCCAGCTCCCCTCAATATATTCTAGTCAGTTCGAGGCTAAAGACGGGTTTACATGTTCTTTGTTGTGATGTTTCTGGCTACCCGCCTCCTCTCCCCACTCCCTACCCCCCGCCCAAGTGTCTATTTCACAATGGTAGGCAAGAGAAACCAATATTCAAAAGACAGCCAAGCATCCTAACATTATTCACCTTTTATCCCCTTTTAGGCCATGCTTTTATCCCTGTATCCTGAAGCCGTGTTATTCCAAGGTTGTGCATTCATTGTCATTTACCTCTGTCCCATCTAGCCCATGCGAATCTGCCCAACTGTTCTCCCTTCCACCTTGTTCTTCTTTTTCCTTCCCCCTCCCCCAGCACCCTGGCTCTCCTATGTCTGTTCTCTGCCCTGTGATCTTTATTCCCCTCCCTTCCTCCCCTACTCTCATCCCATACATCCCAGTGTTCATCAATTATATATATCCCCCCCTTTTGAATGGGTTATTTTTCTCACTCCTTTACAATAGTGGTCTTGTGCAGTATTTTTCCTTTAGTGACTGACAAATTTCACTCAGCATAACGTCCTCAAGGTTCATCCATGTTATGTGATGGCTTGCAGCTTCCTTGTTGTTCTTCAAGGTAGCATAGTATTCCATTGCGTGCATGCGCCACAGTTTGTTTATCCATTCTTCAATTGATGGGCATTTTGGTTGTCTCCATTTTTTTGCTATTGTAAATAGTGATGCTGTGAACATTGGTGTGCATATATCTACTCATATTATGGCTTATATTTCTTGTGGGTAAATACCAAGTAGAGGAATTGCTGAATCATAAGGTATTTCTATTTCCAACCTTCTGAGGAAACGCCATATTGCTTTCCAGAGAGGTTAGACCATTTTGCAGTCCCACCA
>NW_006408726.1:2059272-2060643 GCF_000296735.1 Chrysochloris asiatica
TCATCTGCAAATAAAGAGAATTTTACCTCCTCTTTGCCAATCTGGATGCCTTTAATTTCTCTATCTTGCCACATAGCTCTTGCTAAGACTTCCAGCACAATATTGAATAGGAGTGGTGACAAAGGGCATCTTTGTCTGGTTCCCATTCACAGAGGGAAGGCTTTCAGTTTCTCTCCATTGAGAGCGAAGTAAGCTGTTGTTTTTGTATATATGCTGTTAATTATGTTGAGGAATTTCCCTTTAATTCCAATGATCCAGAAAGAAGTACAGTATGCACTGAAGTAATTGGCAAAGAACAAGTCACCGGGAATTGATGGAATACAAATTGAAATCTTTTAAAAAGTGAAGCAGCACTCACTTATCTATGCCAAGAAATTTAGAAGACAATTAACTGGCCAATTGACAGGAAGGGATCTGTATTTGTGCTCATTCCAAGAAGAGGTGACCCAACGGAATGTGGAAATCATTGGACAATATTATTGATTTCCCATACAAGTAATGTTTTACTAAAGTAGTACAGAAATGGCTACAACCATACATTGACAGAGAACTTCTAGAGGTTTAAGCCAGTTTCAGAAGAGGATGTGGAATGATGGCTATCATTGCTGACATCAGAAGGAATTTGGCTGAAAGCAGAGAATACCAGAAAGATGTTTACCTGTGCTTTATTGACTAAGCAAAGGCTTTTGATTGTGTGGATCATTACAAGTTACGGGCAACATTACAAAGTATGAATATTCCAGAGCACTTAATTATTCTCGAGGCAGTTGTTTGAACAGAACATGGGAACACAGATATTAATAATATTGTCCGATTATTTCTGCTTTCAGATGGGTTACCTCTCTTTGGCATGGACACAAATATGGAAGATTTTCAATCATGCATGATGTAATGATAGTTTTATATTTACCTGTACCAACAGAGGAGGGTCAAATCCAAGAATCAGAGAATCAAATGGACTACAGGATAAATAGATTATTGAATGACAGGTTTCTTTTAAATGACACTTAACCAACTAATGCATTGTTGTTGTTGTTAAGTGCAGTTGAATCAGTTAAGACTTATAATGATCATATACAGGTTTTCCAAGGAGAAAATGGTGTTTTTAAATGGCCCACCTACTGGTTAGCAGTCAAGTGCTTACCCTAGAGTTCCACACCAGAAGTGGGTTGTACCTGGGTATAATTACTGAAAGTTTCAATCTGAGACACAACAAATAAATCCTGATAGAAAGTTGTTTGTTTGTTTGTTTTTAATGTGGAATAGAAGTTGAAATTCCAAAAGAGTATGGATTACTCCACCTTTTAGGATAGAGGAACACCAAAACTATTGCCCTGGTAAATTCTTCAAACGTTGAAATCAAACTAGCAT
>NW_006408726.1:2060933-2092309 GCF_000296735.1 Chrysochloris asiatica
TCTTTTGGCAGTCTATGGCACTTTCAGTATTCTCCTCCAACACCACAACTTAAAGGCATCAATTCTTCTACCATCTTCCTTATTCACTGTCCAGCTATCGCATCCATATGAGGTTATTGAAAATACCATGGCTTGGTAAACAATAACAAAATAATTTAACTCAAAAACTAAAGAATGACATCCTTAAATATTGCACTTATATAAAAGAACATTATTCTCATGGGACCAAAGGAACAGCAGTATCTTTATAACATAGATACGAAGTTTAATAGAGAGTAAGTATAAATTAATGTGAGTAAAATGACTAAATCGGAAGTAATGAAAACGTTGACGTAATGTGAAGATTGTAACAAATTTCACTTAATGATATGGGTAGAAATTGTTAAATGGGAACATGTTTTGATGTGTTTATTTTTACCAAAATAAAATAAAAATTAAAAAAATAATAATAATCAAACTTTTCCCCAACTAATGCATTGTTGTTGTTAAGTGCAGTTGAATCAGTTATGACTCATAACGACCATATACAGGGTTGGTTTTCAAAGAGCAAATGGTGGGTTTGAATGGCCCACCTTGTGGTTAGCAGTCAAGTGCTTACCCTAGAATACTACACCAGGACTCCAGCCAATGCCTTGGAGTTCCCTCAATAAAGCTATCACTTTTGAATATACCATGTGTAGCATTCTGATTGAATTATGTTGAGGAAATATCTTATAATTTGTCCTCTACTACAAGTTTGTTTTGTTTTTTTAACTCTGATGTTTGCTGTAGTATTCCATATATTATATATTTCTTGTATGACAAACAAACCTTTGAGACACTCACAGCTTCTGACTTTATGCTTCAGACTATCTGCACCTTAAGTGTTGCCAGAAATACTTAAATTCAAAACTGTTATTTATATATGAATAAATACATGTAAATAGCTAATCTGACAACAGTGGTAATCCCACATTAGTCTCCAATTAGTTTTACATTCTAATTTTAAGAACAAATGACAGGCAGCTGGGGATTACAGCCCACAAAATAGAAATGTAAATGATATTATACAAAACCATAATAACATGACTTAAGAAATATCATTATCATTTTTATGCATTAAAGAAAATTATAGGCTATAGCAGGTGATTAGCAGTTTATGATCTGAACCTACATTCTGTC
Source organism: Chrysochloris asiatica (assembly GCF_000296735.1). Lineage (NCBI taxonomy): Eukaryota > Metazoa > Chordata > Mammalia > Afrosoricida > Chrysochloridae > Chrysochloris > Chrysochloris asiatica. Next base: position 2,062,095 of record NW_006408726.1, read on the forward strand.
CCTTTGAGTTATTTCATTGTCAAAGCAAGATAAAACTAAGGGAAAAGAGTGGTAGCAGAAGAGAAACTGCTGAGTTATCAAAATAGTGAAGTGGTAAGTTTCAGAGACTTCAAAATTAAACTATATTAAACACTCATTCAATTATTATCTCTTTCTAATTTCTTAGTGAGCCACAAATGCATTTAAAATAATTTAAGAAATGTATCTTAAATTTAGCTTCTTTTGTGCACAACAAGTAAGTCTATATGCATAAACACACACACACACACATATACATACATGTGTTCACTTAAAGCTAGCTTAAACAATATGCACACCTAGCTATTATGAATTGGCTAAAATTATAAGGAAATGAATACATATTTATTCCAGAAATTTTAATTCAAATCTTGCATCTATGATTGTTGTTAAGTGCCATCATGTCGGTTCTGACTCATAGCAACCCTGCATGGAGTTTCCAAGGTTTTAAATATTTGTGGAAACAGAAAAACTCATCTTTCTCCCATAGAGAGACTGGTGGTCTGGAACCACGGACCTTGTGATTCACAGTCCAGTACTTATTATACAGGGGCTCTAAACTCTCCTGTATATGATGGAAAGCAACAAAGTAGAAAATAGGCAAGGAATTTGACTTTAGAAAAACATTTTGTGAATTGAATGATAGTTTACATGCTAGAACATGGATTTTACATCCTTTCATTGTAATATTACAATCTCCTCCATGTTCAGCAGTATTTGCTTCTATTCCCTGGTTTTGTTTTGTTTTGTTTTCTTGATGTACACAAAAACACTTAGGAATTTATAATTATTTGTCTTTTTCTTGTTGAGGTGTTGTAGTTTCCTATAGATTTTAGAAATTAGTTCCTTTTCTGATATGTCATTGCAAAAGATTTTTTCCTGTTCTGTGCGCTTCCTTTTTACTCTTTTGGTGAAACTTTTGATGCACATAAGCTTTAATTTTTAGTAGATCCCAACACATGTATTTTCTCTTCTTTTGTTTGTGTAATTCTCACAATGTTTGGTAGTCTGTGCATGCCATATTGTTGGTAAGTACCATGGAGTCAGTTCCGACTTATAGAGAACCTGCACAGGATTTCCGAGGCTGTAAATCTTTACGAGAGAAGCACACCTCATCTTTCTCTCGCAGAACCGCTGGTAGTTTCAAACTGCTAACTCTGAGGTTGGCAGGCTGACTTGTAACCACTACACTACCAGAGCTCCTTATCCCTGTATTAGAGCCCTTAAATTTGTCTCTATTCTTTCATTGATGACCTTTATCATTCTGGGATTCACATTTAAGTCTTCAATCCATTCTGAATTGGTTTTTATATATGATGTGAGGTAAAGATAATGTTTCAATCTTTTGCATATTAATTTCCAGTTTTGCCAGTACCATCTGTTGAAGAGACTATCTACTCCCAAATCAATGTACTTTGGCCCTTTGCCAAGGATCAGTTGACTGTATGTGGATGGGTTAATTTCTGGATTTTTTATTCTGTTCCATTGATCTATGGATCTTTCCTAGTACCAGTACCAGGCTGTATTGTACAATGACCACTGTAGTTATGTGGTAATTTTGAAATCAGGCTTCCAGCTTTGATCTTCTTCTTAAGCAGTTCTTTGCTTATCCTGGGTCTCTTTCCTTTCCATATAATGTTTGTAATTGTTTTTTCCATGTCTTTAAAGAATGTTGTTGGAATCTGGATTAGTATTGCATTACATGTGTCAATTGCTTTGAGTGGTATTGATATTTTCATAATGTAAAGTCTTCCTATCGAGAAACATGGTATATTCTTCCATTTTTGTAAGTCTATTTTGGTTTCTTGTAGTAGTATTTTGTAGTTTTGTTTGTATAGTTTCTTTGTTCCCCTGACTACATTTTTTATTTTTTATTGTGAACTGAGTGAGAGTTTCCATGGGAGAACATTGGTTTAACATCATCATTTCATTGCAATGATTACAATCTCCTCCGTGCATCATCATTCAACAGTATTTGTTTACATTCCCTGTTTTATTTTGTTTTGCTTTGAGGGTGGGGGATGTACACAGCAACACTCAGAAATATATATTAATTTAAACAACCAAAAGGCACATTCTGCAATGTGCATCTCCTAGATGCAGTTCTTCTCTTTCCACGAGTCCAAAGTCCTCAACTGCTCTATTTCACCATGTCCTCATCTCTGCCTCCATCTCTGGTGTCACTGCTTCTCTGATAGGGTCCCACATTCTGCTTATGTGTCTCTCTCTTGATGGTCCTAGGGTCCTCTGTTTCTGTACTCTAAGATTAACTACTTTCCCATTTTTGTTATATAACTTCTACCTTTACTGTTGTGTAAAGGTATCATGTTGATAACAATTACTCATTATTGAATCATAAGAATCTTATCCCTGTATCTTTTCACTGGAACCCTCTGGACAAGCTGAGAACTATTCAGTGGGGATTTTACATTCCCCCACACACTGTGAAACTAAAATCCCTTTGAAAACTTGTAAGCCAATCACTTCGTGCCTTTATAGCCTCCCCCCATTTCAGGTAGCCAATATCTAATTTGCCCATCCCTATCAGCCCTATATACAGAGGGGATAGACTTGATACATGATGTGAAGACGCCTTCCCTCAAAGTTGGTATTTTGAGCTACTATATTCATAAATATAGGTCAAGTTCACCACGTTGTAGCAATTTACACTCATTTCTTTTATCAAAAATTGTTTTTTTTTTTATCTCCCTTTAGTCAAATTCTCATTATCAAGCCATGAAGGATAGGCCAAATGCATACTATCTGCAAGTTTGGTTGTTCTTGTGCATCTTCCCTCACTTCATATCAGTTGGACATTTTGCTCTCAGCTCTAGTCCTCTGTGGCTGTGTCCTTGTCCATGGGCTCAGGAGTCCCCAGGTCTCACGACACTTCTAACCAACCAGCCTTTCTTCTTCACTCTCATCTCCAGGTCTACAGGAGTCTATGGAATGTGGTTGAACTCAGCCCATTTCTTTATTGCTGCCTTTCCTCCTCTTCCATTTACCAACAGACCAACGTGGTCACCAGCAAGATTACATGCCTGCTCAGGTGTTCCCTCTGAGTTTTAGTCTTGGAGAGGTGTTTGTCCTGAAGGGACTTGATTGCTTGCCTTGATGACTCCCTGGTGAACAATTTGATTATTCTTGTAGTAGCCAGTCATACTGCCATTTTTGTTTTGGATTTTCCCTGTTGATCTTTCTTTGTCTCTGATTACATTTATTACTAAATATTTCATCCTTTGGGAGGCTATTATAAATTGTTTTGCTTTCCTAATTTCCTTTTCAGTATTTTCATTGTTAGTATAGAGGAAATCCAACTAATTTTTGTATGTTAATCTTGTACCTTGCCACTTTGCTGAATCTTCCAATGAGTTCTAAAAAATTTTTTTGCTGAGTTTTGGGGTTTCTATGTATAGGATCATATTATCTGCAAATAGAGTTTTACTTCATTTTGCTAGTTTGAATATGTTCAATGTCCCTTAGCTGTGGCTAAGATTTCCAACACAATATTAAATGATAAAGGACATCCTTGTCTGGTTGTTGTTCTCAAAGAGAAGGCTTTCTGTTTCTCTCCATTGAGAATGATGTTGGTTGTTGTTTTTGTGCATATGCGCTTAGCTATGTTGAGGAATTTCCCTTCAATTCCTGGCTTGTTGCTGGTTTTTATCAGGAATGGATGTTGGATTTTGTTAAATGCCTTTCTGCATTAATAGATATGATCATGTGATTCTTTTCTTTTTGTTTATTTATATGGTAGATTACACTGATTGTTTTTACGATGTTGAACCATCCTTGTATCCCTGGTATGAACGCACTTGATCATGATGTATTATATTTTTGATGTGTTGTTGAATTCTATGGGCTTGGATTTTGTTGAGAATGTTTGCATCAATGGTAAAGAGGGATACTGGTCCATAATTTTCCTTCTTAGTATTGACGTTCCCTGGTTTTGGTATGAGAATTATGCTTGTTTCATAAAATGTATAGGAAGTTTTCCATCCTTTTCTATATTAAGGAATAATTTAAGTACAGCTTTTCCCTAAATGTTTGGTAAACCTCACCAGTGAAGCCATCTGGAACTGGATTGCTTTTGGTTGGGAGTTTTTTGATGACCTGGCCAATTTTTTCTTTTGTCTGTTCCAGTTTTCTACTTCACTCTGTGTAAGTTTAGGTAGGTCATGCTTTTCCAAAGATGTATCCATCTCCTCTAGATTTTCAAATTTGTTGGAGAACAGCTCTTCATAATATTATGTTATTATCCTTTTTATTTCTATTTGTTCTGTTGTGATGTCAACCATGTGGTTTTTTATGCGTGTTATTTTTGTTGTTTCACTCTTTTGTTTTGTTAGGTTTTCCAATGGTTTGTCACTTTTATTAATACTTTTGAAGAACCACCTCCATACCCTGTTGATACTTTCTATAGTTTTTCTGTTGTCTATCTCATTTATTATTATTATTTATTTTCTTCTGTTCACTGTAGGTTTACTTTGCTGGACTGTTTTAAGTTGTTGGAGATATTGTGTTAATGTGTTGATTCTGGTTCTTCAATTTGGATGTGTACATTTATTGCAATAAATTGTCCCCTGAGTACTATTTCTGCCTTGTCCCAAAGATTTTTGGTATGTTGTGTTTTCATTCTCATTTGTTTCTAGGAACTTTGTGAATTCATGTTTTATGTGTTCTACTACATAGTTACTTTTAGAGTGTTATTCAGTGTCCATGTATATGACTTTATTTCCTTGGTTTTCCTATTGTTGATTTCTAATTTTAAAGCATTGTGGTCTGAGATGATACTTTGTAGTATTTTGATGTTTGTAAATTTATGGATAATTCTTTATGAGGCCTAATACATGCTCTATTCTGGAGAATGTTCCATGTGCACTGGAAAAGAATGTATATTGTGCTGTTGTTGGGTTGAATGCTTTGTACACATCTTTGAGGTCAAGTTGGATGATTGTGTGATTTAGTTCCTCTATGTCTTGTCGAGATTCTTTCTGGTTCTATACTTTTTCAAAAGTGGTGTATTAAAATTTTCTACTATTATTGTAGATTTGTCTATTTCTTTGTTCAAATTGATTAGTGTTTGCTTTATATATTTTGGTACTTTTTCATTGGAAGTATAGATATTTATTATGGTTATGTCATCTTGTTCAATTGACCCTTTAATCATGAGATAATGTCCATCTTTATCTATTATGCTGGTGCTGGTTTTTGCCTTAAAGTTTATTTGATCCAAGATTAGTATTGCCACTTCTGCTCATTTTTTTTCTTTTTTGCAATTTGTTTAGAATATATTTTTTCCATCCTTTAACTTTTTAGTCTGTTTTTGTCTTTATGTGTAAGGTGTGTCTCTTGCAGACAACACATTGAAGTATCTTGTTTTTCTTAGCCATTCTGCAACTCTATGTCTGTTAACTGGTGCATTTATTTAATCCATTGACATTCCGTGTAATTATCAATAGATATGAAATAATTGCTGTCATTATGTTTGTTTCTTGTGGTGGTGCTGCTTACTTTGTTCGGCAAGCCTTTCTGTGCTGAGTTCATGTTTTCTGTGTTGTTTCTTGTTAAGTTTGCTTCATAGCTTCAATATTTTCATGTTCTTCTTGAGATTTCATTTTCTTGGTGTGTTGTGAAGTATTAATTTTCTTTGAGGTTACCCTTTAGTCTATTCACTTTTTCCTCCATTTAAAACAGTCTATTTTATCCTGCAATCTACTTGACCTCCTCACCACCTGGTTCTCTCTTCCTATGTTTTTACTTTCTTTACATTGTAACTGTTTTATTCATAAATTGACCCCCCAGATCCTTTGAATTCATTCTTGTAGTTTGTTTGTTTTTTGTTTTTTTTTCTGTTCTGGACCTTCCATCTGTCGATTGAGTTCTCTATGGTGCTGCCACATATGCCAATCTGTGGTTGTTGTCTCTTCTTGTTGTTCTAAGTCCAAAGAACACCCTTTGGGATGTTTTGGAGTGCTGGGTTGGCTATAATAGAACCCCTTAGCTTCTGTTTATCTGGGAATGTTTTAATACACCATTGTATTTGATTGAGAGCTCTGCTGGAAAGACAATCTTGCTTGGCAGTTTGTTGTTGTTGTCTTTTTTTTCTCTCTCTTTCTTTCAGGGTTTTATATATGTCTCCCCATTGCCTTCTTTTTTATTACTATTATTTTAATGTTTTATTGTGAATTATGTGATAGTTTACATGGGAGAACATTAACTTTACATTCATCCTATCATATTTCATTTCATTGCAATGGTTACAATCCCCTCCATGCATCATCAACCAACAAAGAGTATATCCTTCAAGTCTGCCCCCTGGTCATCAGCACACAACCTCTTTCCCTCTCTGGGTCTAGAGTTCCCAGCTGCTCCATCTCTCCATGTCATCATATCGGCTGCCATCTCTGGCATCACTGTTTCTTTCTGTAGCGTCCTGCATTCCATTCTTCTCCCTTAATGGTCACAGGGACCTCTGCTACTGGACTGTGAAGTCAATCACTCTCCTCTTTTTGCTATAAAATGACTATCTTTACATTTCCAACCCTCACAGTCAGTCCTGATAACAATTACTCACCATAAGAGACCTAGCCCCATAACCTTTCTCCAGCCCTGCCCAGACAGGGTAGATACTACTCAGTGGAGATTCTACTTTCCTCTGTGCCCTTTAGATCTAGGCTCCATCTTTAAAGCTTGTAAGCCAGTCACTTCTTGCCTTTGTAGCTCCCCCCACCCCATTTTGGGTAGCCAATATTCAAGTTGTCCATCCCTGTATACTGCATGTATGGAGGGGATGGGAATGATACTCGCTATAAAAATTTGTTCCCTCTTTTGAGATACTGCATCCATAGGTGTAGGTCAAGTTCACCAAATTATATCAGATTACTCTTTTTTCCTCTTCTTTCTTCTTCTAGTTGAGCTCTGATCATCCAATCATTGAAGCCAGGTCAAGTGGGTATTATCGCAAGTGTGGGTGTTCTTGTGCATATGCCTTCTCTTCTTATGGGTTGGATGCTTCATTCTCCTCTACAACCCTCCGTGGCTATGTCACTGATTCTGGGCCCAAGAGTCCCCAGGTCTTGCCACACTACTGGCCAACCAGGTCTCCACCCAGGTTCACAAGAGTCTATTGAATGTTGTAGGGCTTAGCTTGCAGGTTTATTGCTGTTTTCCCCTCACTTCCTCTCATCGATGGCAAACGTGGTCACCAATCAGAGCATGAATTCCCATTGAGTCTTAATCTTGGAAGGTGATTTGCCCTGAGAGGACCCAATGACTTCCCATGATGTCTCCTGGGCCCATTGCCTTCTTGCCTGCATGGTTTCTGCTGAGCAATCAGAGCTTAATCTGATTTGCTTGCCTTTGTAAGTAACACTTCTCTTTTCCCTAGCTGCTTTCAAGAGTCTCTCCTTGTCTTTGATTTTAGAGAGCTTGATTATATGTCTCGGTGATTTTCTTTTGGGGTTTAGCCTTCCTTGGGTTCATTGAGTTTCTTGAATACTTATCTTTTTGATTTTCAGAATATTAGGAAATTTTTCTTACATCAGCTCTTCAACTATCTCCTCTGTGGACTTGTGTGATTGTTCCTATTCCGGAATGCCAGTAATTATTAATTTATTCCTCTTCATGTTGTCTCACATGAATTTTAGACTTTCTTCAGGGTTCTTTTTTACCCGTTTTTCTGCTTGTTATTCTAAGTAGTATTGAAAAATTTGTCTTCTGGCTCACTAATTCTGATTCCATCTCTTGAATTCTACTCCTTTACCCTTTCATTATATTGTCCATTATTTTATTATTAATTGTTTGGACCTCTTTTTGCAGGTTTTGAATTGTTTCCAATGCCATATCTATCTTATTTGATTGTTCCTGAAGCACTTTCCTAACTTCTTCCTTATTTTTCTCAACCCCTCTGTGGAGCATTTGGATTCACCTCAATATCAGTCTCCTGAATTTCTTCTCAGACAGTTCCAAAGCCTGCCCTTATTTCAAAGGGAAGTCTAGGTATGCCTCCAGGCTCTTTTGTTTCAGTTACTCTATCTTGTTTCTGGACATGTGTCAAAATGGTCAATTGTTTCTTGGTCATCTTCAATAATTATGTGTATTTTCAATAATTAGAAGGATGTATGATAATGTATTACTGAGCTTTCTAATTGCCTCCAGGTAGAAATGATCTGGAGATGGGCTTCCCTTTGCTCTTTTCTTATTACTCAACTCAGTGTAACTGGTGTATAGCAGCTGGTGTATAGCAGCTGGCATTGGCTCTTGCCTGAATTGTGGGATTTTACAGGGTGTGATTGCAACTTGGCTGTATGACCACAATTTCCATCTGTTCTTGGGTAACGTAGGGAGAAAAAGAGCATCCTGAAGGTAAAAGGGGGACCAGAAAACAAAATACAGATTGGGCACTACAGTCTAAAATTGCATAAAAGAAAAGAGAAAAAAAAAATCTGTAGCAAAATGTAAGTATGACTTTAATGACCCTCTCTTGGGTTCTTGCCTTCAAGGCCACCTGAGAAATTTCAAGATGTTACTTTGCTTCTTATAACATAACTCAGGATTTAATTTTCAGCCTGTTTCCTTTTCAGTCTGTCTCTCCCACTCTACAACCCCTGTCCAGGACTTTATTTTCAGTGATAAACAGTTTAGGGCCAGCTGTAGCCATTTTTGGAGACTGTTCAGTTTTAAGCAGTGCCTTTACTGTGCACAGTATCCTTTTCTGAGCAGATCTGTGTGCATGTGTAATAGAACCCTCAGGGGGTAGGAGTGTCCATTCACTCAGGCAAACCCTCTAGTCATCAGAGTGGAGGTGTGCAACAGTGAGAGACCAATGAATGGGGGAGGGGGGAATGACTGTCCACACTTTTATCTCTGAGGATCTGTCAGACCTTTGTGGTGGGAGTGCTTCTCTGATCCTTCACCCACTCTGTCACACCCAAGATGGCCACTGCAGGAGCCATCTGGCTTCCACTGATCAGAAAACACCACCTTTCTTGTTTTTGCTACAAATTCCACTGACTGTAAACCTTGGAACTTTCTAAATATTCCTTTATATGTAATTCCGAGTTCTTAGACCATCCCCTGAGCCTGTTTCATCTGATATTCTGTGCTATTGCTGGTGGAGGTCTGCCAAGGAGTTTGAATTTTAAGAATTTCATTTCTCTGTGTTGTGGAGATTTTTCCTTCACTCCAAATGTATGTCAATTATATGTGTTTTGTTCCTAGATGAAAATTGGACCTTTTGGTATGAAGCATATGATGTTGTTATTTTCTTCAATTTGGCCTTTGCCTCATGGTAAGTTCAAGCACAACAGGATAACATGCTGATTGATCCTGCACTGTAACTGTGATTAGTTATGAATTGGACCATTTTGAGCTATGGTGTTTTCACTAGATGATTTTCAGGAGTAGATCATCAAGACTTTCTTCCTAATTCATACTAATTGGAACAAGCCATTGAAACATGTTCAAATCATAGAAACATACAATTCTTCATTAATAGGTATATATTAGCTACACATGAGATTCATTGACAGGAAATGGAACATGAGTCTTCCGCATGGAAGGTAAGAATTCTACTACTGAACTATCAATATCCTCTATGTAGTACAAAAATGATTCAATGGTCTAACAGCTGCAATGTATTTATTATCTTTTATAAATATTTTGTTTATCATTTTATTCAATTTGTACTAAAATGTATTACCACTAGTTGTCTGTCAGTATGTCATACTGTGTTGCTGTGATGATGAAAGCTATGCCACTAGTATTTTAAATGCCAGCGGTATCACCCTTAGTTGACAAGTTTCAGTGGAGCTTTCTAAGACAGACTAGGGAGAAAGAGAGGTGTACCACTTCTGAATAGTTAATAACTGAAAAACTTATGAATAGCAGCAGAACATTGTATAATATTATGCTGGAAGATGAGCCACTGAGATTGGCATTAACTAGAAAAAAGCTGCCTCATCATAGTGAGTTGACCTTAATAAAACTTCAGAGACGTTCTTTTGCTGATGTGGAAAACTCAAAACAAGAATAAACTGCTATAAACATCTACTAATAATGAGAACATGGAATGTATGAAGTATGAATCTAGAAAATAGGAAGTCATCATAAATGATATGGCATTAATCTTATATTTCAGGAACAGAGGACCCTTGGACCATCAAGAGAGAAGACCATGAGTAGAACACAGGACCCTAACCAGAGAAGCAATGATGCCAAAAATGGAGGCAGAGGTGATGGCATGAAGAAACTGAGCATTGAGGACTCTAGAGTCATGGAGAGAGAAAGACTATGTGCTGGCAATCAGGAGGCTAGCTTCCTGAATATGCCCTTTGGTTGTTTCAATGATTATATATTCCTGTGTGGTTTTGTGGAGTTTTTTATACATAAAAAATAAGGGGGGTTGATAAAATAAACAATATATGATAGTTTGTGGGGGGGAAGTAAATGACACAGGTCCTAGAGGGTAGATACGCATCGACATGGATGATGGGGCAGGAAATATACAACCAGACACAAGTTAGCAGAGAAAAGATGGGGGGGGGGACTTAAGGGGGAATATAGTGGTTAAAGTGAATAGAGTTAAACTGTTGGGTGCATGGAGGGGATTGCAACCATGTAATGAAGTAAAGTATATGATTTGCTGAATGCAAAACTGATGATCTGCCCTGTAAAACCTTCACTCAATTCATGATAAAAAAAGAAAAAAACAATGATATGGAACATATAGACATAAAAATCCTAGGCATTAGTGAGATTGTTAGGTAGGTACAGGACCAGGAAGTATGTCATTCTGTTGTGCATAAGGTTGCTAAGAGTCGGTACTAACTCAATGGCACATAACATCTTGAAGGAACTGGTTATAATGGCGTGAATTTCCAACCAAAGATGTAGCTTCCCAGGGATCATTTTGATTTAAGAGCTAGGGTATTTTGGAGAATTAGCTATGTGTAGCCAGTTTTAAGAAGTAGAAATTCCAGGGTCTGAGTGTACACTGTGTTTTAAGATAGGACATGTTCTTGATGACTGTTTTTATAGATTGCTGACCCAGTAGCCCTGCACATATTCTGAGTAACCAATATGGATAGAATTTACAGTGACACTCAGGAGATGACTCTGCATGGATCTTGCCTACATAGTCTGCTTTTACTATCACCTCTATGGAGTGCCTTCCTGATAACTTTAGGCTAACACTACCCAGTTCATATCATATCTACTCACAATAAATATATCCACTTGTATCAACTTTTATTGTTTATTCTGTGCATTTATGTTTTTAACACTATTGAGGATAGTGGTAGAACAGTGGTAGAATTTTTACTTCCAAACAAGAGTTGTTTTTATGTGCTGTGGAGTCAATTCCGACTCATAGCGACCCTGCACAGGGTTTCTGAGGCTGTAAATCTTTACAGGAGCAGAAAGCCTTATCCTTATCCTGTGGAACAGCTGGTAGTTTCGAACTGCTGACCCTGAGGTTAGCAGACCAATTCATAACCACTATATTACCAGAGCTACTTTCCAAGCAAGAGAACAACATTCAATTCCCAGGCAATGCACCTGACAGTGGAGTGTTGTGAGTTGTTATGATGTGGAGCAGATTTAAGCAAAGATTTTAGGTTAAGATATTGTAGGAAAAAAGGCCATTTTGATCTACTTGTGAAAAACAGCCAATAATAGCCATATGAATTAATACAGTTGAAAATGCAACTAATCGTGTATATGGCAGAGAACTAGGCAGTGTTTTGGTCAATTGTGCATGAGGTCACTATTAGTTGAGGAACCAAGACAGTAAGTCTGTAACTCATTAAAGGTTATATGAGGCAGTCAAAGCATTTATCATCAATCAAAGTTGGCTTAAGGAATATGTATTCTATTACTATGCTATATTGTCCTGTGCTACAAAACACTATGTATTGTTTCCTCACTGTCCATTACAGTTCTAAGAAGCCTAATAAGTATTATTTCATTTCAATGAGAGTTTACTTATTAACTTTGTTTTAGATATGAAATAAAAGAAGAGATTACAATAGCCTAAGACAAAGAATAATTTATAAATAACAAATATTATATACTTGGACATATATTGCAAGGTCAGAGGCTTAAACACACTAGCCAGTGCTCAGAAACCCTACACAGGGTGCTCAGAGTCAGAATCAACTCAACTACACATAACAACAACATAATAAGATCTATGATTGAATCATCAAGTCAAAAAAATATCAGATAGATTTCAAGGCACCATATGGCCAAGTGAATAGTAGTAATATAATTTTTTATTTATAAACTACTCTTTGTCTTGTTGTTGATGTTAAGTGCCGTCAAGTTGGTTCTGACCCATAGTTACCTTGTATAGGGTTTCTGAGGTGTGGCTGGTGAGCTTGACCTGACAACCTTGCAAATCAAACCAACTTTGCAGTTCAGAGCATTAACCCGCAGTGCCACACTAGGACTCCACTCTCTGTCTTAGACTGTTGTAATTTTTTATTTCATTTAATGTCAAAGATAAACTTAATAACTTCACTTATTAATTCATATTATCTTTATGAGACTTGAAACATTTATCTCTTAGGCAGATACTACAGATGATAAAATTAACTGTTCAACCCAGTATTTAAAGAAAATTTTGTAATTTATCAGTGAGGAAAGCATTTTAAAATTTATATACAATTTGATAGTAAAGTTCTTCAGAACTCTTACAAATTATCTGATTATACTTTAGCCACAACAAATAATTTAATCATATAAAATAAATTTCACATTGATATATCTTTAAAAATTTTTTAATTACATATCTCTAATAGCACAAATCTTCAAGTGGCAAAAATGAAGAGATTTATTAACAGACTTGATATACACACATATATGGTATTACATATGATATATATGAAAAGGGAAAATATATCAACTTAAATTATAATGAATATTCAGTGACTCAATTTAATATGTTACTTAAAATTTTGGAGATTATTTTAAGTCAGTAAGCACTGAACTGCTAATTCTTCTCAGAAATCCTATACAAGGTCATTATGAGTCAGAGCTGACTCAACAGCAATTAAGAACAACAACAAATACCACAAAATATAATTACCATTAAAATACTTTGTCTAATTTTTTTTTTCCAATTTTGGGTGGGTTTTTTATTGCTACCTGTATCTTTACTTATAATTCTTTTATGCTAGAGATTCACCTAATTTCTAATAATTAATTATTTTAAGACAGTGTTTTTCTCTTCTTAAACTCTCATCAATATCCACTGTATTTGTTCTATTTTTTTAAAATTGTTGTTGTTGTTGTTGTTATTGTTAAGTGCTATTGAGTCAGTTCTGACTCATAATGACCCTGTATAGGGTTTCCAAGGAGCAGTTGGTGAATTTGAACTGCTGACCTTGTGGCCCACAGTCCAGTGTTGATCCTACAGTGATACAAGAGAATATCTTTTTAAATATCTTTTTTAAATATCCATTTTGCTGAGAGGTGGTCCCATAACTCTTTTATTTACTTATTTATTTATACATACATACATACATCTGTAGGTGTTTTTTCCACTATTTTTCCCTTTTGTTCCAATCTGGACGTACTAACATTGCTTCCAGACAAAATTGTTCCTTTTCCCTTAAATAAAACACATTCTACATAATATCAGTTTAAACAATTTCAAAATAATTTGCTTTCAAGATTTTAGTTTTTAATTTACTTGGAACTCACCTTCCAAGACAAATTTTAAAGAAACTGCCTTTATGATTGATGTAAATAGTGTTGTTGTTGTTGTTAAGTGCCATCGAGTCGGTTCCGACACATAGCGACCCTGTACAGGATTTCCGAGGGTGTAAATCTTTACGTGAGTAGAAAGCCTCATCTTTCTCCCGCGGAGCAGCTGGTTGTTTCGAATCGCTGACCTTAAGGTTCGCAGCCCGATTCGTAACCACTACGCTACCAGAGCTCCTTGTAAATAGTGTAGAACATAAACATGTTAATCGGTGTCTTAGGTTTAGTTCTCTAGAGAAGCAAAACCATTGTAGTATTGCTGTTGTTGTTGTTGTTAAGTTCTGTCAAGTTAGTTCTGATACACAGCAATCCTGTATAGGGCTTCCAAGGAGTGGCTGGTGGGTTTGAACTGCTGAACTTATGGTCAGCAATTAAATGTTTATCCTATAGTGCCATATCAGAATTCTATACAGAGAGGTTTATATCAAGGAAATAGATCATACAGTTTTAGAGGAGGGTAAATTCCAAGTCCATGGGTCCCATGTCAGATTGAAGACTTCTGATTCATGTAGCTGCAGGAGTTGATGAACCTAAGATTGGCAGGTCAGACAATAGGCTTCTAGATGCACAGGTGAATAAATACAAGGTTGGCAGATAAAATGGCACATTATTAAGACATCCTAGGATTAGTAGGCAATACAGCAGGTCACTATATAGCATCTAAAGAAACAGAAATTGGATTTCAAGCCTGATGCAGTGTCAGACAGAGGAAAAATTAAATAAACTTTCCCTAAATTTCCAATATAGAGGTAAAACCTCACTAAACTTCTTTTCAATTGATTTTCTGCACATAGCAGATTGCATGATGTGGAATTACATTTTATCTCAAACCACTCATGATCCAGCTCAGTACAGTTGACACAAAACCTTAAATGTCAGATTCAGAATGAATTAAATTTTATCAGTTTCTAGATATATGAGGTGTACTTAATTTATAAAAGCAGTTTTTTCTCACTGAACTGATCAGAATAAAATTCCTTGAAGAAATGTTGTAATCTAATTTAATAATACCATCCAAAGGTAGGAATTTATTGTACTCATACCCTATCTATCTTCTGTACACTTAGTGATTCTTTAGAGAAGTAATTTAGAATAACTGGTCCTTTCTAGATTGTCTTAAACCAACTAAGATTGACAATTCGTCTTTTTTTCAGAGGACATTTTCAAGAAGATTAATTTATACCAGAGCTTTTCAAAATAGCTACTGAAAATCCAAAACAAGTGCAAGAAACAATTTTTCTTGGAAGAATAAGAACTGATACTTAAGATGGACTCATAAAAAAGCTAGCACCTGTCAGCCACAATTTCTAACTTAATACAGGGTAGAATTTCAGACACAGTGCTCTATACCAGAGGATAGACCTCTACAAAATGAGACAGAAATACTATATGAACTCACTAGTCTGTAATGGCAGCTTAAGTGATCAGGCTTGTACTCACACAATTCAACATGAAAAAAAGCAATTATGTAACTCAGTGTCTTAAAATGTAAACAGAAATTCCTTGATAATATTTAACCCATTTAAAAGAAAAACAGATTCTAGATAAAATTTATTATCTTGCTAGAGTCTCAGAGGGAGAGATATCAGATCCTTTAATGAAATCTGAACACCCAACTAAAGTTCCCTAAAAATAAAAGAAAAAATAATTTAAATGAGAACCCATTTTCCCCAAAGAGGAAGGAAAAAGAGCAAATAGCAACTCATTTTCCCATAGTGATACCTGAAATAACAAATTAATTCTTGGATATTCAGTTTTTATAGTTTTTGAACATGAACTCCAAACCAGTGTCCCAGTAAAGGATAACTCAAAGTTCACTTATTTTAGATGTCAAGAATCCTTGTTTCAATAAAACAAGTTGAAAATTTGTTTTCCCAGAACCCAATAACACTCCTAACATGCAGTCAGACATAAAGTTTGGTCAGTGTTTTGTTTTTCAGTTTACCTCCATTGTATGAGAATTTTCTTTAGACTGCTTGGAAACTTAAAGCCGTAACGCATCTCATGTTCCAGTTCATCTTTACAAAAGTATCATTCTGTTGGTGACAAACTCTTGGAGTTTCTAAAATGCCCATACAATTTTGCTTTCTAAAAAAAGTCCATGATTCCTTTGTAACAACCATATGCAATCTATGGTTGTTACAAAGGAATTTTGTAACTAATTTCATTCTTTTTAAACATAATTAACTCTTTCTGAACCTACTTCATTCAGTTGACTAAAGATCCAGTCTCTTACAACTTAACCTAATTTTTTCAGTAGTGTCTTTTAATGAGGTTATTTCTGAATCCCTCATACATTTGGAAGTCTCTGACAACCAATAACATAAGCATACAATTTCAATTTGTCTGGTTTGGGCATACTGTTTTTCTAATTTAGGCCCTAAATATACTACCTTCCCCATTTGGAAAGTACCACAAAGTAGTCACTGATTTGCAAAGCTTGGTGAGTTCAAACCCTAACTCCAAATATAAATAGAACCTAGATACATAGTTCTTTCCCTTAAAGTAAGCCAGAATAGCCTTAGGAAAATCCACAGCTTTCTTAGATTTAGCATACTGCATTTTGAGGTAGTCCTAAACACTATGCTATTCTTGTTAGGTATCATCAAGTCATTTTCAACCCATTACCACCCTATGCACAACAGAGTAAAACACTGCCAGGTCCTGCACCATCCTCACAATCATTCTTACACTTGAGCCTATTGTTGCTTCCACTGTGCCAATACATCTTATAGAGGGTCTTCCTCTTTTTTTCAGACCCTCCACTTTAACAAGCAAGATGTTCTTCTCCCAGGTCTGGTCCCTCCTGATAACATGTAAGAATTATGAGAGAAGTCTCATGATCCTGGCTTCTAAGGAGCATTGTGTCTTTACTTCTTCAAAGACAGAGTTATTTGTTCTTCTGGCAGTTCATTGTTCAATATTCCTCTTTATATTCCTCAATATTCAATATTCCTCTCCAACATTACAACTAAAGTGTATCAATTCTTCTATGGTCTTCGTAATCATTGTTCAACTTTCACATGCACATGAGGTGATTTAAAATGCCAGAACTTGAATTAGGTGCACCTTAGTCCTCAAATTGATATCTTTATTCTTGAACGCTTTAAAGAAGTCTTGTGCATCAGTTTTGGTGAATGCAATACATTGTTTGATTTCTTGGCTGTTGCTTGCATGAGTGTTGATTGTATATAAAAGCAAAACAAAGTATTTGACAACTTCCTTTTCTTCTGCATTTAACATGATGTTTCTTGGTCCAGTTGAAAAAAATTTTGTTTTCTTTACATTGAGTTGCAACTCATACTGAAGATTGCAGTTTTTTACCTTCAACATTAAGTATTTAAGTTCTCTTCAGTTTCAGCAAGCAAGGTTGTATCATCTGTATATCAAAAGTTGTTAATGGGTTTTTCTCCAATGCTGATGCTATATTCTTCTTCATATAATTCACCTTCTGAAATTATTTACTCAGCATACAAATTGAATAAATATGGTGAAAGCTTACAACCCTGGCACACAGCTTCCCTGATTTTAAACCATTCAGTATACCTTTATTCTGTTCTAACAGCTGTCTTTGGTCTGTGTACAGGTTCCTCATCAGAACAATTAAATGTTCTGCAATATCTATTACTTGCAGTGTTATCCATAGCTTGTCATGATCCACATAATCCAAAGGCTTTGCATGGTCAACAAAGCAGAAATAAATATCTTTCTGATACTCTATTTCAGCCAAGATCCTTGTGAAGTCAACAATGATATCCCAAGTACCATGTCCTCTTCTGAATCAGGCTGAATTTCTGTCAGTTCTCCATCAATGTACTGTTGCAGTCATATTTGAATTATCCTAAGCAAACTTTTCATTGTACATAATATTAATGATATTGTTTGATGATTTCTGCATTTGATTGGGTCACCTCTCTTTGTTTTGGGCACAAATATGGAACTCTTCCTATCAGGTGGTAAGGTAGCTGTTTTCAAAATTTCTTAGCAATTATGAGTGAACACCTTCAGTATTGCATCAGTTTGCTAAAATATTTCCATTTATATTCTGTCAATTCCTAGAACCTTCTTTATCACCATTGCCTTAAATGCAATTCGGACTTATTCCTTCAGTGCCATAGGTTCTTCATCATACACTTCATCATACATTACCTCTTGAAATGATTGAATATTGAACATTTCATTTTGTGTCTCAGTATGTGCCTTTCATCTTCTTTTGATGCTTTCTGCATCATTTAATATTTTGCTCATAGAATCCTTCAATTTTTCAAATTTAAGCTTGAAATTTTCTTCAGTTCTTTTAGCATAAGAAATTCTAAGAATGTTATTCCCTTTTGATTTTCTAACTCTGGGTCTTGACAGATTTCATTGTAAAGCTTTGCTTTGTCTTCTTGAGCTGCCCTTTAAAATTTTCTGTTCTCTGACATTCTCATTTCTTCCATTCACTTTAGAATTTCTACACTGAGAAGTAAATTTTAGAGTCTCTTCTGACATTCATTTTGGTCTTTTCTTTCCTTCCGGTCTTTTAAACAATGTTTTCCTTTCTTCCTGTAAGTTGTTCTTGATGTCATCACATAAGCCGTCTGGTCTTTGACCATTAGAGTCTAATGCATCAAACCTGTTCTTGAAATGATTTCTAAATTCAGGTAGGATATGTTTAAGGTCGTATTTTGGCTTTAGTGAACTTGTTTTAATTTACTTCAATTTCAGTCATTTATATGGATGTTCTTTATTGGTCCAGTGGTGATTTTTGTTTTCCTTACATTGAGACGCAACCCATACTAAAGGCTGTGGTCTTTCATCTTCATTAGTAAGTATTTTAAGTCCTCTTTGCTTTCAGCAACTAAATTTGTATCATCTGCATACCACAGGCTGTTGAGTCTTCCTCTAATTCTGATGCCACATTTTTCTTCATATAATCCAGTTTCTCAGATTATTTGCTCAGCATATATATTGAATAAATACAGTGAAAGAATATAACCTGGTCACACACATTTCCTAATGTTAAACCCTTGTTCTGTTGAGACAACTGCCTCTTGGTTTATGTACAGGTTCCTAAAGAGCCCAATTAAATTTCCTGGAATACTCATTCTCTCCAATGTTGTCCATAGCATGTCATGATCCACAAAATCAAAAGCCTTTGCATAGTTAATAAAGCACAGGTGATCATCTTTCTGGTATTCTCTCCTTTCATCCAAGATCTATCTAACATTAGCAATGATATCCCTTGTTCCACATCCTCTTCTGAAACTGGTTTGAACCTCTGAAAGTTCTCTGTCAATTTCTGGTTGCAGCCATTTTTGTACTATCTTTAGTAAAATTTTACTTACATGGGATATCAATGATATAGCCCAATGATTTCTGTATTCTTTTGGGTCTCCTCTCTTAAGAATGGGCACAAATATGGACCTTTACTAGTCAATTAGCCAGGTAGTTGCCTTTCAAATTTCATAGCATAGATGAATGAGTGCCTCCAGTACTGCATATGTTTGTTGAAAGATTTCTATTTGAACTCCATCAATTCGCAATGCCTTGTTCTTTGCCAATGACTTTGATGCACCTTTGACATCTTCCTTTAGGATCATTGGCTCTCCATCATATGCTACCTCTTGAAATTGTGGAACATTGGCTATTGCTTTTTGGTACAATGACTGTGTGCATTCCTTTCATTTTCTTTTGAGGCTTTCTGCATCATTCAATATTTTGCCCATAGAATTTTTCAATATTGTGAATTGAGGTTTGAATTTTTTCATAAATTCCTCAGCTTGAGAAATACTGAGTGTGTTATTCCCTTTTGGCTTTCACTTTAACTCAAGGTCTTTGTACAGTTTCTAATAATATTTGACTGTCTTCTTGAGCTGACCTTAGAAATTTTCTGTTCTGCTCTTGTACCTCCTCATTTTTTCCATTTGTTTTATATTCTCTATTCTCAAGAGCAAGTTTCAGAGTCTCTTCAGGAATCCATTTTGTTTTTTCCTTGCTCTTGTCTTCCTAGTGACATTTTGCTCTCTTCTTCTGTGATGTTCTTGATGTCATGCCACAATTCTTCTGGTTGTTGGTCTTAAGTTTATAATGCATCAAATTTGTTCTTAAGATGATCTCTAAAATCAGATGGGATATGTTCAATATCATATTTTAATGTGCATGAATTTGATTTTACTTTTTTCAGTTTCATCCTAAATTTGCTCCTTGGAGGCCATGATGGCTAAACTTCGTCTCTCATACTTTGGACATATGTCAGGTGGGAACAGTCGCTGGAGAAGGATATTGTGCTTGGTAAGATGGAGGGTCAGAAAAAAAAGAGGAAGACCCCCAACGAGATGGATTGGCCAGGTGGCAGCATTGATGGACTCAAGTGTGGCAGCAGTAATGAGGTTGGCCCAGGATCGGACATTGCTTCATTCTGCTGTGCATGGGGTTGCTATGAGTTGGTTCTGACTTGTTGGCACCTGACAACAACAACAACAATTAAATGCTCATAATTTCAATTTTGAGTTGAAAGGATGAATCTTGAGATTACTGTTAACGAGTTATTAAAAAAAAGAAAAATGGTTCTCAAATGAGACTGTGAAACTTGCTCTTGAGAATAGAGAATATAAAGCAAATGGAAGAAGTGAGGAGGTAAAAGAGATGAGCATAAAATTACAAAGGAGATCACAAGAAGACAAAGTCAAATATTATGAAATGTGATAAAACTGCACTTCAAAAGTTAAATGGAAGAACACCCTCATCATTTTTCAAGCTGAAAGAACTGGAGAAAAAAAAATTTAACTTTAGATTGCAATATTGAAGGATTTTTTTGGCAAAATTTCCAAGTTGGCTTTCAGTTTTTCTTACTGTGGTGGATTTTGTGTTTCTGGAAGCTATGCCACTAGTATTTTAAGTACCAGCAGGTTTGCCTATGGTGGACAGATTACACTACTGAAGTCAGATGCATCTTGAGTGAAAGCAGAGAGTATTCTAAATGTTAACTTGTGCTTTATTGACTATGCAAAGATTTTCAACTGTGTGTATTGTGAGAAACTTTGGATAACATTGTGAAGAATGAGCATTTCAGGATAGTTAGTTGTATTCATGAAGGAACTGCACATAGACAGAAAGGCAGTTGCTCAAACAAAACAAGGGGATACTGAGTGGTATAACAACAGGAAAGATTTGTGCCAAGGTTATACACGTTCAATTTATATACTGAACATATAGTCTCAGAAGCTGAATCATATGAAAAATAATGTGGCATCAGGATTGAAGGAAGACTCAGTAACAGACTGCAATATATAAATTATACAACCTTGTTTGTTGGAAGCAAAGACTGATAAAATTCAAAGATGAAAGACTTCAGTATGGATTGCACCTCAATGTCATATAACTAAAATACTCACAATTGAACCAATAAACAACATTATGATGAATATAGAAATGATTAAAATTTTCAGACTTCATTTTGCTGAGATCAATAATCAACACTTAAGGAAGCAGCAGTAGAGAAATCAAACGGCATATTGTATTAGGCAAATCTGCTGCAAAATACCTCTTTAAATGATTCAAGAACAAAGATGTCAACTTGACGAAGAAGGTGGCACTGACAAAAGTCATGATATTTTCATTCATCATCCATATGCATGTGAAAATTGGGCAATAAATAAGGAAGACCATAAAACAATTGATAGATTTGAATTATGTTGGACAAGAATATTACAAGTATAAGGGACAAACACATCTGTGTTGGAAGAAGTACAGCCAGAATGCTCCTTGAAGTCAGGGTGGTAGATTTGGTCTCTCACACCTCAGATGTTTGAACAGGAGGGACCAGACCTTGGAGAAGGACATCATGCCTGGTAAAATGAAGGGTCAACGATAAAAGGAAGATCCCCACACCACTGCCCCCAAACAAGATGGACTGACAGAGTGACAAAAGCAATGGGCTCAAAGGTAATAATTTTGAGGATAGCTCAGGACCAGGCTGTGTTTCATTCTATTGTGCATAGGATCTCTATGAGTCAGAATGAATTCCATAGCATCTAATGAGAGCATGTGCAAAATATTGAAGATGCAGGAACTATCCAAAGAAAATATACGGAACACAGAATCACTGTACCAGATATAATTGGTCAATGTTCAATCATTTCAAGAAGTACCACATGATCAATAACAGATGACATTAAAAGAAGTCCAAGCAGTACTGAAGATTTTGGTGAAAAACAAAGCTTCAGCAATTGACAGGATCCAACTTGAAATGTTTCATCAAACTAATGCAGCACTGGAAGTGCTAACTGATCTATGTTAAAAAAAAACTTGGAATCCAGCTATCCAGCTAACCAATTGTAAGAGATTCTTATTTGTTCCCATTCCAGAGAAAGTTAATTTGGAAATAGGACGATATCATTAATATTATAGACAAGTAAATTTTTGCTGAAAGAATAAAAAACAAACAAAACAAAAAACATTGCGGACTTCTGGTTGGGGCTTCAGCCATCTAATACCAGGAAGGGTACACTCCGAGGAGGAGGGAGGGAGAATCTCGTGAAGGAAGCGCTCATAGAATAACTCCAGAGCTCCAGCTCTACCATAAGATCCAGGACGTCAGTCTCCCACACTTGCAAGTGAAAAAATCACAATATTAATGAAAATATGGGCAACATAGGAATCGGGATTCTGAACTGCCTTGGTGACTACCCTGCCCAGCAGAGGTTAGAGGGCGGGGCTAAAGCCAGCCCAGCTCAGAAAGTGTCGCTTTTGGCCAATAAAAATATTATAAAATGAGCACTCAACGGCTAACTAAAGGTCAGGGATTTGAACCTAATAGTGGCTCTGTAGTAAAAAAAAAAAAAAAAGACCTACAAGAAACTACATATTTCTCCCTTTCTCTCCCCCTCTCCCAACTTAATATCTCAGCCCCAGCATGAGGAGGGCTAGCTTTCCCACTGTACAGAGAGAAGAAACTTGGCAGCAATTTATGACGTCACCCACTGACCCAAAATTTCTGCACTGGAACTTCTGGCACTAGTGCAGCACAGAATAGGTTCCTATAGCTAGAAACCTGACCAGGGTTCTGAGGTGGTGCATCTGAGCCGGGGCCAGGTACCTCACCTTTCTCCCAGGGAGCAGCTTAGAATTTCCAGCTATTGACCTTGCAACCCACGGTCACCATGCTGCCAGAGTTTCCTGTGCAGGACAAACTCAAAGCAATCTATAAAACTCCAACAGAACAGGACTCAACCATCCCGAGATTGGCACTGAGCACACGCAGATAACTAACTGACATTCAGAGACAAAAATAGTGGACTATATTTCTCCCATTAACTCCCCAATATATATCTTCACTTATACGGTAGTGACTATAGGAAGGGCCTGAGAGAGGGGTCACCCCCCCCCAGGAGTCACACACCCCTCCCCACCCCCACCGCTGGAGGAATCTAATTGAACAGAACAGTCAAAAACAGCTTCATTTCTGCTTCAAAGTGGTGATTTTTGTCTATGTGTTTATGTTACTGCTGCTTTTGGTCATTTTGATCACACACGCTTCCTGGACTTGGGAGCTTTTCTTCCCTACATTACCTAAGAAGAGGCAGCAATTGTGGCCACATAGCCAAACTATAAGCATACCCCATAACATTCCACCACTAAGACAAGACCCTACAACACCTCCTAAACTCTACAGGTGATAAGGGAAGCCTATCTCCTGATTATATTCACCAGAAGACACTCAGTAATCAAACAACCAAAGTTGAAGCGTTCACTTAAACTTAAAATAATAATAATAATCATGTTGAATAAGAAACAACAAACCTTATGAAACACGTCCCAAAATAGAAGAGAGCAGCTGATGCAAATGAGCTGGAGATAGACAAAGGGTTTATAGAGGAGCAAGAGCGTGTTCTGGATATGCCTAAGAGGGAATTCAGAAGAATGATGTGGAAACAAATTCAAATGCTCTGAAAAGGGGTGAAGGAAAACAAGGAAGAAGTAAGGAAAGTACTACCTGAGCAATCAAATAAGATTGATACAGCATTGGAAACAATTCAAGACCTGCAAAAAGATGTCCAGATGATCAATAATAAGATATCAGAAATGGACATGCTGAAAGGGGAAAGGAGCAGATTAGAAGAGATGGAAGCCAGAACTAGTGAGCTGGAAGACAAATCTCTAAATACTGCCAAGATAGAAGAGCAAGGAGCTAAAAGGATAAAGCAATCTGAAGAGAGTTTAAGATTCATGCTGGATAATATGAAGAGAAATAATGTAAGAATTATTGGCATTCCGGAACAAGAAGAATCAGAGAAGTCTACAGAGGAGATAGTTGAAGAGCTTCTGGATGAAAATTTCTCTAACATCTTGAAAGATGATAAGATAAACATTCAAGAAGCCCAACGTACCCCAGGAAAGATAGACCCCAAAAGAAATTTTCCAAGACATATAATAATAAAGCTCTCCAAAATCAAAAACAAGGAAAGAATACTAAAAGTGTCCAGGGAGAAGAGAAATGTCAAGCAAATTAGATTAAGCTCTGACTAACCAGAATAAACCATGCAGACAAGAAGGCAATGTAGAGACATATACAAAGCCCTGCAAGAAAAAAAAAACAACAACAAAAAAAAACCTGTCAGCCAAGAATCATCTATCCAGCAAAACTATCAATCAAATACGATGGTGTGATCAAAACATTCCAGGAAAAACAGAATCTGAGAAATTTTATCAAAACCAACCCAGCACATCAAAACATCCTAAAGGGAGTTCTGTGGACTGAAAACTAACAAGAACAGACAATAAACAGAGATTGACAGGTGTGGCAACACCACCTGAAACTCAGTTAACAGATAGCAGAGTCGAGAACAGAAAAAGACCACAACAACAAACTCAAAGGAGCTGGGAGATCAAATGAAGACCAAAAATATATCAATGTCAAAGAAGGGACAAATGTAGCAAAATAGACCCAGGTGGTGAGGATATCAGGTAAATTACAAGATACAATGGAGTATCTTAAATGCAGAGAAAAGATTGTTGACTACAAGGTAACCCCAAAGAAAGCTAATATTTCACAACATTACATAAAAATGAATTCCCAAACAGAACAAGCAAATAAGGACACTAAGAAAAAAACCCGACAAAAAATAACACAAAAACACAAACCCAACAGAAGAAGGAATGCAGAACATAAGAACGAACAGCACTACCAAAAAAGTAACATAATGACAGCAATCAATTCATAACTATCAATAATTACATTGAATGTCAATGGATTGAATGCATCAGTGAAGAGACAGAGAGTGGCAAGAAAACAAGACCCATCAATATTCTGCCTGCAACAGACACACCTTACACACAATGACAAAAACAGACTAAAAGTTAATGGATGAAAAAAAAAAATTTTACCAAGCTAACGGCATCAATAAACAAGCATGAGTGGCAAAACTAATCTCCGACAAAATAAACTTTAATATAAAAACCAACATAAGAGACAAAGATGGATACTATCTCATGATTAAAGGGTCAATTGAGCAAGATGAAATAACCATAATAAATATATATGCTCACAATGAAAGAGCACCAAGATACCTGAAGCAAATCTTACTGGAATTGAAGAAAGAAATAGATAAATCTACAATTATAGTGGGAAATTTTAACACACCACTCTCAAAAAGGGACAGAACAACCAGAAAGAAACTCGGCAAAGCTACAGAGGAGCTAAACAACACAATCAACCAACCTGACTCATAGAAGTATACATTCAATCCAACAAGAGCACAATACATGTTCTTCTCCAGTACACATATTCCAGAATTGACCATGTGCTAGGTCACAAAACAAGCTTACATATATTTACAAATATCAAAATTCTACAAAGCATCTTCTCAGATGACAATGCTATAAAACTAGAAATCAACAATAAGAAGACCAAAGCAACAAAGTTGAATACATGGAAACTGAACAACACCCTGCTGAAAAGCAACTGGGTAAAAGAAGAAATTAAATGTGAATTCAAAAAGTTCCTAGAAACAAACGAGAATGAAAACACAACATACCAATATCTTTGGGACACGGCAAAAGCAATCCTTAGAGGACAATTTATTGCGATAAATGCACACATTCAAAAAGAAGAAAGAATAAAAATCAACACATTAACACAACATCTTCAACAATTAGAAGAAGACCAGCAGAGGGAACCTACAGTCACCAAAAGAAAGGAAATAATAAAGATAAGAGCAGAAATGAATGAGATGGAAAACCGAAAATCTATAGAAAGAATCAACAGGACAAGAAGCTGATTATTTGAAAGGATCAATAAAATTGACAAACCATTGGCAAAACTAACTAAAGAAAAGAGGGAGAGGGCACAAATAAATCACATTAGAAACCACATGGGTGAAGTCACAACAGAACCAAACAAAATCAAAAGGATAACAACAGAATACTATGACAAGTTGTACTCCAACAACTTTGAAAACTTAGATAAGATGGGTATATTTCTAGAAAAACATGATCTACCTAAATTTACTCAGACTTAAGCAGAAAACTTGAACAAACCCATAACAAAAGAAGAAATTGATCAGGTCATCAAAAAACTTCTAACCAACAAAAGCCCAGGGCCAGGTGGTTTCACCGGTGAGTTCTACCAAACATTCAGAGAAGAACTGTCACCAATTCTATTAAAATTATTCCAGAACATGAAAGAGGATGAACAACTCCCTAATACTTTTTATGAAGCAAGCATAACCCTTATACCAAAACCATGGAAGGACATCACTAAAAAAGAAAACTATAGACAAATATCCCTCATGAACATAGACCTAAAAATCCTCAGCAAAATCCTAGCCAACAGAATCCAACAGCACATCAAAAACATAATACATCATGACCAAGTTGGTTTCATAAAAGGTATGCAAGGGTGGTTCAACATCAGGAAAACAATCAACGTATTCCATCATATAAATCTTTACAGAAGCAGAAAGCCTCATCTTCCTCCCATGGAGCAGCTGGTAGTTTCGAACTGCTGACCTTACGGTTCGCAGCCCAATTTGTAACCACTACGCTTCCAGAGCTCCTTTATCATGCCATATAACTCTAGCTAAAACTTCCAGCACAATATTGAATAGGAATAGTAAAGATTTCAAGCTAATGTCAGAAGGATCATGGCTGTAAGCAGAGAATATCAGAAAGATGTTTACTTGGTCTTTAATGACTTTTCAAAGGCATTGGGTTTTATGAATCATAATAAACTATGGATAATATTGGGAAGAATGAATATTCCAGAACAGCTAATTGTGCTCCTGAAGAGCATTTACAAATAAACCAAGGGTATACTGTATGGTTTAAAATCAGGAAAGGCATTTACACTATAAAACACTTGCCCAGAGGTGGAGATAGATGGTGGATAGGGTAGAGGTACAGTGAAGTTTTCCATCAGTAATACCACAGAATACCAGATGAAGTGGGTTCAAGAACAGCTCCAAAACTCTGAATCACATATCTAGGAATATTTTTAAAGTTTGAAGGCTTATAGCTAGTGGAACTTATAGCTGCAGTAAAAAATCCATACTTTAGAATCTGCTGGGCTCAGTGGCCTGGAGCAGACAAACTGAGCAAGTCCAAAAGACAAGACTAAGCCAGGGAACAGGCAGATCAACCATGGAATAATGCCGTGGGAACCTAGGAGCAAAGGTGGACAAAATACTTTGTCAGATTTTCTTTCTTTCTTTCTTTCTTTCTTTCTTTCTTTCTTTCTTTCTTTCTTTCTTTCTTTCTTTCTTATTTATTTTTGGTATCTATTCATTGACGCTCCACTGTTTGCTTATGTACCTCCATTCTGGTGGCTAGAGGGTGTGCCTGAGTAAATGGACACACCCTACCCCCACCACGGGTGGGTTCTTCTGCTATATGTGGGCACAGATACTCTCAGCATTTGCAGAAACAGGCAGCTCAGCAGCCAGCCCTGAACTATTTATTAATAGGGTAAAGGCCAGAACAAGGGGTGTGCAGAGGGAGAGAGAGTTTAAAAACAAAACAGGTTGAAAATTAAATCCTGAGCTACAGCATACCAACCAACAGTGGCATCTCAAAATTTATTGTGGCCTTGAAGGCAAGAAGCTGAAAGAGGATATTAAAATCATACTCATATTAGGCTAGAATTTTTTTTTCTTTTTCTTCTCTCTCCCTCTTGCCCCTTTTCTGTGATTATAGACAACAGTAGCCAACCAAGTTTTTTGGTGGGTTTTTTTTTTTTTTTTTGCTTTGCTGTTTTTTATTCCCCCTTTTACTTTTGGGGGACTCTTTCTCTCCCTATATTAACCAAGAAGAGACAGCAATAGCTGCCATAAAGTCAAGCTACAACCACACCCTATGAAACTCCACAATCCAGATAAGAACCAATACCAATTGCCATACACCAAGGAGGTAGACAACAACTGCAAAAGTTACTTAAAGTTGAGCAATAAGAGAGTAAAATGGAAAGTCCACATCTTGATCACCTCCACCTGGAGGCAATCAGAAAGAATTAAAACAAACAAACAAACAAAAAACACACATTCAGTTAAGTATTAAGGCCATAGATAAACACTAAACATGTCCAAGAAGAAAAAGCAGATGACCACATCAGCACATGTCTAGAAATAAGATAAAATGCTTGAGACAAATAACCTAGAGGTAGACCTGAACTCCATTGTGGAAGGAGGACAGGCCTTGGAAATGCCTGAGAATGAATTCAGAAAAACGATTATAAAATGTTTCAAAACACTTTACACTGTAATTGAGAAAAATAAGGAAGAAGTCAGGAAAGAACTACAGAAACAATCAAATAAGACAGATACAGCATTAGAACCAATTCAAAACCTACAGAAAGAGGTCCAAATGATAATAATAAAATATCAGAAATAGACAATAAACTGAAAGGGCAAAGGAGTAGAACAGAGCAGATGGAAGGCAGAAATAGTGAGCTGAAAGACAAATCTCACAATACAACTAAGATAGAAGAGCAAGCAGAAAAAAAGGATTAAAAAATCAGAAGAAGGTCTAAGATTCATTTTGGACAAAATGAAGAGGAATAACCTAAAAATTATTAGCATTCCAGAACAGAAAGAATCACACAAGCCCACAGAGGAAATAGTTGAAGAACTACTGCAAGACAATTTCTCTAACATTCTGAAAAGTGAAAAGATAAACATTCAAGAAGCTCAACGAACCACAAGACGGCTAGATCCCAAAAGAAAATCATCGAGACATATCATAACCTCTCCAAAATCAAAGATAAGGAGACAATCCTGACAGCAGCTAGGGAAAGGAGAAGCATTACATACAAAGGCAAACAAGTCAGATTAAGTTCAGATCACTCAGCAGTAACCATGCAGGCAAGAAGGCAATGGGGAGACATATAACACCCAGGGGAAAAGCCCCCAAAACAACTATCAACCAAGAATCCTTTATCCAGAAAAGCTATCAATCAAATATAACAGTGAAATAAAAACATTCCAGGATGAACAGAAGCTAAGGGATTTTTCCAAAGCCAACCCTGCACTACAAAACATCCTAAAGGGAGTTCTGTGGACAGAGAACCAACAAGAACAGACAACAGCCAGAGATTGACATACATGGCAACACCTCCAAGAACTAAGTCAACAGATGGAAGAGTAAAGAATAGAACAAAACTATAAGAAAAAACTCAGAGTATCTGGGAGGTTGGTCTATGATCAAAACAATTACAATGTGAAGGAGGTAAACACGTAGGAACAGAGATCCAGATGGTGAGCATGTCAGGCAAATTACAAGATAAAATAGGCTGAACTAAATGGAGGGGAAATTAATTGAATATAAGGTAACCTCAAAAAAAAAAAAAAATTAACACAGTACAACATACAAAGAAAATGAAAATCCAAGAACATGGAAACATTAAAAATATGAGGAAACTCACAAAAAAGAATACAAAAACCAGGAACTCACATAGGGAGACATGCAAAACAAAGAAAGCAGAAACATCTCAAAAAACAAACATAATATATATATAATTTAAATATATCGCATGGAGAGGGGATAGTCTTTTCAACAGATGGGGCTCACAGAACTGGAAAGTGATATGCAAAAGATTGAAACAAGATCTTTACATCATGCCTTATACAAAAACCAACTCAGCGTGGAATAGAGAACTAAATGTGAATCCCAGAACTATAAAGGCCATCGATGAAAAAATAGGCATAAATGTGAAGGCTCTAATTCAGGGCATACACAGACTACCAAATATTTTGAAACTACACAAACAAAAGTAGACAAAATAGATGATTGGGACATACTAAAAATTAAAAACTTATGTGCATCAATGTTGTTGTTGTTGTTGTTAAGTGCCATCGAGTCGGGTCCAACCCATAGCGACCCTGTACAGGGTTTCCGAGGGTGTAAATCTTTACGGGAGTAGAAAGCCTCATCTTTCTCCCGCGGAGCGGCTGGTAGTT
>NW_006408726.1:2092967-2097860 GCF_000296735.1 Chrysochloris asiatica
TTGAAAAATAACAAGGAATCTGCAAGCCACTACATAACATGGATGAACCTTGAGAACATTATGTTGAATGAAATTAGTCACAAAAGGAAAAATACTGCATAGGATCACCATTGTTAAAAAAAAATAAAAAGAACCCATACTAAGGTGTGTGTGGGAGGGATTCTTTGCTGGTTACTGGGATGTGGGGAGTGGTGTAAGGGTAGGGAAGGGAAGGAGAAGGACAGGGTAAGAATAGACACAGAATAGTTTGGGTGCTAGGGAGGGAGTAATACACAAGAAGGGGGAGGGGAATGGAAGAACAGGCAGATGGGAAAACAGTTAAGTAGGTTTGCAAGGGCTAAGTGGGACAGAGGTAAATAATGATTTCTGCACAATCTTGGAAAAACAGGGATCTGGGATACCGGGACTGAGTCATGGTTGGAAAGGGCATAAAGGGGGCAAACAATGTTAAGAAGCTTGGCTGTCTTTTGAATCTGGGTTTCCCTTACATACCATTATAAAATAGACATTTGAGTTAGAGAAAGGAATAGCCACATATATCTCCATAGAAAGCTTGTAAGTCTGTCTTCTGCCTATAATTGATTGGAATACCTAAAATGGGGTTATAATGTGCCCAGTGAAGGAGGCTTCCTGTGGAGCCTCTGCATTACAAAAGACCATAGAGGGAACCTTGAACCCCATCCAGAATCTTCTGAGGTGGGAAATTTCCACTTGAAAAGTCACTAGATGGAGGCAGATGATGTGGAAAGAGGGAACCACTGGGTACTCTAGACCCAGAGAGAGAGACAGGCTGTGTGCTGATGACCAGAGGGAAGAGTTGCTGGGTATACCCTTTGGTTGGTTGATGATGCATGGAAGGTGCTCCACCATCTGAACAGAGTTGTGGTTTGGGTCATTAGTCTATAAGGAGGTAACAGAGGGGTGCAGACAGGATGTACAATAGTCACATCACTGCAGACTTTATGATTCACTAATTTGTATAGTTGGGGACACTAGGGCCACCTAGTGGCAGTCCTGGGTAAGTGGGTACTTCCATGGAGAGCAAGAACTCCATATGGGTTGGAGTATGGTAGGTCCCCTTTCAGCTGCAAATACTGACCCAACCAGTGAAATGGCACAAATTGGCCATCCTGCCTGAAATAAGGAAGTCAAAGTCTAGAGACTAGTGAGCTGGAGACAGGAGATACAGGAGAAAAAGTCACAAAGGACTGCTACAGAAACAATTGATGGAGGCAGAGGAGCATGTAGTTGATTACGTTTTACATAATGCCAAGTTTTCACACTATGTAAAACTTAAATCCTGGTGCAGCGATGTAGGATAAGCACTAGATAACAAGTTCCCTTTGAATCAAAAGGTCAGCAGTTCAAACTTACCAGCTGCTCCTCGGAAACCCTATAAAGGTCACTGTGAGTTGGAACCAACTCAACAGCACTTAACAACAACAATCTTCGCATTATGTAAAGACTTTGTCTTTGGAACTTATACTTTTCAATCAATAAGTGAAGAGTGGGTGCATTCTATGATCCACAGGGTTTCCCCTTACCAATTTTTGGAAGTAGCTTCTAGCATCATGTTGTTGTTGTTATGTGCTGTGGAGTCGATTCCGACTCATAGCGACCCTGTACAGGGTTTCTGAGGCTTTAAATCTTTACGGGAGCAGAAAGCCTCCTCTTTCTCCTACGGAACAGCTGGTAGTTTCAAACTGCTGACCTTGCGGTTAGCAGCTCAATTCATAACCACTACACTACCAGAGCTCCTTTCATAGCAACACACAAATCACCACAGTATGACCAACTGACAAGTGGGTGATGAAATAAATAGCTATACTAAATAGTTCATTTTTCTCTCTCCTAACTTGTATTTTGTAACATGTTACCTACAAAATCATAAGTGTGTGATGGTGATGGTAGAACATGATGAATATAATTCATGTCACTGAACTCTACTTGAGAGGATGTAGAGGTCACAACTGTTCTGTTACCTGTATTCTTATCACTATAAAAAGTTCATTAATTAAAAAAAATTTTTTTTAAGTGCCCAACATAGCAGTTGTTACTTTGTGTCAGGGTGTATTCTTTTACCATATTTATGCAATTTGTATACTAAGCAAATACTTCAAGAGACTAGATTATATGAAGAAGAAACTGGCATCAGAATTGGAGAAAGATGCATTAACAATCTGAAATATACAGATGACATAACCTTTTTTGCTGAAAGCAGAGAGGATTTGAAAATACTTACTGATGAAAATTACAGACTACAGCAATCAGTATGGATTGCATCTCAAAGTAAAGATAGTGAAAATCCTCACAACTGAACCATTAAATGCCATCATGATAAATGGAGAAAAGATTGGAGTTGTCAAATATTTCATTTTGCTTGAATTCACAACCAATAGTCATGGAAGCAGCAGTCAAGAAATCAAACAACATATTGCATTAGGAAAATTTGCTGCAAAAGACCTCTTTTTAAAGTGTTCAAGAGCAAAGGTTTCAATTTGAGGATCAAGATGGGTCTGAGACAAGCCATGGGATTTTTAATCACCTCATATGCATGTGAAATTTGGACAATGAAAATGCAAGACCCTAGAAGAATCAATGCATTTGAATGGTATTATACTGCATGGTATTATACTGAAAGTACCAAGGACTGGCAGAAGAATAAACAAATCTATCTTGGAAGAAGCATGGCAAGAATGCTCCTTAGAAAATGGGATGGTGAGATTTTGTTTCAGTATCGAACATAGCATTAGGAAGGACCAGCCCCTGGAGAAGGACATCCTGTTTGAAAAAGCAGAGGGTCAGCAAAAATGAGGAAGACCCTTAATAAAATGGATTGACACAGTGATATCAATGATGTATTTAAACATAGCAACAACTATCAGGATGGTGCAAAACAAGATAATATTTTGTTTTGTTGGACATAGTGTTGTTTTGTGTCAGAACCAAATCAAGGGACACCTAACAAGATAATGGAACATAGTCTACATGATTTGAAATGAAAAGTTATTAAATTAAAAGTCCACCACTCATCTGTCAGTTTGTCATACTGTGGTGGCTTGAGAGTTTCTGTGATTCTAGAAGTTATGCCACAGGTATTTTAAATATCAGTAGGGTGACCCATAGTGGACAGGTTTCAGATGAGCTTCCAGATGAAGACAGACTAAGAAGTAGGAGACACAAACTACTTATAAATATTTAATCACTGAATATAAGGTCACTGAAAACCTTACGAATAACAGAGAAACACTATCTAGTGCCAGAAAATGAGCCCCTCAGGTTGGGGCACTCAAAATGTGACTGGGGAAGAGCTGTCTCCTCAAAACTGAGTTGACCATGATGATGTGAATGGTGTAAAGCCCGCAGGACCTACATTTGCTGATGGGACACAACTCAAAACAATGAGAAACAGCTGTAAACATACATTAATAATCAAAACATTGAATGTATGAAGTATGCACCTAGGAAAATTGGAAATTGTCAAAAATGAAATGGAACTCATAAACTTTGATATCTAAGGCATTAATGAGCTGAAATGGACTGGTATAGGCCATTTTGAATCTGGCAACAACCTGTTTTACTATGCCGGGAATGACAAATTGAAGAGGAATGGTGTTGCATTAATTGTCAAAAAGAAAACATCAAAATCATTCATTACAATGTTGTCTGTGATAGGATAACATCCATGCTCCTATAGGGAAGCCCAGTTAATACCAATAATTATTCAAATTTACACACCAACCACTAAAGCCAGTGAGGATGAAATAGAAGAATTCTACCAACTTCTTCAATCTGAAGTTGATTTAAAAAATTCAATCAAGATGTATTGATCATTAGTGGTGATAGGAATGCAAAGGTTGGGAACAAAGAGGAATGATCAGTAGTTGGAAAATATAGCCTTGGTGATAGAAATGATGCTGGAGATTACATAATAGAATTCTGTAAAACCAAGGATTTCTTCGTTTCAAATGCCTTCTTTATACAGCATAAGAGACAATTATACACATGGACTTCACCAGATAGAATACACAAATATCAAATCGACTATATTTGTAGAAAGAAATAGTAGAAAAGTTCAATATCATCAGCCAAAACAAGGCCAGGGGCAGATTGTGGAACAGACCACCAATAGTAGAATGATCATGACAACATGAACAGAGTAAAGTTTCCGAGACCTTTGTTTGAAAATGAAGCACAACTCAAAACAAAAAAAACAGCTACAAACTTCCATTAGTAATTAGAACAGGGTATGTATGAAATATGAATCTAAGGAAATTGGAAGGTGTCAAAAATGAAATGGAACGTACAAAGATCAGTGAGATGAAATGAGCTGTTATTGGCCATTTCAAATCTGACAGTAAGGTTTCCTATTCAAGAGAGAAGAAACTCAAGAGGAATGGAATCAGGTTCATTGTCACAAAGAACATTTCAATATATGTCTTGAAGGACACTAATGTCTGTAATAGTATAATACCCATATATCTACAAGGAAAGATTTCAATTTTTTCCTTTCCTTGTAGATACATGGGTATTGTACTATTACAGACAGTAGTGTCCTTCAAGACATATATTGAAATGTTCTTTTAAAAACTTTCAAGAAAGTGAGGTGGCACAGGAGGCACTCACTCATCTCTGCCAAGAATGTTGGAAGACAACCATCTGGCCAAATGATTGGAAGAAATCCATATTTGTGCCCATTCCAAAGAATAGAGACCCAACAGAATGTGGAAATCATCATACCATCTCATGCGAGTAAAGTTTTTCTAAAGTTAATACAGAAACGGATACAATCATACATTGACAGAGAACTTCCAGTGGTTCAAGCCAGATTCAGAAGAGGCCGTGAAACAAGGAATATCATTGCTGATGTCCGATGGATCTTGGCTGAAAGCA
>NW_006408726.1:2098204-2100327 GCF_000296735.1 Chrysochloris asiatica
AGACAGACAGCCTTTGAACAAACATAAGATCTTATATTTCAACATTCTGAACTCATTTTTTAAAAAGATCAAATTGCTGAGGAATTACAGGCATTTTAAGCTTTTGCCTGCTTGCACATGGCTTCCGCTTCCGTGCCCATGCCGGCGAGTGCCTCTGCCCCCTGCAAACCTTGGAATGCAGGGCTAGAGCAACCCCACTTAGAAGGCTGCAATTCCAGAGAAAAGGAAGCATAAACTAACAAAGCCGAACAAATAGAGAGGGAGATCGGCAAGGATATCAGAAAAGTCGGGGTACCCATGGTACAAAGAGACTGAGAGAGGCATTTTTTTACGTCATCAAATATGGACACTACCTCCCTACAGCCACTAAACCCAGTCCTCTACTGCCCCGGCCTAGACCAGCCCTCTGCCAAGCCGCCGAGGCTCAGGAACACCCAAGGCACAGACCCGCCCACTGAGGCCAAGGCCCTCCCAAGGCCCAGACACTCCCACTAAGGCCAAGGCCTGCCCTGAGGCCCAACCCACCCACAGACTGGTCACAAAGGCCCAGGCACAACCAAGGCACAACCCGCCGCATAGCCAGGTTTCTGTGGCCCAGTGCCCCTTAGACCCAACCCGCCCTCAGCCCAGTCCCCGAGGCACAGGTCCCCTGAGGCCCAGTCCGCCCAACCTGCTCGCTGAGGCCCAAGCCGCCCAATGCCCAGCTGCTGATACCCAGGCCCCCTGAGTCCCAAATCGCCAACCCAAGGCCCATATCACCCGCCAAAGGCCCAACAGTCCTGCAGCCCGGTCGCTGATACCCAGGCCCCCAGAGGCCCAAACCGCCCGCCCTATGTTCAATCCATGTGCCTGAGGCCCAAACGGACCACCACCAAGGCCCAGGCCCAACTGAGGCCCAAAAAAGTTATTCTGAGTTAAGCAATAAGGAGAGTAAAAAGGGAAGAACACATCCTGATCACATCTTCATGGAGGTAATCAGAAAACATAAAAAATTACCAAAGCACATACTTAATTAATTATTAGGGCCACAGATAAACATTAAACATGTCCAAGAAGCAAAAGCAGATAACCATATCGGCACATTTCCAGAAAAAAGATAAAATATCTAAGACAAATGAAGCAGAAGTAGACATTCTCTCCATGCTGTAAGGAGGGCAGGCCTTGGAGATACCTGAGAAAGAATTCAGAAAAATGATTATAAAATGTCTCAAAACACTTTAAAATGGAGTTGAGAAAAATAAGGAAGAAATCAGAAAAGTGTTACAGGAACAATCAAACAAGATAAATACAGCATTGTTAACAATCCAAAACCTACAGAAAGAGGTCCAAACAATCAAGAACAAAATGGCAGAAATAGAAAACTCCCTGAAAGGGCAGAGGACTAGAATAGATGAGATGGAAGGAAGAATCAGTGAGCTGGAAGACAAGTCTCTCAATTCCACTAAGATAGAAGAACAAACCCAAAAAAGGGTAAAAAATTGAGAGGAAGTTCTAAGATTCGTGTTGGACAACATGAAGAGGAATAACCTAAGAATTACTGGCATTCCAGAACAAAATGAGTCACACAAGTCCACAGAGGAAATATTTAAAGAACTACTGGAAGAAAATTTCTCTAACATTCTCAAGGGCAAAAACATAGAAATTCAAGAAGCCCAACGAAGTCCAGGAAGGGTGGACCCCAAAAGAAAATCACCAAGACATATCATAGTCAAGCTCTCCAAACTCATACAAGGAAACACTCCTGAAAGCAGGAAGAGAAAACAGAAGGGTCACATAAAATGGCAAACAAGTCAGACTAAGCTCAGACCTCTCAGTAGGAACTATGCAAGAGAGAAGGCAATGGGGAGAGATATATAAAAAACCTGCAAGAAAAAATTTCCAACCAAGAATCCTTTATCCAGCAAAGCTATCAATCAATTATGAGGGTGTAATCAAAACACTCCAGAATAAACAGAAGCTATGGGACTTCACCAAAGCCAACCATGCACTACAAAAAATCCTAAAGGGAGTTCTGTGGACCAAGAACCAACAAGAACAGACAACAACCAGAGAATGACGTACGTGGCAGCACCTCCCTGAATTAAGTCAACAGAAAGAAGAAATGTTAACAAAACAAAACTATA
>NW_006408726.1:2109898-2116741 GCF_000296735.1 Chrysochloris asiatica
AAAAAAAAAGAAAGGTATGCGACAAAGTTGTATTCTTTCACCATACTTATTCAAACTATATGCTGAGCAAATAATCTGAGAATCTGGGTTCTATGAAGAAAAATGTGGCATCAGGATTGGAGGAAGACTCATTAACAACCTGCCATCTGCAGATGATACAACCTTGCTTGCTGAAAATGAAGCGGACTTAAAACATTTACTGATGAAGATCAAAGAGCACAGCCTTCCATACGTACTACATCTCATTGTAAAGAAAACAAAAATCTTCACCACTTGACCAGCAAACAACATTCTTATCAATGGAGAAAAGATTGAAGTTGTCAAGGACTTCATTCTTCTTGTTTCAACTATCAACACTCAGGGAAACAGCTGTCAACAGATCGAACTTCGTACATGCATTAGGCAAATCTGCTTCACAAGACCTTTTTAAAGTGTTGAAGAGCAAAGAAGTCAGCTTGAGGACTAAGGTGTACCTGACCCAAGCCATGTGTTTTCGATAACCTAACATGCATGCAAAAGCTGGACAGTGAATAAGGAAGACCGTGGAATAATTGATGCCTTTGAGTTATCGTGTTGGAGAAGAATATTGAAAGTGCCATGGGTTGCCAAAAGAACTAATAGATACATTTTGAAAGAAGTGCACCCAGAGTGCTTCCTTAGAGGCAAAGATGGCCAAATGTTGTCTCTCATATTTTGGACATATTGTCAGGAGGGAGCAGTCACTGGAGAAGGATATCATGTTTGTTAAGCTGAAGGGTCAGAGAAAAAGAGGACCCCCAATGAGATGGATTGGCCAACTGGCGGCATCGATGGACTCAACTGTGGCAACAATAGTGAGGTTGGACCAGGATTGGGCAGTGTTTTGTTCTGGTGTGCATAAGGTCACTATGTGTCAGTACTGACTCGATGGCACCTAACAACAACAACAATCTATAAGGAAGACCATTTAGTACAATTACAAGTCAAATGAACAAACCAACCACCTAAGCCAGTGATGATGAAATGGAAGAATTCTACCAATTTATTTTGTTGGAATTTGATCAAACATGCAATCAGGTTGGATTGATAATTACTGGTGACTGGAATGCAAAGGGGAAACAAACAGGAAGGATTAGTAGTTGGAAAATGTGACCTTTTTAATAAAAATAATGCTAGAGATGGCATGATAGAATTTTGTCAGACCAGTGTCTTATTCAATGTAAATAAACAGCATGGACCTAACCACATTGAAGTGAGGCACTGTGGGTTAATGCACCAAAATTCAAAGTTGTTTGAATTGCAAGACAGGCAGTTCAATCTCACCAACTGCTCCTTGGAAACCCTATAAAGGGTCAGAACCAACTCAATGGCATTTAACAACAACAAATGAAAAGAGATGGTGGAAAAGTTCAATATCAACAGTCGAAACAAGGCAAGGGGCAGACTGTGGAAATGACCATCAATTCAGATTGAAGTTGAATGCAAGTTCAGGTTGAAGCTGAAGAAAATTGAAACAACTTAACAAGAGCCAAAATATGACCTTGTACATATCCCACATGAAATTAGAGACCATCTCAATAACAGATTTGACACATTAGACACTAATGACTAAAGATCAGAAACACTATAGGATGCTATCAAGAACATCATAGAGGAAGAAAGCAGAAGGTCATTAAAAAGAGGTGAAAGAACGAAGAAATGGATGTGAGAAAAGACTTTGAAACTTGTTGTTCAGCAAATGGATGAAAGCAGGAAGTAAAATAGCTAAACAGAAAATTTCAAAAACCAGCTCTAATATTATAATGAAAATTTAAAAGACCTGGGATTAGAAAACCAGAAAGGAGGAACATGCTCAGCATTTCTCCAGATGAAAAAAATGAAGAAATAATTAAAACCTTGACTTTAAATATAGTAGTATCCCATGAACAAAATATTGAATGATGCAGAAAGCATGGAAGATGGAAGGTATATACAGAGTCATTGTACCAGAAAGAAGTGATTGATGTTCTATCATTTCAAGAAGTAGTATATAATCAATAACCAATGATATTGAAGGAAGAAGTCCAAACTGTTCTGGAGCCATTAGTGAAAAACAATGATTCAAGGAATTGATGGAATACAGATTGAAATCTTCCAAAAAAATTATGTACCAATGGAGGTGCTCACTCATCTATGTTAAGAAATTTGGAAGACAGTTACCTTGTCAACCAATTGGAAGAGATCCATATTTGTGCCCATTCCAAAGAAAGGTAACCCACAGGAATGCAGAAATCATCAAATTATATCATTAATATGACATGCAAGTGAAATTTTGTTAAAGTTAGTTTTAAAATGACTAGACCAGCAGAAAAATGCCAGCAATTGAAGCTGGATTCAGAAGAGTACTTGGATTTAGGGATATCATTTATGATATCAGATGGCTCTTGGCTGAAATCAGAGACTACCATAACAATGTTTACTTTTGCTTTATTGACCATTAAAGAGTTGATTGTGTGAATCATGACAAGCTATGGATAACATTGTGAAGAATGAATATTCCAGAATACTTAATTGAGCTCATGAGGAACCTGTATATAGACCACAAGGCAAGCATTCAAACAGAACAAAGGGATACTGATTTGTTTAAAATCAGAAAAGGTTGAATACATAATCTGAAAAGCTGGATTAAATGAAGAAGAACATCGCATCAGGATAGGAGGAAGTCTCATAACATTCTCTAATATGAAGATGATACAATCTTGCTTGCTGAAATCTAAGAGGGTTTAAAATACTTATTGACGGAATCAAAGACCACAGTCTTCAGTATGCATTGCACCTCAATGTACACAAAAAAATCTCATAACTGGACCAATAAATAACATAATACTAAGTGGAGAAAAGTTTAAAATTGCCAATGACTTCATTTTGCGTACATTCACAATCGACCCTGATGGAAACAGCAGTCTAGAAATCAAAAGACATATTTCATTGAACAATTCTGCTGAACAAGACATCTTTAAAATGTTCAATAGCAAGGAGCTCTGGTAGCATAGTGGTTACAAATTGGGCTGCAAACCTTAAGGTCAGCAGTTTGAAACTACCAGCTGTTCTGCGGGATAAAGATTATGCTTTCTACTCCCATAAAGATTTACAGCCTTGGAAACCCTGTACACAGTTGCTTTGAGTCGGAACCAACTCCATGGTACATCATGACACCATGAACAAAGATAGATTGAAGACTAAAGTGTGCCTGATCCAAGCCATAGTATTTTCAA
This sequence comes from Chrysochloris asiatica, assembly GCF_000296735.1. Lineage (NCBI taxonomy): Eukaryota > Metazoa > Chordata > Mammalia > Afrosoricida > Chrysochloridae > Chrysochloris > Chrysochloris asiatica. Next base: position 2,113,132 of record NW_006408726.1, read on the forward strand.
TAGCCTCATATGCATGTGAAAGTTGGACAATGAATAAAGAAGATGGTAGACAAAATGGTACCTTTTAATTGTGATGTTCAGAATAATATTAGAAATATCATGGACTGCCAGAAGAAGAACAGTCAGAAAACTCCTTAGAAACCATAGTGGAGAAACTTCAGCTCTCCTACTTCAGGAGTGTTTTTAGGAGGGACCAGTCCCTAGAGAAGGGCATCCTGTACTGCAAAGTATAGATTTAGGAAAGAAGAGGAAGATTCATAACAAGATGTATTGGCACAGTGGCAGCAGAAATGGGCTCAAATGTAGCAACTATTTTGAGGATGGCACAGAACTGGGAAATGTTTTGTTCTGTTGTGTTTAGAGTCATTATGAATTAGAGTCAACTGGAAGGCACCTTACAACAGCAACAGCATCACCTTATCTATATGTCTATGTGCAGGTTCTTTAGGAACACATTTGAGTGTTCTAGAATTCCCATTCTTTCCTATGTTCCATAATTTGCTATGGCCCACACAGTTGAATGTCTTTGCATAGTCATTAACTGACAGGCAAATATCTTTTTGTTATTTTATTTCAGTCAGATCAATCTAACATCAAAAATCATATTCCTCATTCCACAGCCCTTTTGAATCTGACTTGAACTTCTGGAAATTTCCTGCTGATTTACTGCTACAACCATTTTTTTAATTTGGCAAAATTTTACATATACATGTTACTAACATTATGATTAAATAATTTCTACATTCTATTGTAATATCTTTCTTTGGGTTGGGCTATAATATGAAACTCTTACAGTTACATGGCAAGGTGATTGCCTTCCAAATTTCTAGACCTAGATAAGTATTTCCAGTATTATATTCATTTGTTGAAACATTTCAGTTGGCATTCTATTAATTCCTGGACCTTTATATTTTACCAATGCCTTCTGTGCAGATTGAACTTCTTCCTTCAATACCAGTCTTTTTGATCATATGCTACCTTCTAAAATTCATTGAAAAGCAAACAAATTTTCAGTACAAGACTGTATTCCTTTCATTATCTTTTGATGGTCCTTTCATCTTTCAATATTTTGCCTGTATTGCCATTGTTGTTATGTGAAGTCCAGTTGGTTTTGATTTATAGAGACCCTAAGTACAGAAGGAAAAAGTACTGCCCAAATTTGGTCATCTTCACAGTCATTGCTGTTTGAACTAATTTTTTTTTTTTTTTTTTTAATTCGGTCACTGTGTCAATTCATCTCTTTCTGAGACCATCTCCTTTTTGTTATCCTTCTCCTTCTAGTATGTACAAATTAAACCTGACAGAGTCTAGGTTTCCTTGATTCTAAGGAGGATTTTTTCTGTACTTCTTCCAAAAAAGATGTATTCATTTTTCTGGCAGTCTGTGGTATATTCAATATTCTTTGCCAACACAAAATACAAATGTATTAATTCTTCTTTCATGTCCCTTATTTGTTGTACAGTTTTTGCATGTTTATAAGACAACTGAAAATAAGAGGAATAAGGTGTCCCTGATGCAAGCTACAGTGTTATGCCCATAAAATCTTTCAATGATACAGTTTGAGACTTGAATTTTTTCTTCAATTCTTTCAGCTTGAAAAGTGTCCCATATGTTCTTTCTTTAGATTTTCTAACTCTAGGACACTGCACACTTCACTATGAAGTTTACTTTGTCTTCTCCAGGCACATGTTGAAATCTTATTATGTTCAGGGCTTTTACTTAATTATCTCTTCTATACACTTCAGCTACTTTGCATTCAAGTGCAAGTTTCAGTATCTCCTGTGACATTCATTTTGGTCTCCTCTTTCTTTCTTGATTCTTTAATGACTGCTTTTTTCATGCATGATGTCCTTGATGTCATTCTACAACTCATCATTAATGTTCAATGTACCCCATATATTCTTGAGATGGTCTTGAAATTCAAGCAACATATACGGAAGGTAGTTTTTTGACTTTTGTGAACTTGTTTTAATATTATTCAGCTTGAATTTATACTGGAATAAGAGCAATTCCACAGTCAGACCCTGGCCTTGTTCTGACTGAATATGTTGAGTTTCTGCATCATCTCTATCTACAGATTTAATTGATTTGATCCATATATATTCCTATCTGTGTAGGCCCAAGTGTTATAGAAAAAAATATATTTCCAATCCATCAATCATTACTCTTGCAAAATTTTATCATATAATCCCAGGTGTCATCTTTATCCCCAAAGATATATATTCCAATTTGGACAGCTATTGATTTTTCTCTTTCATTTCCAAGTCTCACATTGCAATCAGCAACAATTATCAAATTATATGGACTACAATTTCAGAATGCAGAAGTTGGTACAAATTTTCAAGTTAGTCAGCTTTGGCATTTGTGGTTTGTGTATAATAAGTAGACACAAAATGTGGTTTGAATAATAATTGCACTAAAGGGTCATCATTGTAGGCATACAGATGTTATTCTACTACTGATAGTGCTGCACTTCAGGATATATCTTGAAATGTTCTTTCTGCCAATGAATGTTACGCTTTTCCTCTTGAATTTGTTATTCTTGGCATAAATGACCAGTACCAGACCATTTGACCTAATTAATGCCTATGATATTGATGTTCAAGCATTCCATATCATTTCTGACAACTTCAAATTTTCCTATATTCATACTTCATGTCTTTCATGTTCCTATTATTAATGGATGTTTGCAGCTGTTTTTTCTCAGTATTATGTCCTGCCATATCAGCAAACCAGCATCTTGAAAACTTCGTTTTATCTTCATCATTAGGTAGACCTTTGAGACAGCTCTTCCCTGTAGTATTTTGAGTGCTAACCAGTCTGTGGAGCTCATCTTTCTGCAATGCACCTATTCATATGGTTTTCACTAGCTGAGTATTTTAGTAGATGACCAGGTCTTTCTTCCTTTTAGTAGATGACCAGGTCTGTCTTAGTCTGGAATCTCTGGTAAAATCTGTCAACCATAGATGGTGCTGGAGAATGGAACAGCCTAAAGTCAAGGTAGCACAGCTACCTTAAAGACCTAGAATTTATACTTCAGAACTGAGAAAACAAGAAATTTAGCCAACAACCAGAATTTGGAAGGCAGGGTCTTTGCCAGGATGGTCTCAGAGAAGAAAGGATTAATGCTTTGAGAGTGAATGTAATTTATTCTGTTTGGTTTGGGGCTTGCTTGGTGCTTGATATCTCTTCTTTCTCTCTAATATCTCTTATTTATTACTGAAACTCTACTGTATGACTATTCTATCATTGCACTTTGGAAGCAGATATCTTGAATTCTAGATTTCACAAGTTCATATATGAAGAGGGACTTTGCCTCAGGAGGGCAAAATATCTAAAGTGTCAACCCATATTTCACTTTGGTGATTCAGAAGATGAGATTTTAGACATGAAGCTTGCAAAAAACTCTTGGGATGATGTGCTGACATAGATGCATTTTGCATATGGGAAGGCCTTGAATTTAGGAGCCTTGAATTTGAAGGATGGAATGTTATAGAGTGAATTCCTGCATCGCAAATATATATATAAAGCCATATTTCTATGACTGTGTTTATAATTTAATTTAGAAATAGGTTGACTTTGTAGAAATATAGTAATATATAAATATAAT
>NW_006408726.1:2116841-2118866 GCF_000296735.1 Chrysochloris asiatica
CTAGTGTAGAGTTTGTCTTGAGTTATTTTGGATATTAAAAAAAAAAAGATTAAGTAGCAAGGAAGCAAGCTGAGAAATGGAATGACTGGCATCAAGCCTCCAGGGGACCTCCAAGAATCCAGGAAACAAGCTGAAGAAACAAGAACCATCATCCAGAGTAAACAGAAAGACAAAATCTGTCCCTCCTGCCTTCTAAGGAGCATTCTGACTGTATTTTTTTTCCAACAAAGATTTATTTGTTATTTTGGCAGTACAGGATATTTGTAATATTCTCCTCCAAAACCATAACTCAACTGCATCAATTTTTCTTTGGCTATCCTTATTCATTGTCTATAGGAAAATAAACCAATTTAAAAATTAAAACATTGCCCTTCAAATTTTTACCTGTTTAAAAATGACTCTTAAAAACAATGAGAGTAATTTTAATGGAGGCATGATAATCTAGGAGTCTGGAGTGGCATTGTAGGATAAGCACTAGACTGTTAACCATAAGGTCAGTGGTTCAAACACAGCAGTCACATCTCAGAAAAGCTCTGACTCAGAACTAACTACATGACACTAAACAACAGTAACAACCAAACAGAATAACCTATATCTAGCAAACTATAAATAATAATTCCAATTATGTTTTAATATCTTTATAAAATAAAATATACAAAGACATGGAGTTAGGAAACCAAAAGGGAAGATCACACTTGGCATTTCTCAAGCTGAGGGAACTGAAGAAAAATTCAGGCCTCAACATGAAATATTGAATGATTCTATGGGCAAAATATTGAATTATATAGAGATCAGAAGAAGAAGATGGAAGGAATACACAAAGTCACTGTACTCAAAATAAATGATTGATATTCATCTATTTCAAGAGGTAGCTTAGGACCAAGAGTCAGTAGTACTAAACGAAGAAGTTGAAAGTGCATTCAGGACATTGGCAAAGAACAAGGCACTAGGAACAAATGGAATACAAATTGAAATCCTTCAACAAACAAATCAACATGATGCCATGTTGGAGGAACTCACTCATCTGGGCCCAAAATTGCAAGACACCTATCTGGCCAATTTACTACAAGATATCTGTATTTGTGTCCATTCCCAAGAGAGTTGACCCAATGGAATGTGGAAATCAACAGATAATATCATTGATATCCCATACATGTAAAGTTTTACTAAAGATAATCCAAAAACATCTACAACCATACATTGACAGAGAACTTCCAGAGGTTCAAATCAGATTCAGAAGAGGATGTGGAACAAGGAATATCATTGCTGATGGCAGAGGAATTTTGGCTGAAAGCAGAAAGAAGACACCTTCTTTACTTACTATGCAAAGGCTTTTGACTGTGTGGATCATGACAAGCTATGGACAACATTGTAGAGAATGAGTATTCTAGAGCAATTAATTTTGCTCATAAGGAACCTATACATAAACCAAGTCAGTTGTTCCAACAGAACAAGGGGATACCAAATGGTTTCAAATTAAGAAAGGTGTGTGCCATGGTTCATGATACTTACTCAATCTGTATGCTGAGTAAATAATCTGAGAAACTGAAGTATATGAAGAAAAGTGTGGCATCAGCATTAGAGAAAGACTCATTAACACCTTGCTATATACAGATGATACAACCTTGCTTGTTGAGATCCAAGAGGATTTAAAATACTTACTGATGAAGATCAAAGACCACAGCCTTGTGTATGGATTGCATCTCAATGTAAAAACAAAAATCACCACCACTGAACCAATAAATAACATTCATATAAATGAAGAAAAGATGGAAGGTTTTAAAGACTTCATTTTGCTTGGATCAGCCATCAACACTCATGAAAGCAGCTGTCAAAAAATCAAATTTACATTAGGCAAATCTGCTGCACAAGACCTCTTTAAAGTGTTGAAAGGCAAAAGATGTCAGTTTGAGGACTAAGGTGTACCTGACCCAAGCCATAGCATTTTTAACAATCTCATATGCATGTGAAAGTTGGACAGTGAATAAGGAAGAATTGATGCATGTGATATATATATATATATAT
>NW_006408726.1:2119187-2120795 GCF_000296735.1 Chrysochloris asiatica
ACACACAGCACCACACCAGGACTCCTAGTGTGAGGAAAATACTAAAAGTGCCATTGACTTCCAAAAGAATAAACCAATCTGTATTTGAAGAAAAACAGACAGAATGTTTCTTGGAAGCTAAGATGGCCAGACTTCATCTCTCATACTTCAGGCATGTTATCAGGAAGGACCAATCCTTTGAGAAGGATATCACATTTCATAAGGTTGAGGGTCGAAGAAAAAGAGGAAGACCCCCATTGAGATAGACTAGCATAGTGGTGGCAAGAATGGACTGAGGTGTAGCAATGATTATAAGGTTTGTGCGAGACGGTAGTGTTTTGTTCTATTATGCATAGGGTCACTATGAGTTGGTATGGACTCAATGGCACCTAACAACACAATAATCTTTATATTTGGCATCAATATTCCTAGTTGGGAATGTGAAATCATTCCTCTGAAATGTATTGTTCTAGGCATTGCAAATCATATGATTGTCCCATTCAAATGGGCTAATAACAAGCCATTAAAACTCACTAATGTCTATGACATCAATCTTTATCTTTCTTTTTTGATGATTTCCAATTTTCCTAATTCATACTATGTACATTTGATGTTATGATTACTAATGGATGTTATCAGCTGTCTCTTTTTGACTTTCGCCACATAAGCAAATGAAGCTCTTGAAATCTTTGTTCTCTCCGTATCATGGAGGTCAACCCTACATTGTGGGAGGAGCTCATCCTAGTCATATTTGAGTGGGTTCCTTCTTGAGGGGATCTTCTTCTGGCATCATATCAGACAATGTACAAAAGGTTTTCAGTGGATAACCTTTCAGAAGTGGTTTGCCTCTCTCCTTCTTCCTTGTCTGTCCTACTCTTAAAATTCTACTGTACACAATCTGTGACCCTGCTGGTATCTAAAATACTGGTGGCATAGCTTCCAACATCACAGCGACTCAGAAACTACTGCAGTATGCCAAAGTGATAGAGGAGTGGTAAAAAATTGTATGGCTGTTAAGTGCTATTAGAGGGAGAGCTCTATAGATTAAATAATTTTCAACCAGAAGATAGAGATTAGAATTCTTTACCTTGAACTAGTCTTATGACTTTTGGCATTTTGATTTTCTGTATCACTTTCTTTTCTATAAAATAAAAAGCCCAGTCTTTCTGGTGATAGCAAAGCTCCATATTATATAAGACATTTTTTTTTTAATTAAAATATACAGTTCAAATTCAAGCAACATAAAATATCTGAAATCATCTTTGAATTCTAATCATTCAATCAAGTTCAGTAATTCAATTCTTCATATCTTCATATATGGAAAAGTAGGTTGTGGGGTGAAAATATAAGATAACAGTAAAATGATGCAATGACTATGAAAAATCGTATGTCGTGTCCTTAAAAGGTTGGAAATAGATATATTATCCTGCAATCACTCTATTTGGTATATATATATCCTCAAGAAAGAAGAGCTGTGATGCAAGAAGATGCATGCACACCCATTTTCACTACGTCACTACTCACAATAGCAAACTGATGGAGACAGCCCAGCAGCAGAGAATTGCTGAACAAGCTTGGTTGACAGCTAACTAGATAGCTAGAGATAAATATAGAGATAGAAAGAGAGTA
>NW_006408726.1:2120895-2124904 GCF_000296735.1 Chrysochloris asiatica
AATAATATAAATCTACAAAACATTGCATAACATGGAATGGAATTAGTCAGTCACAAAAGGACAGAAAGGTTATGAGACCACTACTTTAGAAATAAAGAAAAGGTTTTCCTTCTATAATAAGAATTATCTGGTGGTTACCAGGGGTGAGAGGGAAGAGACAATTATCCACTGGTTTGTAGTGGATGGTCTTCCTTATTCACGGTCCAGCTTTCACATGCATATGAAGTTATTGAAAAATACCATGGCTTGGTTCAGGCTCACCTTAGTCCTCAAGCTTACATCTTTGCTCTTCAACATTTGAAAAAGGTCTTGTGCAGCACATTTTCCTAATGCAATATGTCATTTGATTTCTAGACTGCTGCTTCTGGGAGTGTTGATAGTTTATCCAAGAAGAATGAAGTCCTTGACAACTTCAATCTGTTCTCCATTGATAAGAATTTGTTTATTATAGTGACCCTCTATATAGTTTCCAAGGTTGCAAATCATTACAGGAGAAGAAAGTCTCATCTTTTTCCATACTGATATTATTGTTAGCAGCCAAGCTCATTATCATCTATATTATCAGAACTCTTTTAATTGGTGAATAAATGTTTACCATTTTTATTGCATTTTTAACTTTAGCACAGAATTCAAGATAGAGTAAGGAATACTTTTTTTCTTAAACATTATTGCATTACTATGCTATAAAATTTACACATGTCTATATTCCTGGTGTAGTGCTGGGGGATAATGCATTGGACTGCAAGGTCAATTTGAACAACAAAGTCAGTGGTTCTAACTCACCAATTGTTTCTTGAAAACCTTATACAGGGTTGGTGTGAGTTGGAACCAACTCAACAGCACTTAACAACAATAATCATATTGTATTATTGTGGTGGCTTGTGTGTTGCTATGATTGATACTGGAAACTATGTCACTAGCATTTCAAAAACCAGCCAGGTCACAGGTTTCAGTGACTAAGAACAGACTGAGAAGAAGGGCCCTTCTGAGGGATTAGCCAGTGAATACCTTATGAATAGCAGTGGGATATTGTTGGATATAGTGGTGGAAGATGAACCTCATGATGGAAGGCACTCAATGACTGAGGAAGTGCTGCCTCTGCAAATAGAGATGACCATAAAGATGTAGATATATTGATCCTTTCAAGACATTCATGTGCTGTAAAACACAAACAAAATTGAGAAGAAACTATTGTAAATCTACAATAATAGCCAGAACATGGAATGTTTGAAGTATGAATTTAGGAAAATTGGAAGTTGTCAAAAATGGAATAGGATGTATAAAGATTAATATCCTAAGCATTGTGAGCTGAAATGGACTGGTATTGGTCATTTTGATTGGGGCAATTACAATGCTTACTATACCAAGAATGACAAACTGAAGAGGAATGGCAAAGCTTTTATAAGCAAGAAGAACATTTCAAGATGAATTACAGTGTTGTCTATGATAGGAAAATATTTATATGTCTACAAGGAAAAGCTGTTAATACAACTATAATTCAAATTTATGAACCAACTACCAAAGACAACAATAAATAAATTGGAGAAATCTACCATTTTTTTCTGTTAGAAAATGATCAAATATGGACTCAAGATGCATGGATAATTAATGCTTATTGGAATGTAAAAGTTGCAAACAAAGAATAAAGATCAATAGCTAGAAAATATGGCCTTGGTGTTAGAAATGACTGTAGAGGGTGCATGATAGAATTTTGCAAAATCAACAATGTATTCATTGAAAATACCCTTTTTCAACAACATAAACTGAAACTATACACATGGACCTTGCCAGATTTAATACACAGGAATCTAATTGACAACATATGTGGAAAGAGATCATGGAGAAACTCAATATCATCAACAAAAAGAACAAGATTTGATTTTGGAATAGACCATCAATTGCTCATATGCAAATTCAGAATGAAGTTGAAGAAAATTAAAACAAGTCCAAGAGGACCAAAATACAGCCTTGAGTATATCTCACCTGATTTTACAGACTATCACAAGAAGAGATTTTATACCTTGAACACTAATGACTGAAGACCAGAGGAATTGTGAGATCAAGAACATCATACATATTGTTCTTGATCAACAATATAAAAAACTAAAAACATCATACATGAAGAAAGCAGAAGGTCATTTGAAAGACAGCTGAAAAAGAAAAGACCAAAATGGATGATATAAAAAACTCTGAATCTCACCCTTTAATATAGATTAGTTATGTTGTTTTTGTTGTTAGGTGCCATTGAGTTGGTACTGACCCATAGCAACATTACGCACATGGTCAATGGAAAAAATTGTAGACTTGAAAAGAAAATTTCAAAGGACATCTAGCGAAGACAAAGTAAAATATGATAATTAAATGTGCAAATACCTGACATTTTAAAACCAAAAAGGAAGTACACATTCAACTTGTTTCAAGCAGAAAGTTACTGGTTTTAAAAACACTATTTTTAAATGGAAACAACTTGACAAAAATTTGTCACAGAATTTTGATCCCAGTTAAAACAGAGTTCAGTGAGAAAAAAAAAAAAAAAAAAAAAAAAAAACAGCCTCAGATTGCAATATTGAAGAATTCTAGAGACAAAATATTGAATAATATAAGAAACATAAATAAATAAATAAATAAAAAAGATGGAGGGAATATACAGACTCACTGTACCAGAAAGAGTGTGCTTACATTCAACCATTTAAGAAGACAGCAAACGATGCTTATTGGAGGAAGAAACCTAGCCACATGAAAAATGTAAGTGAAAAACAAGAATCCACCAACTGATTGAATACCAACTGAAATGTTTCAACAAACTGATGGAATACTGGAAGCATTCACTTGTCTATGCAAAGAAATTTAGAAGTTAGCTACCTAGCCAAGTGATTGGAAGAGATCCATATTTTTGTATATTCCAAAGAAAGATGACCCTACACAATGCATAAATTATTGAACAATACCATTAATATTACATGCAAATATTGAGGAAGACAGTTGCAAACAGTTTGAAAAGAGTTGCAGCAGTGCAATAAAAGGGGAACTGCCCAAAATTCAAGCTGGATTCTGAAGAGGACATGGAATTAGGGATATTATTGTTGACGTTAGCTGGCTCTTAGCTGAAAGCAGAGAATACCAGAAAAATATTTACTTATATTTTATTGACTACACAAAGCCATTTAACTGTGTGATCATGACAAACTATTAATAATATTGAGAAGAATGAGAATTGCAGAGCACTGAATTGCACTTATAAGGGAACTGTATATAGACCAAGAGACAGGTATTTGAACGGAACAAGGGAATACTAAACAGTTTATAATAAGGAAAGGTATGTGCCAGAGTTATAACCTTTCACCATATTTATTCAATTGGATCTGTATGCTGAGAGAATAATAGAAGAAAGCTGGATTATATGAAGAAGAAGGTAGCATCAGGATTGGACAAAAGCTCATTAGCAACCTGCAATATGCAATTGAACAGACTTGTTTTCTAAAAATGAAGAGGACTTAAAGAACTTGGGCATGAAGATAAAAAATACAGTCTTCAGTATGAATTACAATACAATATATTTTTTCGGTTCTCAAAACGTGAACTATACCTGCATGGGTTGCTTGGGACCTAGTGGTGGAGCCAGCCATCTGCCTCCATGGCATACACCACTATTAACGAACAGTTGCAGAAGATGTATGAAGCAATAGACAACAGGGATTGAAGATCTTATGCAGAACTGGTATCTATTAAGCATCCCCATGTTGCAAACCCAGGGCTTCAATTGCCCTCTCTGGAAGAGAAGTACCAGCAAGTTTGGGAACCCCCTTATAATGAAATGTTTGCAGCTCACTTAAGGTATACATATACAATGGGAAAGTATGAGTTCGTAGTTGTTGTTGTTGTTGTCAGGTGCCATTGAGTCGGAACCGACTCATAGCGACCCCATGCATAGCATAACAAAACAATATCTGATCCTGGGCCAACCTCACTACCGCTGCCACTCTTGACACAATCAACGATGCCACCTGGC
>NW_006408726.1:2126719-2129544 GCF_000296735.1 Chrysochloris asiatica
ATCAAATCTGTTCTTCAGATGATCTCTAAATTCAGGTGGGATAAATTCAAGGTCATGGACTTGTTTTCATTTTCTTCAGCTTCAGTTTGAATTGCATATCAGTATTTGATGATTTCATAGAGGCATACAAATGCCAGACTAGGATCATTCCATCATTCCTGTGAGCATGTCAAGACCAAAAAGAAGAAAACTTGGCTTTGCCTATCATGTGTGCAGTAGTACTTGACCTTAGAATATTTGCCAGTAATGCAGATCAGCAGTTGGTAAAAAAAGGAAAAAAGCAAAGTTTGGGACATGGGAAAAGCAGCTGAATTATTGATGCGTTGTTTTCAAGTCTGTGCTAATAACACTTGTGCTGGAATAGAGCATTCTAATAAGTGGAGGATGCTGTTTCTATTGAATCAGTTATTTAAAATTTACATTAAGATCAATAAACTCCATTTGTGTAAACCTCTAATTAGAGCAATTGACAGTTCAAATCTGAAAGAAGACTACAACATTGCACAGAGAGTTATGTACAAATTCTAAGTTGGACACAAAGCTATGTTTGATGGTGACTTTAAACAAGCTGAGGAGTACCTGTCATTTGCCTTTGAGTGTTGTCACTGCTCAAGTCAGATGAACAAACAAATGATTCTAATATATTTGCTCCCAGTAAAATGCTATTGGGTCATATGCTGACTACTGAACTTTTGAAAAAGTACCATCTTATGTAGTTTTCTGAAGTAGCTAATGCTGTAAATAAACGCAATCTCTTACTACTGAATGAAGTTCTGACAAAGCATGAAACTTTTTTTTATTATTACTATTATTTGCTTTGGCATTTTCTTTATTCCTGAAAGCTGAAGATGATCACCTATAGGAAGCTTTTTAAGAAAATGTATTTGTTACTCAAAACATACCAATTGACTCTTGATGCTTTTTAGTTGCCTTGAAATTCATGCAAATATATGTGGATATTAATGAAGTACAGAGTATTTTGGCTAATCTCATATATATGGATCACATCAACATCAGAAGCTAGTTGTGAGCAAACAGAATCCATTCCCTCAACTCTCCACAGTCTGTTGGATATATAACCTTGAAGATGGAAAAAGCAATTTGTCCCTTTTGTTTTCAAACACACTGATGAAGTTAGTACTGGTAACATTAATTTGATTCACAGAAAAGCCCAGAAACTCCTCAAGGCCTCTTTTTTCTGGGATGGTGAGTCTGTGAGTTTGCCATCAGACACACCTGGGTGACTACAAGTGTTCTTTTATCATTCATAACAAAGGCTCACCTGATAGAGATTTAGAATTCCTTTCTCAGAAAATGAAAACACTTGGCTCTGAAGCATTCTCTAAACTCCAGCAAAGGAGGCTTTGTCATTAGTTAAAGCACCTACCCAGTTTAATTGGTATAAATGTTGTTCATAAAGACTTGTTGTTGTTGTTAGGTGCCATCAAGTCAGTATGAACCCATAGCGACCTTATGTACAGCAGAATGAAACAATGCCCAATCCTGGCCCAACCTTACTACTGTTGCCACACTTGACCAATCCATCTAGTTGAGGGTCTTCCTCTTTTTCTCTGACCCTCCACCTTACCAAACATGATATCCTTCTCCAGTGACTGGTCCTTCCTGACAATATGTCCGAAGTATGAGACAAGAAGTTTGGCCATCTTGGCTTCCAAGGAGCACTCTGGCTGTACTTCTTCCAAAATGGATCTATTGGATCTTTTGGCAGCCCATGGCACTTTCAATATTCTCCTCCAACACCGTAACTAAAAAGCATCAATTCTTCTACAGTCTTCCTTATTCACTGTCTAGCTTTTGCATGCATGGGTCAGGCACACCTTAGTCCTCAAGTTGACAACTTTGCTCTTCAACACTTTAAGAAGGTCTTGTGCAGCAGATTTGCCTAATGTAATACGTCTTTTGATTTCTTGACTGCTGCTTCCATAAGTGTTGATAGTTGACCCAAGAAGAATGAAATCCTTGACAACTTCAATCTTTTCTCCACTGATAAGAATGTTGCTTATTGGTCCAGTGGTGAGGATTTTTGTTTTATTTACATTGAGATGTAATCCATACTGAAGGCTGTGCTCTTTGACTAGCTTTGTAATTTTTTTAGTACCTTTCTATAAAAGACATTTTGAAAAAAAAAAAAAAAAAACTTGAACTATAAATAAAATCATGATAAACAGAAGACTGAAGGTGTCAAGAAATTTATTTTACTTGGATATGCAATTAGTGCTCATGGAAGTAGCAGTCAAGAAATCAAGTGATAGATTTCATTGAGAAAATAGGCTTCAAAAGGCCTCTCTAAAGTGTTAAATTGCAAACATGTCACTTAGAGGACTAAGGTATGCTTGACCCAAGGTGTGATATTTTTAATTAGCTCATGTGAATGTGACAGCTAGAATGAAGACTACAGAAGAGCTGATGTATTTGAATGATGGTGTTGAAGTACCAGGGATGCTAGAAGAACAAACAAATAATGTCTTGTAAGAAGTACAACCACAGTGCAACTTAGAAGTGAGGATGGGAAAACTTCATCTCACATACTTTGGCCATGTTATCAGGAGGAGCCAGTCCTTAGAAAAGGACATCATGCTTGGTAAAATGGTGGATTTTCAATAAAGAAGAGCTCTTACAAGATGAATTAACACAGTGGCTAAAATGATAGGTTTAAACATAATTAAATTGTTAGGGTGTCTCAGGACTGAGCAGCATTTGATTCTCTTGTGCATAAGGGTCTCTATGAGTTCTAACCAAATTGTTGTTGTTAGGTGCCATAGCACAACAGAACAAAACACTGCCCGATCCTGGGCCAACCTCAC
>NW_006408726.1:2130416-2139193 GCF_000296735.1 Chrysochloris asiatica
GAAATGACTTGATGGCACTTAACAAAACTGACATGTTTTATAAAAATTTCAATATAAATTATTTTATGAATATGATGTTTTTTGTATACAAATGCAAAGACAGCTATATACATCAAAGTATCAAAAAGTAAATAACAATAATACAATGTTATGTCTCTTTATATTCATAACATTTAAAGTTATTTACACTTTTCATTTCCATGTATATGAGGATTAGTCAATAATTATCCACACTCCAGTTATATTAAAACACCTGTCCATGTCCACGGATAATGACAATATTGAGCATGCATCTGAAATGTTGAATAGATGAATGACAGTAGATTGTGTGGGAAATCATTTGCAAATGAGCCTTGCCTCTGCCTATGAAATAATTCATGGCAGACTTGGGTTTTGAAACATATGTGCAAAATGGGTACTAAAACATCTCATGGAAGAGCATACACAAAAGCATTGAACATCTGCAAACAAATACTCAAAGGAAGTTAAAAGTGTCCTTAAAAAACAAATCATTACTGGTAACAGCAAATGAATTCATCTTTATTAGTCTGAGAGTAAATGGCAGAGTATGAAATGAAAATATCCTCAATCACCAACCAAGATAAAGTTCAAAAATCAACCATCAGCTGGAAAATTGATGCTTAAATTTTTCAGGGATTATCAAGGACCAGTATTGGAACAATTATCAGGAAAAAGGTTTAACAATCAACAGTGTCTGTTACAATGAGATGCTCACTGAGGAGTTGAAGCCTAAAACTTTGTATTAAATGCAGAGGAATGCTGTCCAAGGGTATTGTGATCTTTCATGACAATGCAGATCCACACACCTTTGCCCACACTGTTGACATTCTGCAAAAACTTCATTTTGAGGATTGAATCATCCTCCATATGGTCCTGATATTGTTCCATAGGACTGTCACCTGTTTGGCCCACTGAAAGTAGCCCTTTGAGGATGAAGATTCACCTTTGATGAAAAAGTGAAGACAATGGTGCATTTGTGGCTCACATCTCAGCCTAAAACACTTTTTAATAAGGTAATACAAAAGCTTGTTGACATATGGACAACGTGTATTGAAAATCAAGGACATTATGTCCAAAAATTATATATTTGTCTTTTCCAAAAGTTGATTAAATAAATTTTACAGCCAAAGTGCAGATAATTTTTGACTCACACTAGTGTATGTTACTATTAGTTGCTGTTGAATCAGTTCCAATTCAGGAACAGTAAAACAAACATTGACTGCTCTAGGGTCATCTTCACTACTGACAGAATATCCAAATCCATCGTTGCAGCTGTTGTATTTTGATTGCCTTCTAGCTTATCCTCCCACATTATCTGGAACAATATTCTGTTGTAATCAACAAATTTTTCATTGGTTAAATTTTAAAAGTCATTGTCCAATGATTTTTTGTCTTGGTCTTAGAGTTTTGCTGAATCCTCACCACCATAGAATACCCTACTTTTATTTGAGATACTAGTGGCATAAGCTGAGTCCCATCGAGTCAGTTCTGATTCACAGTGATCCTTTATAGTGTTTCTGAGGAGTGGCTGGTGAGTTTGAACTTCCAATCTAGCTGTTCAAACCGACCTTGCAGTCCAGTGCATTATCCTATATCACCACACTAAGACTCCATACTTCACCAGGCATAATTTCCTGTATATCACTGACAAATTTACAGATTGGTTGTTGTCAATTTATATATTGTTTTAATATGTAGGAGATGCACTGAACTGCTAACTACAAAGTTGTCAGTTCAAAACCACCAGCTACTTCACAGGAGAAAGATGGAACTTTATGCTCCAGTAAAGATTTATAGCCTCCAAAACCCTGTTCAGGATGATTATATGTCAACAGAATCAATGGTAACTAAGAACCACAACAGTAAGTAATGGCATCTTTGGACATATTCTAAAATACTACAGTAAAAAGGTAGGAGTCCTGGTGTGGTGCTGTAAGATAAGCAGTGGACTTTTAATCACTATATTGGTGGTTCAAACTCACCAGCTGTTCCTTGGAAATCCTATACAGTATCACTATGATTCAGAACCAAATAATAGAATAACAGAATAATAAATATAAATATATATATATGTTGTTAAGTGCTGTCGAGTCAGTTCTGACCCATAGTGACCCTGAACAGGGTTTCTGAGGCTATAAATCCTTACGGGAGCAGAAAGCCTCATCTTTCTCCCGTGGAGCAGCTGGTAGTTTCAAACTGCTGACCTTGTGGTTTGCAGCCCAATTCGTAACCACTACGCTACCAGAGCTTCATATATATATATATATATATATACACGCCTTTTAATGAGCACCCATTGGATATAAACCTAGACTTATAATTGCTGGGTTATAGTGTATGTACAAATTCTGCTTTCTAGAGACTGCAAACAATTGTAGCACTCATCTACTCTCTTAAATGCAATTAGTAAGCACTGTGATTGCTTAAAATCAGAAGGAACACTTGGCATTCTGTGTCTTTTTCATTTGAGTTTCTCTGTGGGCTAGAAATTGAGATAGAATTGTGTTTTTTCTTTAAATTTTCTGATGAAGAATGAATTTGAATAATTATTCTTGTGTTTATCAGTAGATAGATAAGCTCTTGGTAAAATTTTTTCTTAATATTTGATTCATTTTCATTGTGCAATTCTTTAATTATCTTATTTACATGGAGGAACTCTGTGTATTCTGAATATAAGTTCTTAGTTATGTTTTTAAAGTATTTTTTGAGATAATTTCAGATTCACAGTGCAATTGTAATAAAAATACAGAAAATCTGTACTGTTTACCCTGGCTCCCCCAATAGGAACATCATACAAAATTGTAGAACAATATTACAACCACAATAATGGTATTGACACATTCAAAAAACAAATCATTCCATCATCACAAGGAAACTTCATACTGCCATTTTATAGGACTCTCAATTCTCTACATCACCTTAATCCCAGAAAAGCACCAATGTATTCTTCATTCCTAAAAATTTTGCATACATGAAATCAACCCTATAGTGTTTTATTTTTGGTGATTAACTGATTCTTACTCTTCATAATTCTCTACAGATCCATCCAGATTTTTAGGTGAATCAATGGCCCATTTTTCATTGCAGATTATTATTGCATGATAAATCCATTAAAAAAAAAAATAGAGGGAACATTGTTGTCAAATCAATTTTAGCTCCCATGTGGTACAGAGCAGAAGTTCTCTCTCCATAGGATTTTCTTGCCTGCAATCTTCACAAGCAGTCAGCCAGGTCTTTTTCAACAGCACTTCTGGGTGGACTTAAGCCACTAATTTTTACTGTTAGTGTAGGACCAAGAAGAAAACTCCATTCTGTACATTAGCCTGAACACATCCTCTTGTTCCAGGAAAGTGCTAAATCAGCTCATGCTGCCTTAGAATATCCTTTCACCCCTAGCAACAGCAAGAACTAGATAAGTAATAGACAAGACAACCCAAGGCCAGATGCCAGATGTTTTCCCTATCCTAGTCTAAGAAGAAAAGACCACCAGTACTGACCAATTAAACTATAACATCTCATACTTTGCCAAATGTCAACCAATCTAAATATTATAAAGCTGAAAAACCTAAGCTTGTTTGAAAACTCTATAAAAACTCCGCTAACAAAGAGCTCAGGGCCTTTTCCCGAGTCCACTGTGCCAGATACGGAGAAGGCCCAGGCTCGAGCTTGAATAAACAATCCTTGTGCACTTGCATCGGCGTCGACTCCTTGGTGGTCTTTGGGGACCCTGAATTCTGCCATAACATTAGTAGTAAAATCCAAACCATTTGGGACACTAATTTACATTAATAAATGCATGGTGTTATTGTTGAGTGCCTTTGAGTCGATTCTGACCCAGAGTGACCCTGTATAGAGTTTCCAAGGAGCAGCTAGTGAGCTTGAACCACCAACCTTGCAGTTCAAACGACTTTGCAGTCTGATGCAATAGCCCACAGCGCCACACCAGGACTTGAAAAAATGCATGTTGTTGTTGTCATGTGCCATGGAGTCGATTCCAACTAATAGTGACCCTCTAACAACAACAACAACAGGGTTTCTGAGGCTGTAAATCTTTACAGGAGCAGAAAGCCTCATCTTTCTCCCACGGAACAGATGGTAGTTTCGAACTGCTGACCGTGAAATTAGCAGCCTAATTTGTAACCACTACATTACCAGAGTAGATTAGTTTATTTAACCATTCATTCATTGAAGACATCTGGATTATTTTCAGGTTTGGGCTGTAACAAATAATGAAGTAATGGCATTGATTTACAGGTTTTTCTGTGAATCCAAGTTCTTTCTCTAGGATAAATGTCCAGGAGGGCAATTGCTGGATTGCGTTAAAGTTACAATTTTAATTTTTAAAGAAACTCCCAAATTCTTTTCTGGAATAACTGCTCTATCTTACATTCTCACTAGTAATGCATGATTGATTCAATTTCACTGCAGTTTTTCCACTTTGGTGTTGTAAACTTTCTTTTATTTTTAGCCATTTGGGTAGGTATGTAGAGCTATCTAACTGTGACTTTAATTTTCATATCCTTAAGAGGTAATACATCTAAATATCCTTTATGTGCTTATTTGACATCCTTTTTGATAAAATGATTCATAATATATTTTGCCCTTATTCTAATTGGATCATTTGTATTATACTGTTCAGTTTGAGAGCTCATTGTGTGAGTGGTTTAAAAAAGCTCATGGAAAAATCCATAATAATTTTATTTTATTTTTCCATGAACTTTTTTTTTTTTTTGTATTTTTAAAAATGTTTTATTTTGAATTTTGTGATAGTCTACAAGGAGCCTCTGGTAGCATAGTGGTTACAAATTGGTCTGCTTACCTCAAGATTGGCAGTTCGAAACTACCAGCTGTTCCGAGAAAGAAAGATGAGGCTTTCTACTCCTGTAAAGATTTGCAAAGTCACTGTGAGTCAGAACCTACTCCACAGTACTTAACAACAACAACTAGATGGGAGAACATTAGCTTTACAATCATCCTATCATATATCCTTTCATTGCCATGGTTATAATCCCCTCCATGCATCATCAACCAACCAAAGGGTATACCCTGCAAGCCTGCCCCCCCACCCCCACCCCCACTGTCGTCAGCACAGAGTCCATCACCCTTTCTAGGTCTAGAGTCCACAGACGCTCCATCTCACCACATCATCGTCCCTGCCAACATCTCTGGTGACACCGTTTCTCTGGGTAGGGTCCCGCACTCCGCTTGTCTCCCTTGATGGTCCCAGGGACCTCCGCTCCTGGAATGCGAAGTCAACCAACCATTCCCCTCGTTTTGCTACAAAATGTCTACCTTTACATTTCCAACCCTCAGTCACTCCTGATATTAATTATTCACTATTGTACCACAAGAGTCCTATCCCCATCTCCTTTCATCAGCCCTGCCCAGACAGATTGGATACAACTCAGTGGAGATTTTACCTTCCTCCACACACTCTGGATCTAGGTTCCCTCTTGTAAGCTTATAATCCAATTTGTGCCTTTGTAGTCCCCTTTCCCCCAACCCCCCATTTTGGGTAGCCAATGTCCAATTTTCCCATCCCTATCTACCCTGTGTATCAAGGGGATGGCAATGATCCTCGCTATAAAGAATTGTTCCCTCTTTTGAGATACTGCATCCATATGTGTAGGTCAAGTTCAACAAATTGTATCAGATTACTCTTTTTTCCCTCTTCTTTCTTCTTCTAATTGAGTTCTGAATGTCCAACCATTGAAACCAGGTCACATGGGTATTATCTGCAAATGTGGGTGTTCTTGTGTATATGCCCTCACTTCTTATCAGCTGGATGCTTCACTCTCCACTCTAGTCCTCTGTGGCTATGGCACTGACTTTGGGCCTAGGAGTCCCCAGGTCTTGCCATACTGCTGGCCTACCAGGTCTCCACCCAGGTTCACAGGAGTTTATTGAAGCTTGCAGCTTCATTGTTGTTTTCCCCTCAATTCCCCTTATCAGTGATGAACATGGTCATGAGCGCACATCTGCTCATGTATTCCCCTTGAGTCTTAGTCTTAGAAGGGGGTTTGCCCTGAGGGGACTCGACCACTTGTCTTGATGTCTCCTGGGCGAGCAACTTGTTTGTTCTTGTAACAGTCAGTCAGACTGCTGTTATTGTTTTTTATTTTTCCTGTCAGTCTTTCCTTCAAGAAGTGTCTTCTGTTCTTCTAGACACTCCAGGCTGGTCTACTTGTCCTTTCAAGTGGATACTTCCCACCTCAGAAGATTCTGGATGGGTTTCAGGATTCCACCTATGGTCTTATACAATGCAGAGGCTCTGTCTCCTTCACTGGACATGTTGTAGCCCCATTTTAGGTATTACAATCAGTTATAGGCAGAAGACATACAAGCTTTCTATGGTAATATTTCTGTCTAATCCTTTCTCTCCCCCTCAAGTGTCTATTTTATAATGGTATGCAAGGGAAACCAAGATTCAAAAGACATTCCAGCATCTTAACATTATTTCCCCCATTTTACCCATTCTAACCATGTCTCAATCTCTGTATCCCAGAGCCCTGTTCCATGAACTTTTTGAAGCCCCATTGTAAATTCTAAATACTAGTTCTTTGTCAAGGAGCCCTGGTGGTACACTGGTAAAGCACCCAAAACAAATGTGAACTAAAAGGTCACTAGTGCAAATCTACCAATTGCTATATGCATTAAAGTATCTAGAAATTTGCTCCTGTGAAAAATGGTTGTTGTTGTTCTAAGGTGCCATCAAGTCAGTACTGACCATTAGCGACCCTATGCACAACAGAATGAAACCCTGCCTGATCCTGGGCCTACCTCACTATTGTTGCCATGCTTGAGTCCATCGATGCTGCCACCTGGCCAATCCATCTCATTGGGGATCTTCCTCTTTTTCTCTGACCCTCCACCCTACCAAACATGATATTCTTCTCCAGAGACTGGACCCAGGAAATCCTCTGGAGGAGTTCAACTTTGTCTTATAGGGTCATTAGAGTCTCTTTAAAGCATTTAAGAGCAAAGATCTAAGGTGTGTCTGACACAAGTCATGTATCTTCAATAGCCTCATATGCATGTGAAAGTTGGACAATGAATAAAGGAGACCAGAAGAGAACTGATGCATTTAAATTATGGTAGTGGAGAAGGATATTAACAGTACCATAGACTGTTAGAAAAACAAACAAATCTGTGTTGGAAGTACAACCAGAATGTTCCTTAGAAGCCAAGGTGGCAAGACTTAATCTCTCATACTTCATACATTTTATCAAAGGGGACTAATCCCTAAATAAAGATATCATGCTAGGTAGAGTGAAGATCAAAGAAAACAAGGAAGATCCCCAATAAGATGGACTGGCACAGTTGCAACAGCAATGGGCTCAAGCTTAGCAACAACTGTGTGGATGGTGCAGGACTGGGTGGTTTTTGGTTTTGTTGTACATAGGGTCACTATGAATCATAACAAATCTTTAGGTAGATATTTGGTTTGCAAATATTTTATCCCAAGCTGTAGGTTATATTTTCCTCCTGTTGACAAGGTTTTTCACAGAGCAAACGTTTGTAATTTTGATGAAGTTTAAATTATCAATGAATTATCAAATGTAATTGTAAAAGTAATCACCAATCATTATCAATGGATAATTAATAATTGATGGTCTCAGACATACCAATGATCCTGAAGATAGCTCAGGAAAAGGGAATGTGTGAAATATATTTAATGACTCTTCTAGACATAGTCTAAAACTCTAACCAAAAAAAGCATTATTGACTTGCTAAGTGTAGGTAAAAAGGAGCTCTGGTCGTGTAGTGGTTATGAATCGGGCTGTGAGCTACAAGGTCAGCAATTCGAAACTACCAGCTGTTCCGTGGGAGAAAGATGAGGCGTTCTGCTCCCATAAAGATTTACAGCTTCGGAAACCCTGTACAGGGTCGCTATGAGTTGGAACCGACTCCACTCCATGGCACACAACAACAACAACAAGTGTGGGTAAAAGAAGGTGGGAGAAGATGCCGATAGGGTTACATGATTCCGTGATGAGTTCTTAGCACATCTAATTGTGATTGTAAAACTTGTAACTTTTAATGTGTCTAAAAAATGAGCCATCTCAGAAGCAGGAAGGGGGATCTCACTACTATCAAAGAAGAGCCAGGAGTGAAGTGTGTCCTTTAGACTCTGAGATCCCTGTGCATTGAAACTCCTTGACCCAGGTACAGAAAGCTGTGATACCAGAGAAGTAGCAAAGGAGCAGCAGGAGCAGGAATAAGAGTCAGAGCAGTGGCAGAGCAGTAGTCTTTCTAGCCCACAGAGCAGGTAAAGCTGAATAAGTTTGGACTGGAGGCTTGCTTGAAAAGTTGGGTGCCTCCAGGCACTTAACTTTGGGATCTAGGTTTGCTAACCAATGAATCTTGAGCTGAGTGTCTTAAGGCTGATGGAGCAGTAAGTCTTGTGTGCAGTTATCAGCATCCCTAAATGAACTTTGTAACATTGCTGGAGCAGGACAGAAGCAAGGACCAGAGAGAGGACTACCTGTAGGCATGGATGGGGAGAAGCTGCTGTCGTACCTGAAAGAACTGTATCTTGAACATTTCTGGTCCTGCACTGTTGTTGTTGTTGTCAGATGCCATCGAGTTGGAACTGACTCATAGTGACCCCATGCACAGCAGAACAAAACAATGTCCGATCCTGGGCCAACCTCACTACTGCCACCACACTTGATGCCATCAATGATGCCACCTGGCTGATCCATCTCATTGGGGGTCTTCCTCTTTTTCTCTGACCCTCCACCTTACCCAGCATG
>NW_006408726.1:2141208-2189598 GCF_000296735.1 Chrysochloris asiatica
GGACAATCTCTTTGATATCTCAAGCGAGTAAAGTTTTGCTCAAGGTAATACAGAAACGGTCCTGCACTATAACTTGTTAACTCCGCTAATAAACTTCATAACTCTGAGAATAGTATCTGAATTATGTGTGGCTATTGCAGAGAATTATCAAACTCTTGCTTAGTAGAGAGTACTGTGTTAGGGATTCTGGATTAATTATAATGCAGTGCTTCATTCTGTTATACAAAAGGATATTCAACATTAATCTGAGACAACTCAATAGCAAATAACAACATAAAATTATCAATATTGTCGTTGATGGATCTTGCATTTAGTGTTAATTTTAAGAACTCTGTTGAGCCTTAAACACTGATGATTTTCTCCAATTTTTCCCCCAACATTTTAATAGATTTATACTTTACATTTAGATCAGTGGTCCATCTTGTGTTAACATTGGACAAATTGTGCTAGTTTGTTTTCTTATAAATGTTTAATTATTCCAGTGCTCTTTGCTCCATTGAATTGCATTTGCAGTTTTGCCAAAGAATGGTTAGGTATATTGCTATATAATGTCTACTCCTAGGTTCTCCATTCTGTTTCATTGAATTATATGTCTTATTACCACATATACAATGGTAAGTCAAAAAGTACTGCTACTCTAGTTCTAGTTCATATGTACATGGATTTATTCCAAGTAAAATATTTTTAAACATGTCTCTGTAATCAATAGATGACTATAGATACATTATCTCAGTAATAAAAGGTCCAATAAAAAACTGGGAGGACTGAAATAGTTAAAAAACAACAGAGAAAATTGCTATCATATACACAATATAGAAATAATGGTAATCTATGAGTACATGTATGAATAGACATGCAGGTTGAACAGGTGTGCAGGGGCAAATGGGAGTATACTAACAAATATTATAGGTTTGTTGTTATTGCTTTTCAGTGCTGTCGAGTTGGTTCCAACTCATAGCGACCCTGTATAAGGTTTTCGAGGAGTGGCTGGTGAACTTGAACTGCCAATCTTGCAGTTCAAAGCCACTTTGCAGTCCAACACATTTACACACAGCGCCACACCAGGACTACATTATGGGTTTGGAAGAGGCCAATTGTACATGTACATTTATCTTTAGGGCAAATATGTCCATCAATGTGATTGAGCATGTTATTGTTAGGTACCATCGAGTCAGTTCTGAATCAAAGCGATCATATGAGCAACAGAGCAAATCCCAAATCAATCCTGTATCATCCTCACAATTGTTGTTATGCTTGAGCCCATTGCTACTATCACTTGCCAATCCATCTCACTGGGGTCTTCATCTTTTTTTTGCTCACCCTCCACTTTATCAAGTATAATGTCCTTCTCCAGGGATTGGTCCCTCCTGATAATATGTCCAGGGTATGAGAGACAAACTCTCACCATCCAGCTTCTAAGAAGCATTGTGGCTATACTCCATCTAAAACAGATTTGTCTGTTTTTCTAGCAGTCCTATTTTGAATCTTCATGCTGAACAGATAACCTGAGAATCTTGATTATATGAAAAAGAATGTAGCATCAGGACTGGAGGAAGACTTATTAGAAACCTGCAATATGCACACGGTATAACCTTGCTTCTTGGAAGCAAAGAAAACTTGAAATCTTTACTGATAAAGGACAATAATGCAGCCATCATTAAGTATTGCACCTCAATGTAAATAAAGCAAAAATCTTTATAAATTGACCAATAAATAACATCATGATAAACAAAGAAAATATTGAAGATTTCATTTTGCTTTGTATCCACAATCAACACTCTTGGAGGCAGCAGTTAAGAACTCAAAGGATATGTTGCATTAGGCAAATCTGGTGCTAAAGACCTCAGTAAAGTGTTAAAGAGCAATTATGGAGTTGGAGAATAATATTAAAAACCATTCACTGCCAAAAGATCAAACAAATCAGTCTTAGAATAAGTACAGCCAGAATGCTTCTTGGAAGCAAGGGTGGTGAGACTTTGTCTCTCACACTTCAGATGTGTTATAGGAGTGGCCAGTCCTAGGAGAAAGGAAACCTGTTTGGTAAAATAGAGAGTTGAGGAGCTTGGGTATTGTAGTGGTTACAAGTCGGGCTACTAACCCTAAGGTGGTTGTTGTTGTTATGTGCCATCGAGTCGGTTCCGACCCATAGCGACCCCTGTATAGGGTTTCCGAGGGTGTAAATCTTTACGGGAGTAGAAAGCCTCATCTTTCTCCCGCGGAGCAGCTGGTAGTTTCGAACCGCTGATCTTAAGGTTCGCAGCCCGATTCGTAACCACTACGCTACCCTAAGGTTAGCAGTTCAAAACTACCAGGAAAGCACTGGGAAAGGAAGTGATGTTCATTAAATTGGGCTGCTAACCTCAAGGCCAGCAGTTTGAAATTACCAGCCTTTCCATGGGAGAAAGTTCAGGCTTCCTGCTCCTGTCAAGATTTGCAGCCTTGGAAACCCTATGCAGGGTCACTATGAGTTGGAACCAACTCCATGGCACACCAACAACAACAACAACAAAGTAGAGAGTTAGTGGGAAAAAAAAGGATTCCTTCAGTGAGATGGATTAACAGAGTAGCAGCAACATTTGACTCAAATGTAACAGTTGTTAGGATGGCACAGGACAGTGTTATATTCGGTTTTGACGAGCATTGCTATGAGCCAGGACAGACTTGAAGATACCTTGTTGTTGTTGTTATGTGCTGTGGAGTCGGTTCCAACTCATAGCAACCGTGTACAGGGTTTCCGAGGCTGTAAATCTTTGCAGGAGCAGAAAGCCTCATCCTTCTCCCATGGAATAGTTTTGAACTGCTGACCTTAACAACAGCAAAGAGAATTAAAACCAAATGGCCATGCCAATCAATATTGTTGTTGTTTAGTTCCATCAAGTCTTTTCCAACTCATAGGACCCTCCAGAGGATTTCCAAGGAGCAACTTTTGGGTTTGAACCACCAACCTTGCAGTTCAAACCAACCTTGCAGTACAGTGCTTATCATATAGCACCACACCAAGACTCCAATCAAATATAGAAAATGTGATTAATGAAATTTAATATTCACTCCTGATTAAAATTTCTGAAATGAATATAATAGAACTTCCATTATTTGATAAAAAGCATTCAAAGAACACCAACAGTTGACATTGTACTTTAATGTAAAATACTGAATCCTTCCCCCTAAGATAAGAAATTAGGCAGATATGGCCATTGTCATTACTCTTACTCATCTTGGTGCTATAAATTCTAGGCAGTGTAATATGGCAAAAAAAGGAATAAATAATATATGCAGATGATTATTGTCTAAATATAAAATCTCAAGGGATTTATAAGAATTTAAGAACAGATAAATCGGTTCAGCAAGGTTACAGGACATATGGTAAAAATTGCATTTTTTATTAGTTCTCTTTGTAGGTAACTTTTTGTTTTTCTTGTGAGGCTCTAATGATTCTTTCCCTGTTTTCAGTTTTGAAAAGTTTAATTATGTCTTGATTATTTTCTTTTGTGGTCTATCCTGTTTGGAATTTATTCAACTGTTTGAATGTGTATCTTTCGTGATGTTAGGGAAGTTTTCTTCCAACAACTTTTCTAAATTTTCTTTGTGATTTTTAAATTTTATTTATTTATTTATTTGGCTTTTTAAAATTTTTTACTATTTCTGTTCTGGAATTCCAATCACATGTAATGTATTTTATTGCTCTTGATGGTGAGCCACATGATTCTTAGGCTTTCTTATGGTGTATTATTCCTTCCTTTGATTGTTCCTCTAGCAAATGAATATTGAGAGATTAGACTCCAAGCTCACTAATTTGGCTTCCCATTGATTCTGTTCTACTTCTTTGCCCTTTCAATGTATAATCTATTTCTGAAATCTTAGTATCAATATTCTGAATTTCTATTTGCTGTTTTTATATTGCTCCTATTTTTTTTTATTTTGTCAATTTATTCTTATAGTATTTTCCTGAAATCTTCTAAAGTTTTGTATGTATTTCCCTTGATTTCATCTGCAGTTTTCTTGATCATTCTCTCAGTTCTTTCAAACTTATTAAATATCATTTTTAAAATTCCTTTTCAGGTACTTCTGATACCATTTCTGATATTATATTTTCTGACTCTGCATTTTGATCTCCTGTCTTGTTCCTTCCTGTAATCTGAAGTGGCTTGTTGTCTGCAAGACACTGTAATGTCATTGTTGTTGTTGTTGCTAAGTACTGTTGAGTAAGTTCTGACTCAAGTGATCCTGTACACAGTTTCTGAGGAGTGACTCGTGAGTTTGAACTACTAACCTTGTGGTTCAAACCAATTTTGCAGTCCAGTGCATTAGCTTGCAGTGCAAAACCAGGACTCACCTTGTCAAAATGATATTTTTGTCATCTTCAAGAGTATCAAATCACGTACCTTTTAAATGTTCTTTGAGTTTGAAGAACAAAAAGAAGTATGAGGGAGCAAGGTCAAGGAGATAGTGAGAATGGAAAAAGGATTCACAAGGAAATTATCATAGGACAGCCTTGAAGAAAGAGCAGGTGCACTGCCCTGATGGGAAAAACAAAAAGAATTCCTTTGCACAGTTTTCATGTAATTTTCCTCACCAACTCAGTTTTCAATTTTCTTAAAACTTCTTGATAATAAGCCCCAGGGTCATTGAGAAAATCTATCAAGGTTACTCCACTGATATCCAAAAATAACCAGTTGCCTTAGTCTTTTGAGCTTACCACTCTGCCACAGAAGCCAGAATGACCAGACTTTTTCTCTCATGTTTCAGACATGTTATTAAGAAGGACCCGAAGAAGGGCATAATGTTTAGTAAAGTGGAGGGTCATCAAAGAGGAATAAGACCCTGAAAGAAAAGGATTGGTACTGTGTCAGCAGAAATGGACTCAAAATAGCAATGATTGTGAATTGGTGCAAGTCCAGGCGGTGTTTCACGTGGTTATGCATAGGGACTCTATAAATAGGTACCAACTTGACGGCACCTAACAATCACAACTCTGCCTGGGATTTAACTGGCCCAGCAAATCCACTTGGGACCACTGATTTTGTTTGTTTTGTTTTGTTGGTGGATTTCTTGTTTGTTTGTTTATTTGGCCTCTTGTTTTAGTTTTTAAACTTTCCTTTTATGAATTGGCTGAAGGTTTAAAAAGCAAGTTGGTTTTCAATTCAACAATCCATACACATTTTGTTTCATTGCATTAATTTCAATTCCCACAATGTAACATCATTTATCTCACTTCCTGCCTGTGTTTTCTGTTTTTATGCCTAATCAACCATGCCTAACCCTCCTGAACTTTGTCCTTGGGTAAACTGCCTTTAGCTCAAGTGGCTGATTATTTTAAGGTTTGCAAACTTACGTAGTGTTGTTCCTCAATATAGACTTGTTTATTGTTTGTCTTAAGATCCAGTGTTAAGGGTGAGTGCAGTTCCAGACTTAAAGAGTAATTAAAGACCATAGTCTCAGGGGATCCAGGACTCTCAATTTGATTAGTAAACTTGGTCATTCTTTTATGATTTTGAGTTTTATTCCATATTTTCTCCCTTTCTATCCAGGATCTTCTAATGCAATACATTTTGACTGATGGTCATGTGGTCTATTATTCCACCAGAATAATTGCTTGCATGTGGTTTCAATTTTTATCAGTCTTCTTCTACACAGAGACACAGAGACCAATGGACTCTTAGTCCCTCACAGCTTTTAAGACTCCAGTTGCTACTCACCAATGTAGAGTGTAGAACATTATCTTCATGGACTTTTATACTAATTGACCTTGGTATACACTGAGACCATGGCCCCTAACACCTAGACCTCAAGGTGTTTGGTTGTGCTAGAAGTTTTCATAATTTTACTCCATATAAGCTTCACCAAGCCTTTGTATAGTTAATAAATCACAGGTAAATGTCTTTCTGATATCCTGTTATTTCAAGCAAGATTGTTCTGACATCAAAAATGATATTCCGTATTCCATACCTTTGTCAGAATACGATTGCAGCCAGTTTTTAATTATCTTTAGCAAAATTTTGCTTGCATGTGATGTTAATGGTATAGTCCAGGTATTTCTACATTCTGTAGGATCACCTTTCATTGGAATGGGTATAAAAATGGATCTCATAAAATTGATTGGCCAGGTAGATGTTTTCCCTATATCTTCAAATATATTATTGAGGGTCTCCAGTGTTGCATCAGTTTGTTGAAAGATTTCCATATGTATTCCATAAATTCCTGGAGCCTCATTCTTTACCAATACCCTCAGCACACCTTGAATTTCTTCCTTCGGTCCCACTTACTCTTGATGGTTGAAAATCGACAATTTCCTTTTCATACAGTGACAGTCTATTCCCTACATCTTTTGTTGATGCTTTCTTT
The DNA here is from genome assembly GCF_000296735.1 of Chrysochloris asiatica. Taxonomy (NCBI): domain Eukaryota; kingdom Metazoa; phylum Chordata; class Mammalia; order Afrosoricida; family Chrysochloridae; genus Chrysochloris; species Chrysochloris asiatica. The sequence continues at coordinate 2,147,551 of NW_006408726.1, forward strand.
ATCATTTAATATTTTGCACATAAAATTTTTCAGTACGCAAATCAAGGTTTGAGTTGTTTCTTTGGCTCATTTAGTTTGAGAAATGCTGGACGTGTTCTACCTATTTGGTTTTGTAACTTCAGGTCTTTGCACATTTGTTACATTTGACTTTGTCTTCTTGAGCTGTCTTGAAGTTTTCTATACAGCACTTTTACCTTCTCATTTCTTCCATTTACTTTAGCATCTCTATGTTGGAGATCAAGTTTCACAGTCTCTTCTGCTGTCTGTTTTGATCTCTTCCTTCTTTCTTGTATTCTTAATAACTTTTTACTTTCTTCCTGTATGATATTCTTTATACAACTCTTCTGGTCTTTTACCATTAGTATCTAATGCATCAAATCTTTACATCAGATGATCTCTAAATTCAGATGGGATATGTTCAAGGTCTAGTTTGGCTTTCATGTACTTGTGAAGTGCCTTAGAGTCAGTTCCACCTCAAAGCAACACTGTATAGGGTTTCGGAAGAGTGGCTCATGAGCTTGAATCACTGTTCTTGTGGTTCACTGAACTTGCAGTCCAGTGCTTTTAACCCGCAGTAGATAGAATGCCTCAATTTCATCATCACTGGTTTTATTCGTTGATGCATACATCTGAATAATAGTGATATTAACTGTTCTTCCTTGTAGGCATATGGATACTATCCTATTACACACAGCATTATATTTCAAGATAGATCTTGAAATGGTCTTTTAAATGATGAATGTGACACTCATCCTTTTCAATTTTCCATTCCTGGGATAGTAAAACATGAGTGTCAGATTCAAAATGGCCATTACCAGTCCATTTTAGCTCACTAATGCCTAGTCATTAAGAAGACAAGAAAGAAGGAAAGGATCAAAATGGATGTCAGAGGAGACTCTGAAACTTGCATTCCAGTGTACAGATACTAAAGCTAATGTAAGAAATGAGGAGGTACAAGAGCAAAACAGAAATTTTCAGAGGTCAGCTCAAGAAGACACAGTCAAATATTACAACAAAATGTGCAAAGATCTGGAGTTAAAAAACCAAAATGGAAGAACACTCTCAGCATTTCTCAAGCTGAGGGAACTAAGGAAAAAAATAAAGCCTCGACTTTGGTTATTGAAGTATTCTTGGGGGAAATTATTGAATGATGCAGAAAGCATCAAAAGAAGATGAAAGGAATACACAGAGTCACTGTACCAAAAGGAAATTGTCAATGTTCAAACATTTCAAGAGGTCGCATATGATCAAGAGCCAATGATACTGAAGAAGAAGTCCAAGGTACATTGAAGGAATTGGCAAAGAACAAAGCACCAGGAACGGATGGAATACAAATTGAAATAATTCAACAAAATGAGGTGACACTGGAGGCACTCACTCATCTATGCCAAGAAATTTGGAATACAGCTATCTGGCCAACTGATTGGAAGAGGTATGTATTTGTGCCCATTCCAAAGAGAGGTGACCCAATGGAATGCAGAAGTCATCAAGTAATATCTTTGATATCCTATGCGAGGAAAGTTTTCCTAAAGGTAATACAGAAATGGCTGCAAGCATATATTGATAGAGAATTTCCAGAGTTCAATCCAGATTCAGAAGAGGATGTGGAATGAGTATATCATTGCTGTTGTCCGATGGATCTTGGCTGAAGGCAGAAAATAACAGAAAGACATTATTTGTGCTTTATTGACTATGCACAGGCCTCTCATTGTTTGAATCACCACAAGATATGGACAACATTGCAAAGTATGAGTATTCCAGAACACTTACTTGTGCTCATGACGAATCTGTACATGGACCAAGGGGCAGTTGTTCAAACAGAACATGGGAACACTGAATGGTTTAAAAATTAAGAAAGATGTGCGACAGGGTTGTATTCTTTTACCATATTTATTCAATCTTTCACCATATTTACTCAATCTGCATGCTGAGCAAATAATCCAAGAAGCTGAGTTATATGAAGAAAAACATGACATCAGGATGGAAGAAGACTCATTAACAACCTGCGTTATGCAGATGATACAACCTTGCTTGCTGAAAGTGAGGAGTACTTAAAACATTTACTGATGAAGATCAAAGAGCACAATGGATTGCATCTCAATGTGAAAAACAAAAATCCTCATCACTGGGCCAATAAACAACGTTCTTATTAATGGAGAAAAGATTGAATTTTGCAAGGGCTTCATTTTTCTTGGATCAATCATCAACACTTAGGAAAGCAGCAGTCAAGAAATCAAATGACATATTGCATTAGGCAAATCTGCTGCACAAGACCTTTTTAAAGTGTTGAAGAGCAAAGATGTCAGCTTGAGGTGCGTCTGACCCAAGCCATGGTATTTTCTATAACCTTATATGTCTGTGAAAACTAAACAGAGAATAAGGAAGATTGTAAAAGAATTGACACATTTGAGTTAAGGTGTTGGAGGAAAATATTGAAAAGTACCATGGGCTGCCAAAAGAACCAACAGATCTGTGTTGCAAGAAGTGCAGTCAGAGTGCTCCTTGGGGGCCAGAATGGCCAAACTTTGCCTCTCATACTTCAGATATATTATCAGGAGGGACCAATCACTGGAGAGGGATATCATGTTTGGTAAGGTGGAGGGTCAGAGAAAGAGGAAGACCCCAATGGGAGATGAATTGGCAAAGTGGCAGCAATAGTGGGCTCAGGTGTGGCAACAATTGTTAGGTTAGCCCACGACTGGGCAGTGTTTTGTTCTGTTGTGGATAGCATCACTATGAGTCAATACTGACTCAATGGCACCTAACAACACCAATGCCTAGGGTATTGCTCTTTATGTTTTCTATTTTATTTTTGACAACTTCCAATATTACTAAATTTATACTTTATACATTCCATGTTATATTTTTTAATGGATGTTTACAATTGTCTCTCCTCTTTTTGAGTTGTACCCCATCAGCAAATCAAGGTTCCAAAAGCTTTACTGCAATAGTATCATCATGGTCAGCTCTACTTTGAGGAGGTAGCTCTTCTTCAGTTGTATTTTCATTGCCTTCCGAACTTTGGGGCTCATATTCCATTACTATACCTGACAATATTCTGATGCTATTCATACTGTTTCTATATTAAATATTCTGGTGTTATATGACAGTGTTCCACTGTTATTCATAATGTTTCCAGTGGTTAAACTTTCAGAATAGTCAGCCTTTCTTTCTTCCTAGTCGGTCTTAGTCTGGAACCTGTTCATCAGGGGTGATCCTGGTGATATTTAATATACTAGTGGATTTGATTACAGCATCACAGGAACATGCAAGTCAACACAGTACAACAAACTGACAGACAAATATTGTAACTGCAAATCTGCATACATAATACATACATACATGCATATATGTATTTTATATATATACATATATATATTGCTGTGAAGTGTTGTTGAGTTGGTTCCAACTCATAGCAGCTGGTGGGTTTGAACTACCCACCTTGTGGTTTGCAGTCCAGTGCTAATCCTACAGTGACACACCAGGAGTCTATATCTATATCTACATCTATATCTATATCTACTTCTATCCAAGGGACTTGTGATTTTGCATGACAATACACATTCACACACCTCTGCCCACACTGTTGATGCTCTACAAAGCCTTCCTTTTAAGCTATTAAAGCATCCTCCCTGTAGTCATGATCTTGTTTCATCAGAGTTTCACCTGTTTGGACCCCGGAAAGCAGCCCTTTGAGAATAAAGATTCTCATCTAATGAAGAAGTGAAGATAGCAGTGCATTTGTGGCTCACAGTTAAGCCTAAAACATTTTTTTAGTAATGGAATGCAAAAGCTTGTTGACAATGTGTATTAAAAAGTAAGGAGATGATATCAAAAAATATGTATTTGTCTTTTCTAAAAGTTGATTAAAATAAATTCTACAGCTGGAGTGTGGATAATTTCTGATTCATCCATATGTGTTTATATAGAGATAGATAGAGAGGGAGACTTGGTATGGCACTGTAGGATCAGCATTGGACTGAGAATCACCACAAGGTCAGCAGTTCAAACCCACCAGCTGCTCCTTGGAATCCCTATACAGGGTTGCTATGAGTCAGAATTCAACAGCACTTAACAACAACAATAATATACATATGTATAGGTAGTAATGTATAGTATAAGGAGTTCTGATAGCATAATAGGTATGAGTTGGGCTACTAACTTCAATGTCAACAAGGTCAGCAGTTTGATACTACCAGCAGTTCCACTGGAGAAAGATGAGGCTTTCTGCTCTTGTAAAGATTTACAGCCTCATAAACCCCATGTAGGGTTGCTATGACACAGAACCTACTCCATGGCACACTGTCACCACCACCACAACCAATGTATATTATAAATGTGATGGGTTGCTTACTGCAAGGCCAGAAGTTTGAATCCACCTGCCAATCCATAACAAAAAGATAAAGCTTTCTGCTTCCATACAGATTTACAGCCTGGAATGCCTATACTGGGTTGCTAGGAGGCAGAACTGACTCAACAGCACTTACCAATAGCAACAGCAATTGTGATCATGAGGAACCTGTACATAGACTAAGAGATAGTCATTAGAAGAGAACAAGATGAAAATGAATGGTTTAAAATGAGAAAAGCTGTGTTCCAGGTTTGTATTCTTTCACCATATATATTCAATGTACATATTGAGCAAATAATATGAGAAACTGGATTACATGAAGAAGAATATGGCTTCAGAGTTGGAGGAAGATACTTCAACACCTGTGATATATAGATGATAAAACTTTGCTTGATGAAAGCAGAGAGGATTTAAATTATTTTTTCATGAAGATCAAAGAACACAGCCTTCTGTATTGATTGCACCTCACTGTAAAGAAAACAAAAATCCTCACCACTGAACTACTAATAAATAACATGATCAATGTAGAAAAGATTAAAGTTGTCAAAACTTCATTTTGCTTGGATCCACTATCAACACTCATGGAAGTAACAATCAAGAAATCCAACAAGGTATTGCCTTAGGTAAATCTGCACAACACTTGTTTAAAGTGTTGAAGAGCAAATATGTCAGTTTGAGGAGTAAGGTGCACCTGACTCAAGCCATGGTATTTTTAACAATCTCATATGCATGTAAAAGTTGGACAATGAATAGAGATGTCCATAGAAGAATTGATACACTTGAGTTAGGGTATTGGAGGAGAATGTTAAAGTATCATGAACTGCCAGAAGAGCAAACAAATCTGTGCTGGAAGACGTACAGGCAGAATGCTCCTTAGAAGCCTGGATGGTGAGACTTCATCTCTCTTATCTCGGACATATTATCAGAAGGCCACAGTTCCTGGAGAAGGACATCATGCTTGGTAAAGTCCAGGGCCATCAGAAAATATGAAAAAACACAAAGAGAGGCATTGACACAGTGCAAGGTTGGTTGTTCAAACCCATCAGTAGCACATTCACACCAATATATAGGTTCACCATGAGTCAGTAATGATTTGACAGAATTTAATAACAATAATAATGAGACTAATGCAAGTGTATTAATGAGGGAACTTGTCTGCAGTCAATAACTAGTCTCAAATAGGCATTTAAACATGTTTTGCCTGGAATAAATACATCCATGTATGAACTGCAACCCTATTATCAATACTTCTTCACATACCCTCTCAGGTGACAATTCTCCATGAGAACACAACAGTCTTTGACATGTATGCATCAAATAACACAGCTTCAAAATATGTGAGGCAAAACATTATATAATTGCATGTACAAGTAGTAAATTTTACTTTGCTAGTTGGAGAGATAAAGAGCTCTGGTAGTGTAGTGGTTATGAATCAGGCTGCGAGCCGCAAGGTCAGCAGTTTGAAACTACCAGCTGTTCCGTGGAAGAAAGATGAGGCTTCCTGCTCCTGTAAAGAGTTATAGCCTCAGAAACTCTATTCAGGGTCGCTATGAGTTGGAACTGACTCCACGGCACATAACAACAACAGTTGGAGAGATAAATGTTATTGTTGTCATTAATGCCACCAAGTCAGTACTGACTCATAGCAGCCCTATCCACAACAGAAGGAAAAACTGCCTAGGCCTGTGCTAAGCTCAAATTGTTCCTATATTTGAGCACACTGCTGTTGCCACTATGCCAATCCATTTTGCTGGGAGTCTTCCTCTTTTTCTCTAACCCTCTACTTTACCAAAGATGATATCCTTCTCCAGGGACTGGTCCCTCCTGATAATATGTCCGAAGTATGAGAGACAAAGTCTGGTCATCCTGGCTTTCAAGGAACATTCTGGCTCTACTTTTTTCCAACACAGATATTTGTTCTTTTGACAGACATTTAATATTCTCCTCCAACACCATAACTCAAATGCAGCAACTCCCCTATGGTCTTCCTTATTAACTGTCCAACTTTCACCAGTATATGAAGTTATGGAAAATACCATGTCTTTCATGAGATGCAACTTAGTCCTTAAACTGACATCTTTGTTCTTCAACACTTTAAAAGGTGTTGTGCAGCAGATTAGTCTAAAACAATATGTTGTTAGATATTTTGACTCCTCTTCTATGAATGTTGATGGTTACCTGGTTGGTTATGTGCCTTGGAGTTGGTTCTGACTCATAGCAACCCTGTATAAGGTTGCCAAAGCTGTAAATCTTTATGGAAACAGAAAGCCTCATTTTTCTCCTGTGGAAAATCTGGTAGTTTCAAACAGCTGACTTTGAGGTTAGCAGCCCAAAGATCCTAAGAAAATGAAGTCTTTGACAGCTCCATTCTTTTCTCCATTTATATGGATGTTGCTTATTGGAACAGTGTCAAGTATTTTATTTCCTTTACATTGAAGTACAACCCATACCAAAGGCTGTGGTCTTTGATCAGTAAGTATTTTAAGTTCTCTTCACTTTCAGCAAGCAAGGTTGTATCATCTGCATATCACAGGTTGTTAATGAGTCTTCCTCCAATCTTAATGCTACATTTTTCTTCATATAATCCAGATTCTTGAATTATTTGCTCAGCATACAGATTGAATAAGTATGGTGAAAAAATACAACCTGGTGCACACCTTACTTAACTTTAAACCATTCAGCATTCCTTTGTTTTGCTAGAAAAACTGGCTGTTGATTTATATACAGGTTTTTCATGAACAAAATTAAGTGTTTTGGAATACTCACTCTCTGCAATGTTGCACATAGTTTGCCATGAGCTACAAAATTGAAAGCCTTTGTGTTGTCAGTAAAGCACAGATAAATGTCTTTCTAGTATTCACTGCTTTCAGGCAAGATCCATCTGTCATCAGCAATGATATCCCTCTTTCTAAGTCATCTTCTGAATCTTGCTTGAGCCTCTGGAAATCCTCTGTCAATGTACAGTTGCAGCCATTTTTTTATTCTTTTAGCAAAAACTTAATTGTATGTGATGTTACTGATATTGTCAGATGATTTCTGCATAATGTTGGTTCACCTCTCTTTGGAATGAGCACAAATATGGATCTCATCAAGTCAGTTGGCCAGGGAGTTGTCTTCAAAATGAGTGAGTGTCTTCAGTGCTCCCTCAGTCTGTTGAAAGATTTCAATTTGTAATCCATCAATTCCTGACTCCTTCTTCTTTTCCAATGCTTTCAATACACCTTGGAATTCTTACTTCAGCATCATTGGCTGTTCAACATATGCTACCTCTTGAAATGTTTGATATTAAACCATTTCTTTTTGTACAGTGACACTCTGTATTTCTTCCATCTTCTTTTGATGCTTGCTGCATCAATTAATATTTTGCTCATAAAATCCTTCAATATCTCAACTCGAGTTCTGAATTTTTTCTTCAGTTCCCTCATCTTGAGAAATGACAAGCATGCTCTTCCCTTTTTGCTTTCTAGCTCCAGGTCTTTGCATATCTGGTCTTTGCATATTTGACTTTGTCTTCTCTAGCTGATCTTTGAAATTTTCTATTCAGCTCTTATACCTCTTCTTTTTTTCCATTTGCTTTAGCACCTCTATGCTGGCGAACAAGTTTCTGAGTCTCTGCTGACATCCACTTTGGTCATTTCCTTCTTTCTTGTCTTCTTAATGACCTTTTGATATCTTCCTGTCTGATGTTCTTGATGTTGTCCAACAACTCTTCTGGTCTTCCCTGTCTATTGCATCAAATCTGTTGTTCAGATGATACCTTAATTCAGGTGGTATTTTGTACAAGGTCGTACTTGTTTTAATTTTCTTGTTCTTCAACCTGAACTTGCATATGAGCCACTGATGATCTGTTTCACACTTTGCTCCTGGCCTTGTTTTGTCCTTTTCACTTTCTTTATCTACAGATGTAATCAATTTGATTTTTGTTTGTTCCATCAATTGAGGTCCATGTGTATAGTCATCTTTTATGTTGTCTAAAAAGGTATTTGCAATGAAGGAGTCATTGGTCTTACAAAATGATATCACGAAATCTCCAGCATCATTTCTATCATCAAGGCCACATTTTCCAACTACTGATCCTTCCTCTTTGATTCCAGCCTTTGCATTCCACTCACCAATAAGTCTAAATACATTTTGATGGAATGTTTAATCAATTTCAGACTGAAGTATTTGGTATAATTTTTCAATTATATTGGCTTTAGTGGTTGGTGCATAAACATGAATGAACAATAGTGGTATTAACTGGTCTTATTTGTATGCATATGAATATTATCCTATCACAGTGTTATACTTCAAGACTGATCTTGCTATGTTCTTTTTTTTTTTTTTTATGAATATGGCACTATTTCGCTTTAATTTATCATTTCTAGCATTTTAAGTCATGTGAATGTTATATTCAAAATGGCCAATGCCAGTCCATTTTAGCTCACCTAATGTTTATGCATTCCAGTTAATTTTTGACAATTTCCAATTTTCCTAGATTCATAATTCTTACATTCCATGATGTGATTATTAATGGATGTTTGCAGCTGTTCCTCTTTGTTTTGAGTTTTGCCCGATAAGCAAAAGCAATCCCAAAGGCTTTACTCTATTTATGTCTTCACAGTGAGCTCACTTTGAGGAGGCAGCTCTTCCCCAGTAGTATTTTGAGTCCCTTTCAACTTGAGCGGCTCATCTTCTGGCACTATATCTGATAATATTCTGTTGCTCTTCATCATGTTTCAATATTCTGTATTCTGGTTCTGACAGTGTTCCATTGCTATTCATAAAGTTTTCAGTATTAAGCATTCAAAAATAGTCTATGTTTTTGTCTTCCTAGATTGTATTCATCTGGAAGCTCAGCTGAAAACTTTCCACTGTAGGTGACCCTGCTGATAGTAAAAACACTTGTGGCAAGCATCTAGAATCACAGCAATTTACAAGCAACCAGTGTAGTCATTACAAGTTGGGCTGTGAACCTTAAGGTTAGCAATTCAAAACTACCAGCAGCTCCATGGGAGAAAGATGAGGCTTTCTGCTCCCATAAAGATTTACAGCCTCAGAAACCCTGTACAGGGTTGCTATGGGTCAGAACCGACTCAACAGCACTTAACAACAACAACATAGTACAAAAACTGACAGGTAAGTTTTAGGTAGAGCTCAGTAGCCTCTTCAAAACAACAGGTAGATGAGTGCTTCAGTGTACATCAAAAAAACAAAACAGGGAATGGAAGGAAATACTATTGAATGTTGATTCATGGAGGGGGTTGTAATCATTGCAATGAAATGAAATATGATAGGATTAATGTAAAGCTGATGTTCTCCCATGTAAACTATTGCTCAATTGACAATAATAATAAAAAAAAAGCAGCAAGAAAATCACTAAGGATATAGTGAAGAGTATTAATAATGCACTTGATCAAATTCATATAGTATATCCCACTCAACAATACAAAAATTCACATTTATCAAGATAGATGGTAAATCAAACCTTAAGAAATTATTAACTACAATATGGAAATCAAGAATGTTCTCTGAAAACAATTATAAATCAATAGCTATATAGCTAGCAAATCCCTATATTTGGAGAATAAACAGCATACTCTGAACAACACAAGGGGGGAAGAAGAAATCTCCAGAAAAGTTATAACATGTTTATTTCAATGAAAATGAAAATATAGTTTATCAAACTGCATAGGACTCATTGAAAGCAGTGTTTAGAGCAAAATTTGCACCATTAAATGACTATGTTACAAAAGAAGAAAGATCTAAGATGAAAAGTTTATTTTTTCACATAAAGAAACTAGAAAAAGAATAGCAACTGAAACTTAAAGCATGCAGAAGAAATGAAACACAATTAGAATAGAAATTGACAAAATTAAAAATAAGAAAACAAAACAAGTGAAACAAATATTTTGAAAGATAAAATGAATAAAACTATAGCCAAGCCAATCAAGAGAAAAGATATGTTACCAATAACTAAAAGCAAAGAAGGTTCATAACAACTAGTCTCATGATCATTAAAAGATGTAGCACTGTCAGATCAGTACTGGACTGTGAGCCACAAGATGAGCAGTTCAAAACTACTAGTTGCTCCTTGTTGTTGTTAAGTGCTGTCGAGTCAGTTCTGACCCATAGTGACACTGTATAGGGTTTCCAAGGAGCAACTGGTGAGCTTGACCCACCGAACTTGCAGTTCAAACGGTTTTGCAGTCTGGCACATTAACCCACAGCGCCGCACCAGGACTCCAGTTACTTCTTAGAAACCCTATAAAAGGTTGTTATGAGCCTGAATCGACTCCATGGCACTTAACACCACCAACAACAATAATATCCACAAATTAAACAGCAGATGAACCAATTCCTTAAAAGAGACAAACTTCTAAAAATCCCACACAAAAAGAAGTAGTCTGAATGGACTTCCATCTATTTAAGAATTTGAATAAAAGATAAATAGCCTTCTATGATGTATCTCATGTGTACCCATAACTTGTATTTCAGTGGAAGCTTTCATTTTTCTATGATATTGAAAAGGTTTCAGTGGCCCTTCCAGACTAAAAATGACTAGGAAGAAGTCCTGGTGATTTACTTCTGAAAATTAGTGAATTAACAGTTAATGAATGAAAAAACAATCACTTGGCTGTTACAGGACTCAGCAGTGTTTCTTCTTGTTGTTCATTGGTTTGCCATTAGTTAGGGGCTGACTTGCTGGCAGTTAACTATAGCAGTGAATAAGTATAAAGGAAGAAGAAAATGTGCTAGCAGGGGAAGAGCACAAATAAAGGTCTTGTGCTAGAAATTAAGAGAGAAGCAAAAATGTCCAGTGCTCTCTGAGAAGAGCAAATGAGAAAAATAAGGAGAAATGTTAACAATTAAGGAAAATCTACATTTGCTTACAGATACCAATACACTATTTGCTCCTAATGGAATTCTAAAGTTAAATGTAAGGGGTCCTTTCAGGGGAACATTTCATACCCTTGCATATAAGGCATTTCCCACCAGTATCAGCTTCAGTGGACTGGCTGTTTCTTGGAGGTCTGACAAGAGAAAGAGAAAAGACCCACTTGCTCACAAACTGATGCCAGAGGGTTAGCCAGGAAACATGACTTAGTGAAAATACAAGTAGCCAGGACTGATAAAGAATAGTTAATTGACTGGTTTGGCACTTTGAAGTAGCATTCAAAGCAAAGGCATCATTTTCAAATCAGTGACTTCAAACCAATACTAAAAGTTTAAACAGGTGATGTATTTGAGTGCATTTAGAATCATGGCTTTGATTCATTTTACAAATTAGTTGTAATTGAAACTTATTGTTATATATTATTATTTTGGTTTTGTAGTTGATCATTCAGGTTAATGTATTCCAGGGAGAAAACTTTTCCTCCCCTGACAAGGACAAATCACTATTCTAAGGTTCCATAGAACTATACATGTGTGAATGTATGTGTTATGGGCTTTTGTGGGTATGTATGTGTGTGTTGGTTGTTAGGAAAGGTTGATGGAGTATTGTTCATAAAGATAAAGGCTCTCTAGCCAAGTAGAGCCAACAATTGTGAAGTTGGACCAGGACCAGACAGTGTTTCTTTCTATTGTACATAGGGTCACTATGGGTCAGTACTTACTCAATGGCACCTAACAACAATAACAGTGAAGTAGCTATTAGATGCATGCATCAAAGGTAAATTGAGAGGTAGGGCTTAATAGTGGATTAGGGAGAAGTCCAGTGCAAACCTCTGCCAGCAATAACACAGAATACCAAATGAAACAACTTCAGTCTTAGAACTCTGAACTACATATAAAGGAATAGTTAGAAAGTTTGAAGGCTTACAGACAGTGGAATTTGTAGCAGAAACAAGAAAAGTAGTGTTTTCTGATCATCCAGCCCCAGTGGTTCCCAGAGCAGCCATCATGGGCATGATGGAGCCAGTGAAGGATCAGAGGCATGCTGCCACTGCGGATGTCTGACTTATCCTAGGAGATAAAGGTGTGGACGTTCTTTTTTCTTATCCTTTTTCTTTTTTGTCTCTGTTCATCAGTCTGTTGCTGTCTGCGCACCTCCATTCTGATGATTAGAGGGGGTGTCTGAGTGAATGGACACCCCCTCCCACCCCCAGAGGGTTCTACTATGCATGCACACAGATCTGCTCAGCAAAATCTAAGGGGAAAGGGTCCGCTTAAAGCCAAATGGCATTGGGATACCTAAAAGGGGTTCTAGAACTTGCCCAAAGGAACAGGCCTCTTGTAAAGCCTTTACAGAGTATGGGACCTTAGATAGAATCTTGTGACCCATCCAGAACCTTATGAGGTGGAACATTCACACTAGAAAGGACAAGCAGACCAGCCTGAAAAAGCTACAGTGACAGAAGATACATCTTCAAAGAAAGATCATCAGGAAAAACCCAAAACAAAAATGTCAGCATGACTGGCTACTACAAGAATAAGCAAGCTGTTCGCCAGGAAGACATTAAGGCAAACAATCAAGTTCCTTCAGTACAAACTCCCCTCTAAAACTGAAACTCAAAGGGAACACACAAACAAGTATGTTAGCTTGCTGGCAACCACATTGGTTTACTGGTGAGTGGAAGAGGGGGAAAGGCAACAATGAAGAAATGGGCTGAGTTCAACCACATTCCATTGACTCCTGTTGACCTGGAGATGAGAGAGAGAAAAGGAAGTGCTGGTTGATCCAAAGTGTGCTGAGACCTGAGGACACTTGAACTCATGGAAAAGGACATAGCCACAGAGGGCTTGAGCTGAGAGTGAAGCATTCAGTTGATATGAAGTTAGGGGATAAGCACAAGAACACCCAAACTTGCAGACAGTACTCATTTGACCTAGCCTCGATGGCTCGATAATCAGAATTCAACTAGAGGAAGATTACAGAAAAAAAAAAAAATTTTTTTTTTTGATAAAGGAAACAAGGGTAAATTGCTACAATTTGATGAACCTGACCTAAATTCATGGAGGTAGCAACTCTAAATACCAGCAGAAAGGGAAGGAGTCTTCACATGAAATATCAATGCTATCCCCTCTGTACACAGGGTTAGATAGGGACGGGCAACTTAGATATTGGCTACCTAAAATGAGGGGGTGATAAAGGCATGAAGTGACTGGCTTACAAGGTTTCAAGAGGGAGTATAGTTTAAGAGTATGGGGGGAAAGAAAGTGTCCCCATTTATTAGATTTTATCTTGTCTAGATAGGTCTGGTGAAAAGTGATGGGGATAAGATTTGTATGATTCAATAGTGAATAATTGTTATCATGACTAATTGCAACTGTCACAATTATAAAGGTAGAAGTTTTGTAACAAAACAGGGGAGTAGTTAATCTTACAGTCCAGAAACAGAGGACCTTAGGACCACCAAGGGAGAAGTGCACAAGCAGAATGCAGAACCTTATCTAGAGAAGCATCTATACCAGAGACAGAGGCAGAGATGGGGTCATGGAGAGGGGGAGTGGCTAAGGACTCTAGATTTATGGGAAGAGAGGGACTAAGAGCTGGTGGCCAGGAGGCTGACTTGCAGAATGTGTCCTTTGGAGATATAAAATTCTTATATATGCTTAAGTATTTTTTTATAAAAGTTAAAGTAGATAGAGAGAAATACTGTTAACTGATAGCACATGGAGGGGATTATAATCATTGTAATGAAACAAGGTGTATGATTTGTTGAGTGTAAAACTGATTATCTGCCCTGTAAACTTTCACTCAATCCACAATAAAAACCTTAAAAAAAAAAAAAAATGGCAGTGGAAAATGGCTACAGCCAGTCCTGAATTAAATCCTGATTTATATCATAACAACCAACAGTGACATCTTGAAATTTCTCAGGCAGCCTTGAAGGTAAGAAGCCAAGAGAGGGATGTTAAAGTCATACTCATATTTTGCTACATATTTTTTTTTCCTTTTCTCTTTTCTGTGATTATAGACTACAAACGCTGGAAAAATAAAAGATAATGGATAGACACATTTAACATGGGTGACAAGACAGGCAATATACAACAAGAGGGTGCTTGGTCAAGCAAAGATGAAAATAGCAGGAGTTACAGGGAGGAATGCAAGAGTTAAAGTGAATAGAGGCAAATACTGTTATTGGTACATGGAGGAGATTGTAATCATTGCAATGAAATAAAATATAAGGTTTGTTCAACATAAAACCAACGATCTTCTCTGTAAACCTTCACTCAATACACAATAAAAAGTAAAAAAAAAAAAGACAGAGTGGAGATAGAGGGCAGTGAGGAGCACTAATTCTTCCATAAATGGTATAAAGAAATCCGAAAAAAAGGTAAAAAAAAACAAAAAAAATGGGAGAGTGAAGATCTTCATTTATTGACTAACAATGTTAGTTTGTGTTAGTTCACATTTAACATAACATTTTCACCACTAAAATGTTATTTTAATCCATCTCAAATTCCATATATTATCTTCTATATATTGATCAATAAAAATTTTAATCAATTTATTCTAAACTATTGAGAAAGCGTTTGGGGAGTAAGCATTATTTGGCCAGTATGCATTTGCTAACCAATAGACAGTTAGTGATTGGCTTGACCAAATTGGATTTGTATTGAGAAGAATAATGTGGGAAAAGAATATAAAAATATGTTAACAGCATACATTTTTCCTTTATAAGTATGCTTGCTAAAAGTTTTAAACATAATTTAAAGAGTACATAGTTTATTAGAAGGGCTGACAGGAGTTCTGCATACATCCATTTGTACTTAGGGAATGACAAAGTCTAAAAACTAGGAGTGTATAGAGAGAAATGTACTCTCCAGTGCTTCCAACCAGTTCAACTGCCTGCTGACAATATGCATTTCCACTCCAGGTATGTTGTTGTTGGGTGCCATAGAGAAGTTCCAACTCATAGTGACCCTGTATAGGATTTCTGAGGGACAGGTTTGAATTGCTGACAGTCCAGTGCTAGTCCTACAGCACCACACCAGGATCAAAATTGATCTTTTAACGGGATACCCAGGTGATTCTTATGTTTAAGAATCTACATTTATGTGCAAGGGGGCTTCAAAAAATATACCAACATCTTTTATTTTTGTATTTCCATTAACTATTGGAAGTCCCTTCATATGACCTACATTTTAATGAGATTCCCTGAGTGATCCTTATGGGCATCTATGGGAAATACCTGTGGATCTTATTAAAATGTAGATCCTGAGTCAGTGTACCTGGGATGGAAATGCTAACTCAGCAAGAATGAGTCTGGTGTAGCAAACATTATGGAGGAACCCACTGGCCAGATGGCATTTAAAAAAGGAAAGAAGCATCAGAAAATAGATAAGGGGTGTTGTTGTTGTTGTTGTTGTTAAGTGCTGTCGAGTCGGTTCCGACCCATAGCGACCCTGTACAGGGTTTCCGAGGGACCCTGTACAGGGTTTCCGAGGGTGTAAATCTTTACGGGAGTAGAAAGCCTCATCTTTCTCCCGCGGAGCGGCTGGTAGTTTCGAACCGCTGACCTTAAGGTTCGCAGCCCGATTCGTAACCACTACGCTACCAGAGATAAGGGGTAATTGTAGTCAAACAGGATCACTATGAAGACTAGACTAAGGAGTAAACCTATTAACAGAATACCTAGAAAATAGAGTGTTCCAAGAGATCCCATCAAGTTTTAGGCACTGTAGTAACATGTATGTAGACAACTTTCCAAATAACAAGTATTTCAAGCATGAGTTGGAAGATAATCAGCAACTTAAGCAAGGGAGTAATAATGTGGTTGAGACACAGAGGAGCCTTTTGAAAGTTGGAAGGTGGTGATGGTTGCAGTGGTGGTAGTTATGTGCCGTGGAATCAATTCCAACTCATAACGACCCGGTACACAGTGTCCAAGGCTGGAAATTTTTACGAGAGCAGAAAGCCTCATCTTTCTCCCATGGAATAGCTGGTAGTTTCAAACTGCTGACCTTGAAGTTGGCAACCTGATTCATGATCACTATGCTGCCAGAGCTCCTAAAGTTGGAAGATAAGAGTCCAGTAAATCATATGCAGACCTTTCTTTAAAAAGAGAGAGAGAGAGAGAATGTTATTTTACTGAAGATTTGGATTTCTTTCTTTCCTGAGATACAGTATTACAAGAGAACAAAAGATTACTATTTCCATTTGATTTTATTTCTTCAATTACTGAATGATGGAAATGATGCATTCCACCCTAAAGACTTAGATAGATGTCACCATCAATGACAGTATCTCAATCACATACCTGCTGAGGAAGTTGGCCCACCTACCTTGAAAATGATCAGTGTGGGATAATTCCATTTTCACAGCATAATGCATACTAAACCTTTGGAAAATGGAATAATCACTTCAGGCAAGATCTTTGAATGCTAGAACCATGAGGCAAAAATGATTATGAATGATGATATTTTCATGGTGCTGTAGGATCAGCACTGGACTGTGAACCACAGGTCCAGCAGTTCAAACTCACCAGTTCCAACTCAAGGTGATTATAAACTTGAACCAACTTATAGCATTTAACAACAACAGCAACAACAAAGTATTGACCCACAGATTACTTGCTATTATGGATTGAAATTGTAACCCCCTAAAGTTATGTTGATGTCCTAAGCCTGTAATATGACCCTGTTTGGAAATAGGGGTTCTCTTTGTTATATTAGTGAGGTCATTAATGAGGTCACTAATATAACAAATAAGCCTAATCCTTTCTGAGTTGGAATTTATAAAAGAGCAGAAAAGGCACCAAGATGCTCAGGGGAAAGATACCAGGTAAAGACAGAGTTCACGTGAAGGTGGAGGCAGATGCACCTACAATCCCAGGTACATAACAGCCAAAGATTACTGGCAATTACTTTGTTGTTGTTGTTAGGTGCCAACGAGTCAGTACTGACCCATAGTGACCATATGCACAACAGAATGAAACACAGCCCGATCCTGGGCCAACCTTACTTCTGTTGCCACACTTGACCAATCCATCTCGCTGGGGGTCTTCCTCTTTTTCTCTGACCCTCCACCTTACCGAACATGATATCTTTCTCCAGAGACGGGTCCCTCTTGGCAATATGTCCTAAGTCTGAGAGACAAACTTTAGCCATCTTGGCCTCCAAGATGCACTCTGGCTGCACTTCTTCCAAAACAGATCTATTGGTTCTTTTGGCAGCCCATGGCACTTTCAATATTTTCCTCCAACACCATAACTCAAAAGTGTCAATTCTTCTACGGTCTTCCTTATTCACTGTTCAGCTTTTACATGCATATGAAGTTATTGAAAATACCATGGCTTGGGTCAGGTACATCTTAGTCCTCAAGCTGGCATCTTTGCTCATCAACACTTTAAAAAGGTCTTGTACAGCAGATTTGCCCAATGCAATGAGCCCATTGTTTGATTTCTTGACTGCTGCTTCTGTGAGTGTTGATAGTTGATCCAAGAAGAATGAAGTCCTTGACAACTTCAATCTTTTTTCCGTTGATAAGAATGTTGTCTATTGGTCCAGTGGTGAGAATTTTTGTTTTCTTTACACTGAGATGGAATCAGTACTGAAGGCTGTGGTCTTTGATCTTCATCAGTAAATGTTTTAAGTCCTCTTCATTTTCAGCAAGCAAGGTTGTATCATCTGAATATTGCAGGTTGTTAATGAATCTTCCTCCCATCCTGATGCCATGTTTTTCTTCATAGAATCCAGCTTCTCATATTATTTGCTCAGCATATAGATTGAATAAGTATGGTGACAGAATACAACCTTGTTGCACACCTTTTTTAATTTTAAACCATTCAATGTCCCCATGTTCTGTTCAAACAACTTCTTGGTCCAGGTACAGATTCCTCATGAGCACACTTAAGTGTTCTGGATTACTCATACTTTACAATGTTGTCCATAGCTTGTCATGATCCACACAATCAAAAGCCTTTGTGTAGTCAATAAAACACAGGTAAACATCTTTCTGATATTCTCTGTTTTTAGCCAAGATCCATTGGACATCAGCAATAATATCCCTCATTCCATGGCCTCTTCTGAATTTGGCAGTTACTAGAGGCTCAAAAATAGGATTGTCACATAGAGTCAATGTCCTGAATTTGGACTTCTAGCTTCTAGAACTGTGAGAAAAGAAATTTCTGTTCTTTAAAGCCATTCATTCATGGTATTTTTGTGTTATAGCAGCCCTAGGAAACTAAGACACTTGTCAATTGCAAATTGGAAATGGAAAGACCTGAAGGTGACCACCCTGAGTGATCAAGCCAAGCACTCAGGAATGGTGGGGCGACCTTTCCTCTTTTTTCTTCTGATGACAGCGCACAGTGCATAGCATCACCTAAGGAAACCTGCCCCATATCTGAATCCAACTGAGCTTCTAGACTTCATTTTTAATTTGTAAGTAATACAGACAATTCAAAACTTTTAAAACCATAATGAGGAAACAGAAAAATTTGGAATGTGAGACATTCTATAAGATAATTGGTCTTATTTCTTCAAGATAGCAAAGAGAATAAGACAGCAATTAATGCAACATATGATGCTTGCCTAGACTCTCGGTTTTGTGCTGTTTTGCTTTTGAAGCTACAAAAGGTATCTTAGGAACAAATGGAGAAATTTGAATCTACTGGAAATTAGATGATATGCGAATCATATATTTTCTTAGATATGATAATGTTATTTTCATCAAATAAGGGGAATTCCCTTATTTTTAGTGGGGAGAAAATGAGAAAGTAAATATGGCAAAGATTAATTATAGGTGGTAAGTGTGCCTCCAGTGGTCTTCATACTGTTCTGTCAACACATCTGTATATTTGAGAATCTTCATTGGAGGAAAAAAATGTTTTTTGTTTTTTTCATAGATCAATCTCAAATTGACTTCCTTTTATGTTCAACTGAAATCCTGACCCCACTATTTCTTTTTTTTTGGCCTCTGTGACCACACAACTTCTGGTCTTCCCATGCTGGTGACTCTGAGCTGTCTCCTGCTGGTTCTTTTTGTGGTGGTTGTGAACTTCCATTCGTTGACCCTTACTCACAGTGACCCCATGCACAGCTAACTAAACACTGCCGGGACCTCCACCAGTCCCTCAATCAGTTGTGGGTCAGACTATTGTGAGACATAGGGCTTTTACTGACTGACTTTTGGAAGGAGATTTACAGGACTTTCCCAGGAAGCTGTCTTAGCCTGGAAACACCAATGAAACATGTTCAGCATCATAACCACATGGACAGGTGGTATTTACAAAGGAGGTACACTGACTGGGAACTGAAGCCTGGTCTCCTGCATGAAGGTAAGAATTCTCTGAAATACCTGCCCCCACCAGCTACTTGCCTACCAGTGGCTGTCAACTATTCTTTGACTTATGGCAACCCATGTGTATCAGGATAGAACTGTGCTCCCTCAGGTTTTCAGTGGCTGATATTTTGGAAGTAGTTCAACAGGATTTTCTTCCAAGGAGCCTGTGGGTGTATTTGAAGAACCTTCAACTTTCAATTAGCCACAGAGTGTGTTAACTATTTTCACCACACAACGACTCTGCCAGCTCCTCTACTTGTCATTAAAAGTCACCCTTTAAGGAAATTAAAAAAAAAAAAAAAAAAAAAAGGTTAAGTTGACAAAAATATGGCAAAGATTTTGACAATGAGAATTTAGTTATATCACCATGGCCAATTATGCTAAGTTTAAAAATAAATAAATTTAGGACTTTCAGAATAAACTATGTGGCAGACAAATTACCAAAGTCACCGTTCCTCCCAGCCAAGATTTCTACCTCATTGTTTTTCCATCAAATAGCAATTGTTGTGAAAGGGTTTGTAGTTGCAATTCAAATTCCAAATCAGTTGAGCTTAAAATATGGAGAACAGCTGGCTGAGCTTGATCTAATCATATAAGCTTTTGTAAAACAAAAGGGCAATTCAGAGATTCAATGCAAGATAAAGGACTCAAACTGTCCTTTCCTGTTTGAAAATGGAGAGAGCCTCAGGAGAAGCAAAAGTCATCTGGGAAGCCTCTAAGAGAAACTTCCAGAGTTAGTAAGAAAACTGGGACCCTAATCCCCAAAAACATGAGCCACAAAGATATGTATTCTTCCAACAATGTGAAGGTGGATTCTTCCCAAGGGCCTCCAGGTAAGATCCCAGTCCAGTCAATACCTTGATTTTAAACTTGTGACACTTGAGTAGAGACTGCATACTGAACTCAGTTGGATTCCTGAATGATGGAAACAGATACTAAATGGGTATTAGTTTCAAATGGTGTGAGAAATGATGTCTATACTGACAAATGCTCAAGTAATCCAATCTGTACTTATGTTACCGAGCAAGAATGAGGTTTTCTTTATCTGACTTTGCAAAATCGTGCACCCAACCCAGTAGACAGGGGCAGACGTGCCACATGGCACACCACAAATGGTTTTTATTCTTGTCTTTAAAACGCTCTTCCTCCAGTTTCAGCTCCCCATAAACAATTTATGGCACATCCCATTTACCCCCAAAGGAGCTCTGGTAGTGTACTGGTTACGAATCAGGCTGCGAACCTTAAGGTCAGCAGTTCAAAACTATCAGCTGTTCCACAGGAGAAAGATGAGGCTTTCTGCTCCCGTAAAGATTTACAGTCTTGGAAACCTGTACAGGTTCCCTATGGGTGGAAATCCACTTGAAGGCACTTAACAAAACAAAAAAAGAGAAGCCAAAATAGCTTTCCCAGGGTCTTATTGACTGTATTCTTATTTAAATTTCCTAGTCCTAGAAGAGCCTGCTTACATATCCCTGGATGTAAATTAACAATCTGTCTGCCAGGTCTAGTAATCTCAGGAATTCCTGAAGATGGACCAAGCCCACAAGAGTTATTTCTCACAAATGGCAGTGTAAGAAAATTTGTTACTCAATTAAACAAACAACTAAAACAATTTATTGCTCATGCTTGTGCATAATTATCAATTAGTAAGTATTCCAATGACTTCCACATAGCAGGAGCCCTGTTGGTGCTGTGGGTAAAGCACTGGTCTGCAAACAGGTCAGTCTGTTCAAAATCACCAGCAGCTTTGAAAGACAGATGAGACAAGCTGCTTCAGTAAAGTTTTACAGAACCCTATGGAACCATTCTGGGAGTCCTGGTGAGGTGCTGTGGATTAATGTGCCAGACTGTAAAACTGTTTAAACTGCAAGGTTGGCGGTTCAAGCTCACTAGTTGCTATTGGAAACCCTATACAGGGTCGCTATGGGTCAGAATAGACTCGACAGCACTTCACAACAACATGGAACCATTCTACTCTATTTTAAAGAGTTGGAATTGACTCAACTTCTGAAGGTCTGTTTTGAGGTTTCAGTCACACTAGGTTCTCAACAACACAAATAGTGCTATTATGGTTACATCTTAAGAATTTTTTAAATAACAATCTTCATGTCTCTTTTAATTGATTGAGCTCTAATGAGAATTTCTATGTTGCACAAAATCTGCTACCTCATTATATTTTAACAGAAACTGTTTTGAGTATTGAGTCACTCAGCTATTCTTGAACAGGTAAAAAAGTAAAAATCATTCACTACCCTCTCTGCCCAAGGAGCTCTGGTAGCGTAGTGGTTATGAATCCGGCTGCGAAAGCAAGGTCAGCAGTTCGAAACTACCAGATGTTTCGCAGGAGAAAGATGGAGCTTTCTGCCTCCGAAACCCTGTACTGGGTCTCTATGAGTTGGAACTGACTCCACGGCACATAACAACAACAACAACCCTCTTTGCCCAGGAGGCAACCTAAAATGCTAATCAGGTCACTAAATGGGACCAGTCCCCTGATTTTTCCCCTGCTTTAAAACAGATGTGCATCTTGGCCCCTCCCTGGACTCTGACCCCATATATAGGCCCATGTTGCCTTCCATTCAGGGGCTCAGAATCTGTAGTCAGCCAACTTAATAAAATCTACAACTCTGCTTCACCTCTCTGAGTGGCCTCAGTTTCTTGAACCACGGCAACCGGATCGGAGTTGGGAGTGACTAATGGCGAACTCCCCTCGGCCAGATGACACAGCGCGCCCCACAGTCACATTTAACTGTCCCTCCTCCTCTAAGTGGGGGCAGCTAGCGACTGCACCCACCTCTCCTGACGGGACTCAAAAGGAGAGGTAGAACCGGAGAAACCAGCCAAGACTTCTGGAACAGGTATGCCCTGGAGCACGGGTAAATCCAGTCAGGCCTATCCCTATGGACAGAAGTGGAAGGCTGATCCCCTTCCAAGGCTACACCTAGAGGCCTGAGTCAGGGAATCCCTAAAAAAAAAAGGGGGCGGGGGGGAAAGTGTTTGGAACTGCCTTAAACTATGTGTGACTGATGCGAGTGTAAATCTTTAAAATATAATGAGGTAGCAGATTTTGTGCAACATTTTGTGATTCGGTAACAATGCCATTACCGAAGCATGGCTTGTTGCACCTGGTCTGTATGGTTCCAAGACTCTGGCTATGGAATCTGAGTGGGCCCTACCTAGGGCACTACATATACTTAAGTACAATGGAAATTCTCATGGTGAGCCCGCAGTCTTGGGATGTGTGTTGACGGATTAAAAAAAGGAGGGAAGGGGATGGGGGAATGGGAATTATGATTACAAAAAGTTTGTAAACTGGCCTTTGGCCTTACACTTGATTGGATTCAGTAGAACTTTGAGGTGGTACCTTGGGCCAGAATCGCAGTTGATATGTTTGCATTTGAAAAGATGCAGGCCCACCCAGAACTGGCCCAATGCCATATGCATGTGAATGGGGATAGTCCAGGGTGGACGAAACTTAAGTGTTTTAAAGGTTAATGTGTTTGAGTACCTTAAGGATATTGGATTCTGTTTATTAATTGTAAAATGTGTAATAGGAATATTGGGAATTATGATTTGGGAAAGTTTGTAAACTGGCCTTTGGCCTACACTTGATTGGATTCATTAGAACTCTGAGGTAGTATCTTGAGCCAGAATCTGAGTTGAAACATTTGCATTTGAAAAGATATGCACGCCCACCCAGAAACTGGGCTGATAGTGAATCTCATACTGCTTAAGGAGACAGTCCTTTCTGCTGGCCTCCATTGACTCCTGGTTCGAAACTCTCCAAAGCGAAGAGAGGCTTGAAAATTCTCACTAGAGAAAGAGCAAAGTCTGGATCTGTCTGTTGAATCTTTTCTTGGGAGTCTTCGGCCCTGTGTCCCCTGCACTCCCCTCGCCTTCACTTTGAGATCCCCTTTTGCTTTCTGGGTGAACACATCAGGGCACTGTAGACAGGGAGTAATTTCCTAAAAGTGCCCCTCTGTTTAGTGAATCTCATATGACTTAAGGAGAGAGTCCTCACTGCTGACGTGGAGTAGTTCTGGTTCAAAACTCTCCAAAGTGAAGAGATGTTTGAAAATTCTCGCAAGAGAAGCAGCAAAGTCTGGATCTGTTGAATCTTTTCTTGGGAGTCTTCAATCCTGTGTCTCCTGCACACACCTCCACCTTCACTTTGAGATCCCCCTTTGCTTTAATCTGGGTGCATGCATCAGGGCTTAGTTTGTTGTTGTGAAGTGCCATGGAGTTGATTCCAACCCATGGTGACCCTGTGTGAGGTTTCCGAGGAGTGGCTGGTGGGCTTGAACTGCCGATCTTGCGGTTCAGATGACTTTGCAGTCTGATGCATTGTCCCACAGAGCCACTCCAGGGCATGGGAGACAGGAAGCACTTTCCTAAAAATGCCCCTCTGTTTCTGTTAAGGTTAACCTCTGTATCTAAAATAAACATAGGTCTCAATCTGAAAGAAAAGCTCTGTAAAGCGTAATTCTAACTGGTTTCTATATGAATACCCTCCTACGGCATCAAAGGAAATGGTATTTTACTGTAATACAGCTTGGCCAATGTACGATCTAGATGATGGGAAAAATAACCTTTGAATGGATCCATAAAATTATTATATCATCTTACAGCTTGAATTATTAAACCACTGTCAGATTGTCTTTTTGTTTGTAAAATTACTATATTTTTGTCCTGTATTTATGTTTAAGAAACTGAAAACAACCTGGAATTCCAAGGATATGTAAGTTACATCATGTATATGTACTATAATGCACTTATATCGCTAATATGAACGCCAGGCAGAGGAAAAATGAATACAGATCAATATTAGGTAAAAACAGTTCTAAGCAGACCTGTATGTGAATGCACAAAGAGGTTACTTTTGTTAAATACAGCTTTTTGATTGTAACCTTGTCTTATTTGATACCCCAGCAGCTACCTTTGATACACCAGCAGCTGCCATTAGAGAAAATTATAACTTGACCTAGTGAACCTGCCTGGCCATATTCAGCCGCTGAGGAAAGCAGTTTGGAAGTGATTTCTCTATACCATACCCTTCTAGGGACCCATTTAGGTAGAGAGCTACCCGGAACAGAGGCAAGGCAATACCCCTTCTACAGATGCCCACAGAATTAAATACGGAAGGGCAAGCCGCAGTATATTACTGGGCACATACTTCTTTTTCTATCTTGGACTTGTTAAATAGGAAAAAAATCAAATCCTTCTTATTGAGATGTTGTTCGGTGCTGCCGGGTCGATTCTGACTCATGGTGACCCTGTGTAAGTTTTCTGAGAAGTGGCTGGTGGACTTGAACCACTGACCTTGTGATTCAGACGGACTTGGTGGCTTAGCATATTGTCTCACAGTGCCACACTAGGATGACCTAACCAAAATAACAAATTTAATAACCACTGTTTTTGCTACCCATCATCCTAATTGAATGGAGTCCTGGTGTGGTGCTGTGGGCTAATGTGTCAGAATGCAAAGTCATTTGAACTGCAAGGTCGGTGGTTCAAGCTCACCAGCTGCTCCTTGGAAACTCTATACAGGGTCGCTATAGTTGGAATCGACTCGACGGCACATAACAACAACATCCTAATTGGGCAGATATTAAGGATCTGTTAACAATGCTCCTGACCAGGGATGAAAAAGGCTGGTCTGAGATAAGACATGGGACGAAACAGCACACATCCAAAAAACCTGAACAGGTCGCTTGCCCCCAGTAAGGCAATTCCTCTAGCTGACACAAATTAAAATCTATATGGGCCTGCCATGACTGGTGGTGGTGATGGTTGTGTGCCATGGAGTCAGTTCCGACTTGTGGTGACCCTACACAGGGTTTCTGAGGCTGTAAATCTTTAAATGAATCTACCAAGTTTACTCTAAGTACACACCTTGATCCTGAGAATTTGGCAAATATCTGAATGGTTAACATGATTTTTATCTCCCAAAGCACCCAGGATTTTAGAACGAAATAGCAGAAATTTGACAGGGCAATTGGCATGAATCCATCCCAACTGGTGGACATCACCTTTGAGGTATTTAACAGCATAATAAATCTCAGGCTGTAATTGTCCTCCTAAAAGACCACTAGAGGTAAACCTGTGGAACCTCAGGGAGGGACCTGGAAAGGAACAAGGGCCTTAAGCAAGGACCGATGTGCCTATGCAAAAACCTGGACATGGAAAAAAATAAATGACCAAATCTCAGGGGAGGATCTGGTAGAAAAAACCATCAAACTCAACAGATGGTTGAACAAGTTTTATTGTCTGCAGAAGACTAACGTTGTTGGGAGTAAGGGGCCCAGTATGATTTGGCACCAACCTCTGCCACCCCTATTGCCCCATACTAATGAGGACAGTGATGGTGACTGAGATCTCAGGGAAGCCTGACGACCAGTTCTTCCTGAAACTCCTGGACTGCTTCATTGGGGAAAAGAAAATAACTGACTGGTCCCCTTACTGGGCCAGGACCTGCTCCCAGAGTTGCATGTTCAAACAGGTTTCTGAAACCAAAAGTCTGCAGATGGAGGTCCCTCATGAACATGCCTGGCAATTACTGATTCAGACTCAGAAAACAAGTCACATTGGCCTGAGGAGATTGACAATCAAGTAAACCCCCTTGTGGCCTAGCAGAACTCTGGGGAGAGCCAACAAGCATCCCCTATCAAGGAGGTCTGATTTAGCCTGGAAACTGACTATCCCATAGAAACCAATATCCTCTCAAAAAAGAGTCTGAGAAATTCATTCTGGCCAGCTCATTACCGTCCCCATGAAGCTGTCTCCATGCTGCTAAAGAAGGGAAGCCTATGGCTCACCACAGGATGGATAGGCAATACCAGGTTATTTTACTGGACAATCTGAATATTACCCTGTGAATTGTGAGGCAACTAAACCTGCCATCCTCCTCCCCTGATGTAGCAATTGGAGGGCTGAACCATGACTATATAGAAATCATTGACTAAGTATTCTCCAGCCAACCTGACCTGTTTAACTGTATCTGGTGGATTTGATGTTGTTACATGGAAAAAAAGACTTGGATAACAAGGTGTGTAATAGTAATAGTAATCTTACAAGACTGGGTAGAGGCAATAGCCCTCCTGCCAGGGAGCAGGGAGCTCAGCTCAAAAAAAAAAAAAAAAAGCTGAACTGATTGCACTGACGAGGGCATTAGAAATGCTGGCACTGAATGTGTACCCAGAGGACTTTAGTAAAACTGAGGCAGAAGAATTTGAGAGAGGGGTTAAAGAATGACAAGTAAATGACAATGGAATTATTCTGGTTCTGAGAAGTTAAAAGCTAAAATGTAAATGGCTTTTTAATAGAATGGTTCTGATCCTGTGAAAACTAGCTCTTGTTCTTCTTAAATGAGTCCATGAGATGACATGAAAAAGTCCCTGACTTGGTTCATTAGGCCCTGGCACTAGAACAAGAAATAAAAAATAAAAAAAATCATTCAGGAGGTTAGCTCTAACTGTTACCTGCTTCAAGAACAATCCCAAAACAGGCTGTCCTACACCAATACCAAGGCAAACAACCCCTGAAAATTAACAGGTGAACATCATGCAGATGCCCCAAACTGAGGAATTAAATATTTGCTGCTTTTGTTTTTGAAGACACCCTTTCTGGTTGGGTAGAGGTTTTCCCCCACCGGAACTAAGAACTTCAGAAATAATGAAAATCCTCTTGAAGGAGATTACCTCCAAGTTTGGACTTCTAGAGTGTCCAAAGTGATAAGTTCAATGAGCACCTATAGATTAAATGGAGATTGCATTCAATGTGGAGGTTCAAGAAAATGAACCATACTCTAAAGAGAAACATAACAAGACTGTCAGGAAATTTATCTACATTGGGACCAGGTGTTGCCTTAGCCCTGTTTCGAATAGCCCCAGGAGTGGTCTTAATTGAGCCCTTATAAAGTTGTATACAATAAACCTTCCCAGGCAGCTTCCCTTAACCCTCTATCTGGCTCAGCCAAGGTTTAAAGGTGCAGTGGTATGCACAACACCTCCAACACACACTTTCTATTATTTGTAAAATTGTTCCTCCCAGGTCTGCTTCCTTCCCTACAGGTGAGGTAACCTTATCCCTTCCAGCATGGAGATCGTATTCTGGTCAGAACATGGAGAGGCAGACCTGAAAACCAGTTAGAGAAAAAAGTGGACTGGACCCTGGGAAGTCCTTCTAGCTACCTCGTCAGCTGTCAAGTTAGCTAGACTCAACTTGGACACAATGGAACTCTCATAAGACATTATTCCTTTCAATGGGATGAAAAGCATTTGGGCCTATTTAGCTCAGAGTATAATAAATGTATCTGATTTGTTTTTCCTTTGGGGAGGGCATCTAGAAGCATCTGCAAAGATGAGGGCTGGAACAAGAAAATTATCCAAAGCCCAGAAGCCAAGGTAGGAGTCCCCACCTGGATTCACCACAGCAGGCTGAAGAAAGCCTCGTCTCCATGGGAAACTGAAACTGACCCTACCAACCCTCATAAGGTAACATTGAGACATACAACCTGCCCTGCTTCATCCACAAACCAGGAGCTGGCTGATCTACACACAGCCAGAGCATAAGGATGTTCACCGTGGGACTCATTTTAATTAGACTTTGGGGTGTGGGAAAGGGAGAAATCTGTGTAATCTATACATCTATACCACCAAGGTGGGCCAAATAGTAACCACACTACTCTTCGATAGTTGGCAATAAAAGAGAGAGCACCATCCTAGGTAACTGAATCTACAAGCAATGGAACTGGGTGGTCCTAATCCTTGCACATCAACAGCCCTAAACTGGCCTTGGAGGGAGGAGGGGTATGTGAGAAGGCTAATTTTGCTAACTGCTGCATACAAGTAGATGACCAGAATCTGGCAGTAGAAGACCTTGTAAAAATGCAGAAAGTTGCTCATGTCCCTGTGCAAACCTGGAGTGGGTGGAACCCACAGAGCCTATAGGGAGTATAGTTGTTCACCTTCACAGGGTTCAAGACCCTCGTGGGTGGGGTCATCTTTTATTTGGAATTTACTTAAATCAGCCAATGCCTCCTCCCACTAACATTCAGGGTTATGGGAACTGCCATTCAAACTAATCAATCAAAAGGGGTACCAGCAATCCAAATCAATACCAAAATACCATCCCTTACATAGATGATGCCCCTGGGGAAAAGGTTCCAAAGGGAATCAAAGGGGGGAATGAACAGGAAAAAGTAAAAATCATTCATTACCCTCTCTGCCCAGGAGGCAAGCTAAAATGCTAATCAGTCCACCAAATGGAACCAATCCCCCTGGTTTTTCCCCTGCTCTCAAACAGGTATGCAGCCTGGCCCCTCCCCAGACTCTGACCCCGTATATGCCAGTGTTGTCCTCCGTTTGGGGGCCAAGAATCTGGAGAAATTAGCTACTCTGAGTCAGCTGGCTTAATGAAATCTGAAACTCTGCTTCACCTCTCTGAGTGGCCTGGGTTTCTTCAACCACAAATCTAAAACTGCTGTAACATTCTGAAGCCCCTACATATAACAACTTTTATCAGTCATAAATCCTCTTGGCCTAAGTAAGTCTCTCTCTTTAAATAGCATTCTTTTACAGATTTCTAAGAATTTAAATATCTTAGATATTGCCCAACTTTCAAAAATGCTCCTAGATTCTAACTGCCAAGTTATGGTATTATCCTGGAACATGCTCTCAACAGTGTCTCCCTGAGCATAAAGGGGGCTTTATAGGGAAAAGGAACTATCAGGATTTCATGTTTGTTTTGTGGTTTAGACCATAAGCATTGAAATCTTGAAGAAACTTGAATATTATTCTAGGATTTGTGGACTCAAAGAAGGATTTAGAGAGTGTTGATTTGTTCTTTGGTACCAGGGAACAAAGGATCAGTTAATTCCATGACAAAATGTTTACAGTTTTCTGAAAAAGTAAGGTTACACCTTTCCACATAGGGGTTTTGTGAATTGCCAAAAAATGGTTGCCTTAAATTTGTGCAAAGCACAATTTTCATCATGTCACAGAGCCATGAGACTCTGCCAGATATTCTTGAAACTATATTAGTTTTATTCCATAGAACCAGAACCCATCCAAACTTGGTTCTAAGATATGCAAAGCGCAAGATCCTTAGTCAAATGAGAATTCTTTATTCCCCTATCTAATTTCTAATGTGGTAAACTAGAGTCTACAATAAATAGAATGATTTTTCTGAAAGTATGGAGTCAATGTAAATATCCTTTCTAACTCCCCACTTCCTGACCCATCTGAACACCTCTTTACTCCCAAACCAAGATAATCCAGAGCATAGGGTAGCCTCAGCCTAGACATAGCACAGGACATGGTATGACCAAAATTCTCCCCAAGTTGTACCAACTTCACGTTTCCTAGATTTCTAAATTCTTCTGATTTCCAGGGTAAGATGTTATAAGGTAACAATGCAATGCAAAACAATTTTGTTATATGTAGATATTTCCTTCTTCCTTGTAACAGTTGCATGTCGATATGGTAGAAACCCAGCTTGAGCCCAATGTGTAATCAATGATGAGTTTGAACCATATCTGAAAATGTCTTTCAAACAAGTCTCTGTCCTCCATCCTATTATATATAAACAACATGAAGATACCATCTTAGTCTTTTACAATGAGGTATTCATAGTATCATGTTCTTCCCTGGTCCCTCTGAATCTCGGAGGTCTAAAGAATTAGTCCACTGAGTCACCACTTATCAGTCACACCAACAACAAGCATTCACATGCTATGTGCTGTGGAGTCGCTTCCGACTCATAGCGACCTTGTACAGGGTTTCCGAGGCTAAAAATCTTTACGGGAGCAGAACACCTCATCTTTCTCCCATGGAACAGCTGGTAGTTTCAAACTGCTGACCATGAGATTAGTAGCCCGATTCATAACCACTATGCTATCAGAGCTACTTAAACTTAGAAGCTCTTCATTGCAAAACAAAAGTACACTTCAGAGACAAGCTGGTCTGTCTCCATGAGTGTAGAAGACAAATTTGGATCGGAGTGTACTAGCTTATAAAGGTTAAAGGTATGGGGTCTCTTCCTTTAAGAGTGGGCTAATACATATTGACTGGTGGTTCAAGCTCACCAGCTGCTCCTCGGAAACACTATACAGCGTTGCTATGGGTCGGAATCGACACAAAGGCATTTAACAACAATACATAGTGACTAGGAGGAGTTGTATGTTGAATATTCATCAATTTTTAGTAAAGGGGCACAGGTTTATTGGAAATGTAGTACCTTCTGCAGTTGTCAGCTCTGGGTCTACTTGTGAGTGGAATTGGGAGAAACAGGCAGAAGCACCAAAATGATATTAGATCTATTAACTGGGATGTCCCATGAAACCATGACACTAAACCTCCACATCAAGACACCAAATCCATAAAAATACTAGTTACTAATGGGCAAATATCTTAAGAAATCATATATTCAACAAGAATTCAATAACCAAAATATTAAAAAACCAAAAATCTTCAACAACTTAATAGCAAAAATACAGTAAAATAAATAATAAAATGGGCATGGTATGTAAGTAGACATTTCACCAAAACGGGCATTCAACTGGTCATCAAACATGAAAAGATGCTTAGCATCAATATCGCTCACAGAGATGCAAATCAAAACCACGAAGAAACATCATTATACTACCTCTAAGATGGCTAACTTCCACTCATCTGTCAGTTTGTCACACTGGTGGCTTGTGTGTTGGCTGTGATACTGAAGGCTATGCCACTACTATTTTGAATGTTGATAGGGTCATCCAGTTGGAGAGGTTTCAGCTGAGCTTCCAGACTAAGACAAACACAGAAGAAGGAGAGGTGAACAATTTCCGAATGTTTCACCACTGGAAACCTTATGTCAGATAGCAACAGAATATTGAATGTTGAAATATGATTAGTAGCACAAGAATATTGTTCGATATAATGTTGGAAGATGAGTCCTCTGCTTTGAAGGCACTCAAAAAAAGTTTGAAGAAGAGCTGCTTTCTCAAAGAATTGATCATAATGACGTAAAGGAATTAAGCTTTTGAGTCTTCATTTGCTGGTAGGGCACAACTCAAAGTAAGGAGAAACAGCTGTAAGCATCCATTAATAATTAGAAAATGGCCCAGCTTAACAAGGATGAGGGGAGAGGCCCACTTCCGTCCTTTGGCTACCAAAAGTCACGGCTGTGGTTGTCCTGTCAAATGAGGACAGTTTCTTGAAACTAAAGACTGGCCCTTCCCTGAGGTCTTTTGACCTGGCTCTGGAACAGCCAAGACACAGTAGGCCCCTCTGAGCCGGGCTGGGTCCCCATCTCTGCTTGGTCCCCAGGGTGAGGGGCCTTATTTTCTGGGCCTTCTTCATTCCCCACCCCCACTCTCCTGACACCACCCCCCTGCCCTTCGTGGACTTCTCCTTTGTGGTTTGTAAAGTGCAAACTTAAGGTTAAAATGACTGCTGTGGTTTTTTAAAAAGTAAAAAAAAAAAAAAAATAGAAAATGGAATGTATGAAGTGTGAGTCTAGAAAAATTGAAAGTAGCCAAAATAGAAACTGAAGACACAAAGATCAATATTCTAGGCATTAGTAAGCTGTAATGAACTAGAATTGGTCATTTTGATTCTGACAATCTGGTTTACTATGCTGAGAATGACAAATTGAAGAGGATTGATGTTTTGCAGTCAGAATCAATGAAGCTTCCAAGCTCTATCTTGAAGTATAATGATGCCTGTGATAGGATACTATCCATGTCTAAAAGGAAGACCAGTTAATATCACTATTATTCAAACCACTAAAGCAAGTGATGATAAATTGAAGTATTTTACCAACTTTTTCAGTCACAAATTGATCAAACATGCAATTAAGATGTACCAACAAATAATGGTAATTTAAATACAAAGGTTGGAAAAAAAGAGGAATGATCAGTTGGAAAATGTGGCCTTGGTGATAAAAATGATTCTATGGACACCATAATAGAATCTTGCAAGACCAATGACATCTTCATTTAAAATATATTTTATAAACAACATAAGTACATGGATCTCACCAGATGAAATACACAGAAATCAAATTGACTACATTTGTGGGGGGAAAAAATGGCGGAATAGCTGCATATCATCAGCCAAGATAAGGTCAGGGGCATACTGACCAAAATGAATGTCAGAAGGGACTCTTTAACTTGTTCTCCAGTGCAGAGATGCTAGAGGAAAGGGAAGAAATGAGAAGGTAAACAGCTGAGGAGAAAATTTTCAAGGGCAGCTGGAGAAGACAAAGTCAAGTAATATAAAGAAATGTGCAAAGAACTGAAATTAGGAAAACAAGAGAACGTGCTCAGTATTTCTTAAGCTGAAATAACTGAGGAAAAAATTAAAGCCTTGACTTGAAATATTGAAGGATTCTTTGGAAAAAAATATTGAAAGATGCAGAAATCATCAAAAGTACATGAAAGGAATACACAGAGTCACTGTACCAAAAAGGCTGGTTGATGTTCGACCATTTCTAAAAGTGGCATATGATCAAGACTCAATGGTCCTGAAGGAAGAAGTCCAAGGTGTACTGAAGATATTAGCAAAGAATAAGGCTGCAGGAATTGATGGAATACAAACTGAAATCTTTCAACAAACTGATGCAGCATTGGAGGCACTCACTCATCTATGCCAAGAAATTTGGAAGATAGCTACCTGGCCACCATGGGAAGAGATCATTGTTTGTGTCCATTCCAAACAGACCTGACCAAGAAGAATGTGGAAGTCATCATACAATATTAATCTCACATGCAAGTAACATTTTTCTTAAGATAATTCAAACATGTCTGTAATAGGACATTGACTTTGAGCTGTCAGAGATTCAAGCCAGATTCAGACCATGATGTAGAATGAGGGATATCATTGCTGATGTTAGATGGATCTTGGCTGAAATTAGAGAATATAAGTAAGATGTCTTCCTGTGCTTTATGGGCTATTCAAAAACTGACTGAGTGGATCATGGTAAGCTATGGACAATAATTCAGAGAAAGAGTATTCCGGAACACTTAATTGTGCTCATGAGGAACCTGTACATAGACCAAGAAAGAGGTAGTCCTTTGACAAGGGGACACTGATTGGTTTAAAATTAGGAAATGTTGTGGCAGGGTTGTATTCTTTCATTATACTTATTCCATCTCTAGGGTGAGCATATAATCCAAGAAGCTGAGAAATAGGAAAAAGACCTTGGCATCAGGATTTGAAGAAGACTCATTAACAATCTGTGATATGCAGATGGCTCAACCTGGTTTGCTGAAATTGAAGAGGACTTAAAATACTTCCTCGTGAAGATCAAAGACTGCAGCCTTCAGTGTGGGTTACACCTCAATTTAAAGAAAACATATCTCTTCACCACTGGTGCTATGAATAACATGATAAATGGGGAAATGATTGGAGTTGCCAAAGACTTCATTTTGCTTGGATCAACCATCAACTCATGGAAGCATCAGTCACGAAATCAAAGGACACATTGCTTCAGGAAAATCTGTGCAAGATATCTTTAAAGTGTTAGAAGAGCAAGGATGTCAGTTTGAGGATTGAAGTGTGCCTGACCCACGCCATGGTATTTTCAGTAGTTCATGCATGTGAAGTTGGACAGTGAATAAGAAAGATCATGGAAGAATTGACACATTTTACTTATGATGTTAGAGAAGAATATTAAAGGTACCATGGATTGCCAGAAGAACAAACGAATCTGTTTTAGAGGAATTACAACCAGTATGCTCCTTGTAAGCCAGCATGGCCAGTCTGTCATACTTTGGACATAATACCAGGAGTGACCAGTTCCTGCAAAAGGACATCATGCTTGGTAAAGTGTAGGAGTAGTTAAAAAGAGAAGATCCGCAAAGTCATGGATAGGTACAGTGACAGCAACAATGGGCTCAAGTCTAGCAGTGATTGTGAGTATTGCAATAAATCTGGCTGTGTTTTGTTCTGTCTTAAATAGGTTTGCTGAGAGCCAGAAATGACTCCACAGTACCTAACAACAACAAAAACAGGATAGCTGAGTTAAAATACAAATTTTAAGGATGTGGTTATACTGGAATCTTTAATCCCTGTTGGTAGGAAGACAAATAGTACTCTCCACTGTGGAAACAGTGATGTTTTTTCAAAACGCTGACAATGGAACTATGGTAATGACCCATCAATTCCATTTCTAGGCATTTACCCAAAAGAGTTGAAAGCAGAGACATTGTTACACTATTCACAGTAGCCAAAAGATAGAAATAACCTAAATGCCCATTAACATATGAATGGACAGACAAAATGTGTGTACATGCATACATTGTAATAAAAATCAGCAGTGATGGTGGTTGTGTGCCATCAGTTCCAACTCACAGTGACACTGTACAGGGTTTCTGAGGCTGTATATCCGTACGGGAGCAGAAAGCCTCATTTTTCTCCTGCAAAATTGTTGGTAATTTCAAACTGCTGACCTTGAAGTTAGCTGCCCAACTCGTAACCAACTATGCTACCAGAGCTCACTAATAATACTCTGTAATTAGGAGAAATTAAGTCTTGACACATGCTAACTTGACAACATACTGAATGAAATAGGCATGTAACTTGACAACATACTGAATGAAATAATTCAATCACGAAGGTGCGAATATTGTATGATCTCACTTATATAGGAAAAGACAAGAAAAGACAAATGCATAGAAATCAAAGTTTATTAATGGTATAAAAATTGTGCTACTTAAGATTGCACAACCAATTATCTTAATTGTTGCCTATTAGATATACATATATATATGTAAAAAGTTGCATTGGCAAAAGTTGTATGATAGATATATTTACACTTATAACAACAAAAAAACCAAAACAAATAGTTGTTGAGACTGCTATGTGCAACCAGACACCTCATAGGATTTAGTTCCTTGGTTTGAATGTTTGTTTTATCATGGGCTCTCTAAAGAAGAAAAACCAGTGAAGCAGTTAGTAGTCCAGTGATTATATTACATTGCTACTGGGTATTCAGATCCAGTCAAATTGGCATAAAACTTTATCACAGATATTAAGGTCGATATTTCATGGGTGACATCTCAGCTAATTGATCTAATAATAATGTATTTAGTGGTGTACTGGACTGCTAACCACAAAGTTGGTGGTTCAAACCTACCATTCATTCCTTGCAAATCCTATGCAGAGTTGCTATGAGTTGAAAGCAACTCAATGGTACTTAACAACAAAAACAATATGTTTAGTGTTTTGATTCTACCTTCTAGTTAGTTGAATCATGCCTGGTTTCTTAAAAGCTTGTAAGCAGTCATCTAAGGCACGACAATTATTTTTTATTCATCTGAAATAACAGGAATAGGAGAGTCAGCAATTAGAGAAGGATATGAAACATGTGGCAAATGACCTGCATTAACAACTGCCTCCTTTCCCATGATGCCAGAATTAATATGTGGTACCTGGCATTTTGATTACCAACATTTTGATTCAATAGTTTATTGGAGAATGCTGATCAAAAGGGAACAGAATTTCAATGCAGAACATAATGTCAAATTCTCAGGTACTTAAGTTTTGTAGCAGCAAGGACCCCTGTCATGAAGTAATCTTTAATTCTTAAACATAACATATTCCCTGAAATCGCCTTAAAACTGAACAATGGTTTCACGTAACTAGTGAAAAAAAGGTCAGCCTTTAGTATTATGCTTTTTGAGAACTATCTATATGGATTAAATTTATAACTGCAGCTCAGATTAGAAAGGAACCATAGGGGGAAATGAGTTTATGTCAATTAGGAAAAACACAGAAAAGGATATGTGAGAACGGTTATATAACTCATAAAGAACGTAACCCATGCCACTAAATTGAATGTGTAGAACCAAACTGGTAGCCATCAGGGTAAGCCGAGATGAGTGCTACAAGTACATCCAGGAACTATGCAGGAATAAGCAGTCTGATGTGATGCTATTTCTTCTGCAGGTCAGCTGTTGGCAGTACTGCCAACTCTCTGAGCTGCACAGGGCAGCCAGTCCCACCTGGCCAGATAAGGCGCGCAGATTGGGATACAAGGCCAAGCAAGGTTATGTCATCCATCAGATTCGCGTACGCAGAGGTGGCCACAAGCGCTCAGGGCCTAAAGGTGCAACTTATGGCAAGCCTCATCATGGTGCTAACCAGCTGAAGTTTGCTAGAATCCTTCAGACTTCGGTTGAGGAGCGAGCTGGATGCCACTGTGCACCCGGCCCTAAGAGTGAATTCTTAACTGGGTTGGTGAAGATGAAGATTCCACATACAAATTTTTTTAAGGTTATCCTCATTGATCCATTCCATAAAGCTATCAGAAGAAATCCTGACATCCAGTGGATCACCAAGCCAGTTCTCAAGCACAGAGAGATGTGTGGTTTGACACAAGAGCCATGGCTTCCCCAAGGCCACAAGTTCCACCACAGCCTACTTTATTCTTCTTTCCCATCCTTTGACTATTCTGGGTTCCTTGCCTTCCTATATAAATTTGAAGATCAGTTTTTCAATTTCTCAATTCAAAGCAAAGTAACATCGAATCAGTAGGTTACTATTGGTGGTTCTGGCCGGGATGCTTGGAAAAGACGCAACTCCACCGTTACCATTAATGTAAATAATGTTTGTAAAATTCATGCATAATAAATAGTTTAGGGAAAAAATATAAATAAAGAGTAGATTTCAGAGTCTCTTCTGACATCCATGCTGGACTTTACTTCCTGTCTTTGCAATGACCTCTGATTTCATAATAGATAACAAAATTGTCCAATTTGCACATTCTTGATGTTATCCCATAACTATTCTGTTGTAAGTCATTAGTGTCAAGTGTATCAAATATGTTCTTAAGGTGGCCTCCAAATTCAGGTAGGATATACTCAAGATGATATTTTAACTCTCACAAAGTATTTTAATTATCTTCAGTTCAGCCTGAGCTTACATATGAATAATTGATTGTCTATTACACAGTTGATCCTTAGTATAATCTTGGCAGATGATATTGAACTTCTCCATAATCTTTTCCCACATATGTAGTAAATTTGATCCCAATGCATTCCATCCAGTAAACTCCACATGTATGCTGTTGGAAAAAGGCATTTGCAGCATAATTGGTCTTGTAAAGTTCTATCACATGATCTCCAGCATTGTTTCTATTGCCTAGGTCATATTTTCCAACTGCTGTTTCTTCCTCTTTGTCTCCAACTTTCACATTCCACTCACCAGTAATTATCAATCCACCTTGCATCCATATCCTATAACAGAAAGCATTGTACTTGAAGATACTTCTTGAAATGGTTTTTCTGATGATGGATGTGACATCATTCTGCTTCAATTTTCATTTCAGCATAATAAACCATATGACTGATTCAATAATAGATGATTTCAGCTTACTAATGTCTAGAATATTGATGTGTACATCTTCCATTTAGTTTTGAATACTTCCAAGTTTCCTAGATTCATACTTAGAACTTTCTGCATAGTGATTATTAGTGAAACTGTTTCTTTTCACTTTTAATTGTGTCCCATAAGTAAACAAACATCCCAAAATAATTTCTCCATTGAAATCAAGTAAGTGAATTTTACTGTCAGGAAACAAATTTCCTCCTGTTGTATTTTGATTGCCTTCCAACCTGAAGGAATTAAATTTCCATCACTATATCAGTGTTCCGCTGTTATTTACAAAGTCTTCACTTGGCTAAACTTTCAGAAAAATGAGGCATTCTGCTCCCGCAAAGATGTACAGCCTTGGAAACCCTGTACAGGGTCACTATGAGTTGGAACAAACTCCAAGGCACACCACCACCATCAAACCTTCAGAAGTGGTATGCCTCTCCTTCTTCCTACTCTATCTTATGTTGGAAGTTTTGTTGAAATCTGTCCACCCTGGATGACCCTGATGATATTTAAAATACTGGTTCAATGCTGCCAGCATCACAGCAACACACAAATTGTCATACTACAATAAACTGATAGAGGAGTGGTGACACGGATGACCATAAATGTATATATTTTTTCATGTTTTTCCTATTCTATCCTATCCTATTCTATTCTATTTGCATCTTTCTCCAACATTAAAGCAGTACAGGGCTATATTCACAATAGCTGTGTAATATGTTTTGAATTCAAGAAGTAAACATTCTATTTTATTCTTCTTTCCCATGGCTTTGACTATTCTGGATTCCTTGTCTTCCTATATAAATGTGAAGATCAATTTTTCAATTTCTCAATTCAAAGCAAAGTAACATCAAATCAGTAGGTTACTTCAGTGGTGTAGATGTCTTGCTATTTGAAGTACTTCAATACAAATAGCTCCTGACTTATGAAGTATTTGACTCACAATGAACAGCATTTATAACCATCTTTTCTTTGTTCCATTTTGTTTTTGTGCATATTATTATTAGTAATATGCACTGCATACAATGTTAAAAGGTATCTATACAGTTTATATGTAATGTTTCCAACATCCAAAGCAAAGATTATATTTACAAAGATACATAATAATGACAATGTAATGAAAACTTTTTAAAAATGAGATATTCAATTTACATAAGAATAGACTTATGACAGAGTCACAGAATAGAATATTTTCATAAATTGGGAACTAGCTATAATAGAACATGAAACATATTATCTATTTTGATCTTCTTAAGTCTCTTTCAGGAGTCCTTATCTGGTGCTGTAGGATAAGCACAGGACTGATAATCACAAGGCTTGCAATTGAAATTCACCACCTTCTCTAGTGGTAAAAAAAAAAAAAAATGAGGCTTTCTGCTCATGCAAAGATTTACAGTCTCAGAAAACATGTGAATGGTAGCTGTGAGTCAGAATCAAATCAACAGCAGTCAGTTTTTGAAAAGCCTGTTTCAGGAATGATTTGTATTCTTATTCTTAGAAACCTTATAGTTTCTGAGGGTCACTATGGGTCAGAACTGACTCGATGGCACTTAACAACAAGAGCAACAATTGCTGTTATAAATGGACTTGTTTTCTTAATCTCTTTCCAGATTTGTCATTGCTGGTGTATAGAAAAATCAACTGATTTTGAGTGCCAACTTTGTTTCCTGAAATTTTGCCCTATTCTTCTATTAGTTCTTGAAGATTTTAAGTGGATTCATTAGAATTTTCTATATATAAGTTCATGACATCTACAAACAAAGGTAACTATGTTTCCCTTTCCAATTGGGATAACTTGTATTGGCAAGGACTTCCAATATAAGACTGAATGTAAGTGGTGGAAGTGGTCATCTTTGTCTTGCTCATGTATTCAAAGGAAAAGGTATAAATATTTCTCCATTGGTTGTTGGTATTTCATAAATGTCCTTAACCATGTGAAAAAACCTCCCTTATATTTCTATTTTACTAGGAGTTTTTAAGAAAAGGTGTTGGATTTTATCAAGTCATTTTCCCTCACCTATTGAGGTGACCATATGGTTAATTTATTTTGTTCTAGTCATGCCATGTGTTTCATTGGCTGATTTTCTAAAGTTTAACCATCCATGCATTCCTGGAACAAATCTGACTTTATCATGATGTTTAATTATTTTATTATATTGTTCAATTCAGTTCACTGGCATTTTGTTGTGAATTTAATATTTATATTCATAAAGAATATTGATCTATAGTTTTCTTATGGCATCTGACTTTGTATGGCTTCCTTATCAGGGAATTGCTGGCTCGCCTAATAAGTTAAGGCATATTCTTTCCCTCTTTATTTTTTGGATGTGTTTGAATAGGATTGTTGCTATTTTTTTTTTTTTTGTCCCCTCAATTAATTGTAAACCTTTCTGGCCCCAGGCAGATTTTATTATGGATTGAATCTCTTCAAATATTATGAGTCTCTTTAGCTTTTCTACTTCCTCTAGTATCAGTTTAGTTATGTGCTCTTAGGAACTTGTCCATTTTATCTAATTTATTAAGTTTGCCAAAGTACAATTGATCATATTATGATCCTTAATAATTCTATTCAAGAGTTATATTATTCCCACTTTAATTTTCATTATCTTCCAATTCTCTTATTATTGATTTGTCAGTATATGTCTAAGGCTGAGCTCTCTAAGGATGCAAAACCTAAGATATATAAAATAAGATATAATATTGTTGTTGTTGTTAAGTGCTGCCAAGTTCGTATAGACTCATAGCCACCCTGTATAGGTTTTCCAAGGAAGAGTTAATAGGCTTTACTGCCAACCTTATTGTTCACAGTCCAATGCTAATCTTATAGCCCCTCCTTGGAAACCCTATACAGGGTCACTATGAGTCAGAACCAATTTGACAGCATTTAACAACAACAACAGTATTTCAACATGCTGCCAGAACAAATATACAAGAATCAGAGATAGTGAAGGAGGCAATCTTTAAAAAAATTTATAGACACATTTCTGATGTTTTGCTTTTGCTTTACTTTCGTTTTTTAATTTGACACAAACATACCCAGACAAAGACCATTTCGACATTTTTTACATGTGTGATCCAGTGACATTGGTTACATTGTTTATGTTGTGCTATCATTCTTGCCACTTTTTCCCACATTTTATTAAAGCACAAGTTTTGATTATGAAAAAAAATAACATACAAATTAAGGACATGGAGAAAAAGTAATGGTTTAAAATAGTTAATGCTCAATCCTGAAATTTTGACAACCCTGTAAAGCCAATTTGCAGTGAATTGCAGTTAGTGTCTAAATTCTCACACCACATTTATTGTAGGTCTTTAAAATCAAGACACTAGTTTAAATTTTTCATACTTTATTCTACTTGTTGTATGTGTAGCTAGAATGTAAATGAAAAATAACATTTTTTATTGTTTTGTATTTTTCTTTTTCTGAACAAATGGTTCTAATAGGGTTAATGAATTTAGCATTTTAGGTGTTTAATGAGTTTATTTTATACTATTCTTAATTCTTCATATCCCATATACTAGGTTGGGATACATTTTATCTTTCCCTATGAATTTGCATGGGCAGTCAAAAGTT
Organism: Chrysochloris asiatica; assembly: GCF_000296735.1. Lineage (NCBI taxonomy): Eukaryota > Metazoa > Chordata > Mammalia > Afrosoricida > Chrysochloridae > Chrysochloris > Chrysochloris asiatica. Next base: position 2,189,055 of record NW_006408726.1, read on the forward strand.
TAATATTTTAAAACTCAATGTTCTATTTGTTGTCTAGTATGCTTTTTATGTCCTTGTTATTGTTAGGTGTCACTGAATATTGGTTCTGACTCAACTCAGAGTGACCCTATGTAGAACAGGACAAAACATTGCTCTGTTGTGCACCATCCTCACAATTGATATCTTTAACCCCATTGTTGTAGGCACTGTGTCTATCTATTTCTTGGGGTCTTCCTCTTTTTCATTGACTTTCTACTTTCTCAAGCATGATGTCCTTCTCCAGGAACCTTACAATTACTTTTTCACCTAAATAATATTTTTATGTATATGTTGTTGTTGTTAAGGGCCATCGAGTCGGTACCACATCATAGTGACCTTATTATGTACAGCAGACTGAAACACTGCCCAATCCTGGGCCAACCTCACTATTGTTGTCATCTTCAGTCCATTGATGCTGCCACTTGGCCAATACAACTCACTGGGGGTCTTCCTCTTTTTCTCTGATCCTCCACCTTAACAAACATGATACCATTTTCCAGCGACTGGTCCCTCCTGACAATATGTC
>NW_006408726.1:2190590-2236668 GCF_000296735.1 Chrysochloris asiatica
TAGATAGATAGATAGATAGATACATAGATAGATATACTCATACTTATATATCATATACTCATATATACATATATATAATTATTTTGAAATTGAATAGTTTTCTAGAGCAGATCATCAGTTGCACATTCAACAAATTATACACTTCATTTCATTTCAATGATTATTATCCCTTGTATGTACCAGTTGATAGTATTTGCCTCTATTTCTTTTAACTCTAGCTCTTCTCCTTTTGTGTCTCCTACCTTCATCCTTCTTATGCCAACATCCCTCTTACTGTATACAGCCTTCTTCCTCAGTCAAACTAACACATGTCTATTCTCTAGCTCACCAGCTGCTCCTTGGAAACTTTATACAGGGTCGCTATGGGTCAGAATCAACTCAACAGCACTTAACAACAACAACAATGTTCTCTATCCAATGATTAGTTCTCCCTTCCCTCACACCCCAGTTAACCATAACATAATATTTCATTTAGCATGAAATCCTTTCTTATTTTTTTTTTTTTCAAGTAGTGGTCACATCCTTTGTGATCAACTAATTTCACTTAGCATAATACCCTCTAGGTTCATCCATAAAGGCTCATCCTAAATAATATTTCTTAAAATGTTAGTCACATGTAGATAAAATTTTGCTGAAGATATTTTTAAAATGGTTTCAAGCAGTACATTGATAAGAAGCTGTCAGAAATTCAAGCCAGATTCCGAAGATAATGTGGAATGAGAGGTATGATTGCTGATGTCAGATGGATTTTGGCTAAAAGCAGAGAATATCAGAAGGATGTTTTTGTTGTTTCTGCTAAATGCTAACAAATCAATTCCAACTCATAACAATTATTTATGGTTTCTGAGGCTGTAATCCTAGCAGGAGAAGAAAATCTGATCTTTCTTCCACTGAGCAGCTGGTGGATTCAAACTACTTTCCTGTGGTTCAAAGTCCAGAGTGTATCTTATGGAGTTTTGATGCTCCTCAGAAAGATGTTTACTTATGCTTTATTGACTATGCAAAGGCATTTGACTATATGGATCATATAAAAGTATGGATAATGTTATGAAGAATGGATATGCCAGAATATTTAACTGTGTTCATGAAAGACCTGTGAACAGACCAAGAAGCAGTAACTGGAGCAGAACAGAACAAGGGGATACTGACTGGTTTAAAATCACAGAAGAGGTGTGCCAAAGTTGTGTCTTTTTACCATACTTTTTCATTATGTGTGCTGAATAAATAATCTGAGAAGCTGGAGTACATGAACAAGAACTCCGCATCAGAATTGTAGAAAGACTTATTAACGATTTGTGATATGCAGATGACACTACTTTGCTTGTTGGAACTGAAAAGGACTTGAAAAGCTTACTGATGAAGATCAAAGACTACTGCCTTCAGTATGGATTGCACCTCAATGTAAAAAAAATTTAAATCCTCACACTGAACCAATAAATGAGTTCTTGATAATTGGAGAAAAGATTGAATTTGTCAAAGACTTCATTTTGCTTGGCTTCATAATCATTCATGAAATCAACAGTCAAGAAATCAAAAGACATTACATTAGGCAAACTTACTGCAAAAGACCTCTTTAAAATGTTTAAGAGCAAAGATATCAGAGGACTCAGGTACTCCTGGCCCAAGACATCGTATTTTCAATTGACTCAAATGTATGTGAAAGTTGAACAATGAGTAACGATGACTGTTGAAGATTCAATTCACTTGAATTATGGAGTTGCTGTTGTTGTAAATTGCCATCAAGTCAGTTCTGCATCATAATGACCTAAGGAGCCACTGCTGGGTTTGAACTGCATGTAATTACCTTGTGATTCACAGTCCAGTGCTGATCCTACAAAGCCACATTAAGAGTCTTTAATTATTGTGCAGCAGAAAAATATTGAAAGTATTGTGTGCTGCCAAAAGGATAAATAAATCTTATTTGGAAGAAGTACAGCCATAATGCTTGTTCTTTAAGCCCTTTGTCATAGATAAGTTCTTAGATAAGGACATAGTACTTGGTAATGTGGAGGGTTAGCAAAATAGAGGAAGATCCTCAAGGTGATAGATTGACACACTGACAACAAGGATTGACTCAAAGGTAACAACAATTGTGAGAGCGGTGCAGTACCTGGCAATGTTTCATTCAGTTGTTTGTAGGGATGATATGAGTGGGTAACAACTTAATGACACCTAACAAGCAATGCTAATTGAGTCATACATGACCCAATGGCTCAAGAATAGTTGATCAGCTCTTTATTTAATTGGTTTAGGGAAATTGTAGATGAAAGTGTTTACTACACTAACATAAATTTTTGGAAGAAATTTGAGAGGTGGTAGAAAGGAGGTGCTGAAAGGAATCAATGGACCAGAGGCTGGAGTTTAATGTTTCTCAGTCAGAAATTAAAGAGGAAAATAGAAAACTAAAAGCAGTACCCTGAAAGGCCTTTCTGATATGGTATTGAATAAAAATTTAACAGAAGGAAAGGATTAGAATTAATGATATACACAGAGACAAAATAAAATATCTTCAGCATTGCAGGATGCTATCTTCATGTGATGTTAAATATCTGTTTAAAAACTAAAGTAATATTTTAAGTGTACATTTCCAAATAACTTCAAAGCTAGTAGAATGTAAACAAAATGACTAATTTTTTTTCAATTATCTTTATACTTGTCTCAGTCAAGGTGGAGCAAAACAAAAACATACACAGGTTTGTGAGCTGTGCAATATTTATACATTTATTTATTTATGTGTTTATGTAAGCATTTATTTATTTATTGGGTGATAGGAGTAATGAGTTAGGGAGTTGGTTAGGACTATGACTAAGTCTACATAGGCCAACAGTTTTCTGTGGCATTTGGGTTATTGTTAGGACTAGAGTTAGTGTTAGAGTTAGGATTAAAGGTTGACTAGGTCTAGGGTTAGGGCTTAGTCTTGTTTTAAGGTTACATGATGATTTGTTGTACTTATTATTTATTTATTTATATAAAAATTACTTGATATTCCCCTCATTTGGAAGTTCTGTAATGCCACTATTCTTTCTTTTTTACTTTTGCACATGTTTTGTTTTTTCTGCAAACTGATAACTCTTGTTCCATATTTTAAGTCTTGCAGATTTTTTTTTTTTTTTTTTTACCTTGGATACTTCTATATCTGGGTTGAGTTCTGGTTGATATTGTCACGTATGCTAATTTCGGGTTGTTGTCTAATGTTGGTTTCTGTCCAAAGAGCTCCCTTTAGTATTTTTTTGTAAGGTTGGTCTCAATTTTACTAATTCTTTAAATTTCCCTTTATGTGGAAATGTACTATTTCACTATCGTATTTGAGGGGAATTTTGCTGAGTATATGATTCTTGGTTAGCACTTTTTAATCAGAGTTTTATACATAACATCCCATTGTCTTCTTGCCTGCATTATTTCTGCTGAGGAATCAGAGTTTAGTCTTATTATTTTTCCTTTGTAAGTAACTTTTTTTTTGTTTTTCCCAAGCTGCTCTCAGGATTCTTACCTTGTCTTTGGTTTTAGAGAGTTTGGTTATAATATGTCTTGGTGATTTTCTTTAAGGATCTGTCTGGTTTGGAGTTCATTCACCTGCTTGAGTGTATATCTTCTCATTTTTCATGCTCTTTGAGAAATCTTCAAGCTCATCAAATTGTCCTTCCAAAGATTTAATTCTGCTTCTCTCTCCCTTCTTCAATATATTATGTATTTCTGGAATCTTAATATTGATCCTCTGGATTTCTATTTGCTGCTGTTTTGTTTCCTAATTTTTAATTTATTTTGTCAGTTTGTTCTTATGATGTTTTCCTGAAGGTTTTTCTATATTCTTGCTTTAATCTGCAACTGTCTTGTTAATTCTTTTAATTTGTTGGAGACACCTAAATATCATTCTTTTGAATTCATTATTAGGTAGTTCTAACATGATTTCTATTATTATATTTTCTGATTTGGTTTGGGGGTAATTTCTTTGAGCAACTTTGCTTCATGTAAGCTGAAATTGTCTGTTGTCTCAGAAATATTGAGATGGTGTCATTGAATTTATATTTAATTGATGATTGTACACTTGTGCATTCTTAAGCACTCACCATCTATCTTCTTTTGGATGTGATAGAGCCTAGAAGTATATACGCCATTCACTGTTCACTGTGCAACAGTTTAGGGTTGGCATGTGTGATTGTTGTTAAGTGCTGTCAAGTCAGTTTCAACTTATAGCAACCATGTACAGAGTTTCTGGTGGGTTTGAACAGCTGACCTTGTGGTTAGCAACCCAGTGCTTATCCAACAACACCACACCAGGACTCTGGACTTGTGTGATTTAGCTGCTAATTATCATTGATCAGGTGGTACAGATATAGGTAGTGACACTTACCCATTGTGTGGAGCTGTAGGAGGCATGGATGTGTCTTAGCTATATGAACACAATTGCTGTCTTTCAAAAGCACACAACAGTAATAAAAATTCTAATGATGCAAATTTCACATGTCTCTAGATATGGGGGTGCCCGGCCCCAAGCAGAGCAAAGACTGTATAGAGGTGGGTGCCAATGTCCACTGGTAAGAATAGGGCTAGGGCTGGACATGCTTCCAGCTTCTATGCAGGTGAGGGGAACAACAGCTTGAGATGGCTGCACTGTGCCAGACTAGTCATCAGCCTACACATCTCTCTCCTCTTGCCCCACTCCCAGTCATCACACAATCTACCTGGCTATCCGTTCCTCTGAAGTTTAGGTTTTCAGGATCATTATCCATATCTGTTTCACTTGGTCTCCCATGTCTTTGCTGCAAAGCATCTACTCAGCACGTCTGCCTACTCTGCCATCTTGTCATGAAGCCTGTGCTCTGTATTTCCATGACTTTTCAGAACCCATTTTTCAAATACTTCTGAGATCAATATACCAATCACGATTACGATAACTAATACTTAAAGCTTGTGACTATACCTATATACAAATATATGTATATGTGTACACATGAACACATACAAATATTTGTTGTTATGTGCTGTGGAGTCGGTTCCAACACATAGTGACCCTGTACAAGGTTTCCGAGGCTGTAAATCTTTATGGGAGCACAGAGCCTCATCTTTCTCCCACGGAGCAGCTGGTAGTTTCGAACTGCTGACCCTGAGGTTAGCAGCCTGATTTGCTACCAAAGCTCCTTACGTACAAATATATTGACAAAGAATTAGGACTTTTACTTGATTTTCAGAAACTTCAAGAAAGATCCCTTTTCCTAGATATAAAGAAAATGTAAAATCAAAGCTTTATTGTATTTTTTTATTGTTGTTATTGTTAAGCACCATCGAGTCGGTTACGACCCATAGTGACCCTGTAGAGGGTTTCCGAGGAGCGCTGGTGAGCTTGAATCACTGACCTTGAGGTTCAAACCAACTTTGCAGTCTAGCGCATTAACCCACAGCGCTACACCAGGACTCTGTTGTTGTTATTAGGTGTCATCAATTCCATTCCAATTCATAATGACCAACATAGTGAACAACAGAATGGAACACTACTAGGTCCTAAAATCAAAGTAGAAGTGGTTTATTTAATCTAAACTGTTGTTGTTGTTATGTGCCGTGGAGTTGGTTCCAACTCATAGCGACTCTGTACAGGGTTTCCGAGGCTGTAAATCTTTACGGGAGCAGAAAGCCTCATCTTTCTCCAGCAGAACAGCTGGTAGTTACGAACTGCTGACCTTGCGGTATAAATTTAAACTGATTCCCACTGGACTTCCAGAAAAGCTAGGTGGTGTAAGTAACGTTGTGGAAAATGACCTATAGCAGGAAACATTATGGGAAGCCTCTGATCTACCGCTCTACAACTTTTTATGTAAATGTCATGTTTGAGAAAGTAGTTCATATTAAGAAACACCATCTGTGAGGAATATTAGTGAATAGATGGATATGTCATGCTTGATCCCCATCAGAAGAGGTATGGAATGTTTCAAAACTGTGGGGAAAAGAGAGTCAAGAAAAGAAAATGATGAGTTTCTAGAGAACAGCTGAAACTACTACTAAAGAATATAAGCACATGAGACTCATTCTATATACACATATTTTTAATGAGTCCTGTCCAAGCAAGCTACTTATATTCTGCTAGCAGACCATGGATCCTATTGTTTACTTTTTGTTTTCTCCTTACTGTAAACATCTTGTTCTTTTATACTAATTCCATGTTGTTCCCTTGCATATACTAATACATAACAGTCTTGGATATTGAAAAAAGAAATCAAAGTTGAGCAAGTTTCAGTATTCCATTCTTGACAGCCATTCAATTTAATATAAATATGTGAGCATCATTTCTATGGCAGTCTCTGTGCTGGTAGTCCAGGCACATACCTACCTCAGGGAGCTTCAATCTAGTACACATCTACAAAAAGAACAATGCCTCTTTACTGATCAATGCAGTAAAGCCCCACAGAAGAGGAAGCACAGGTCAATCAGTAGACAGCAGAGAGTCTAACAAGACCTCTCAGAATCTGTGCTTTGAAGGACGAATGGCAGTTCACCAGGTGGAAAGAATTTAGCTTGGGTATGAATTGTGCATACAATTCCATAAGCACAAGTCTATACATACATTTTCTTGATAGTACAGATTAGACAATGCCCCCTAACAATCTTCATCAATATTTTTATACCCCTGCTCCTATTTATTTAATTATCTGTGAAACAAGACTATTAATATTTAGTCATACTTAACTACAAACTCCTTAGTGGTGGAGACAACAAGTTTGTTCACCATTTTCTCTGTAGGGTTTAGTAAACATTCAGAAAGTCAGTTATCAGTTAACTAGCAAACTAATCCAAAAGGTCTTTGATAATTATTTTCTTACACAGATCTTTTGAAGTTTACTCTATAATTGAAGATTTTCTTTATTAAAAAAAAAAGAGGAAACTGACAAATCACCTCCTTTTAAAAATGTACAGTAAAATCTCTCTTGTTTCTTTCACTGGAAGATAAATTTCACATATTGCAATACCTGAAACAAGGAGCTTGCAGGGTTCCTGTAAGAAAACTTGGCCTATTTACTGCAGCTATAAAGACAGACAGGGTTCTGCCCACTCAAATTTCCTTAAATGCCAAATGAAGTTAAGAGTAGAACTCAGCATGTACAATTATTTCTACCCAGAGAGAGTTTATAAAATGTGTCAAGAAAATATTACTCTTAGAAGTTTCCTCCAGTATGAGAACAAGCATTTTGTATTTTGTCTTCAACAAAAACTAGGCATCAAGAACTACTAAGATTTTTGAGAAACAAACAAAAATATTCATAAGAGATTAAAGAATGTCAGTAAAGACCTAAATAGGCTGTGGATACTATTTAATTGTTGCTTAATAACATTTGATTAAAAAAATAAAGGGCAATTGTTGTTGCTGTTGTTAAGTGCCAGCGAGTCAGTTCCAACCCATAGTGACTCTGTATAGGGTTTCCAAGGAGCAGCTGGTGAGCTTGAACTGCCAACCTTGCAGTTCAAACTGCTTTGCAGTCTGGCGCGTTAATCCACAGTGCCACACCAGGACTCCAAAGGGCGATAGAACATACTTAATAGCTGACTAAAAATCTTGTATCCTAAAAATTCCTACTGATTTCTTATTTTTAAACAGTGCAAATTAAAATTTCCAAGACTTTTGGACAGCACTTGAAACTTTGAATAACTATATAGGAACCAGTGACTAAGAAATATACAGTATAAGTAATCAACACTTTTTACTGGATTCTTTTTATGTAGCACCCAGTGAGCTAGCCTTGTAGGTATAGAATTTGTCCTCAACGAACTTATTTCAGTCAAGGGAGAAATTATGACTGAAGATAGATAATGCATTCATGGTTGAGAATTTTTACATACTAAATTAAAATATAAACACCACTAGTCTGTCACTTTGTCATACTCAGGTGGCTTGCATGTTGCTATGATTATGAGAGATATCCTGTAAGTATTTTAAATGCCAGTCGGAGCACCTACAGTGGACAGGTTTCAGCTGAGCTTCCAGATGAAGACAGACTCGGAAGAAGGAAAGACAGAATACATCCAAATATTTGGTCACTTAAAACATGATGAATAGCAATGGAATAATGTCAACACCAGAATACTGAATATTGAAACATGATGAAGAGCACCACAATATTGTCAGATATAGTGTTGCAAGATGAGCCCCTCAGATTGGAACACATTCAAAATAAAACTAGGGAAGAGCTGCATCCTCAAAGTAGAGTAGACCATGATGATGTGAATGGAGTAAAGTGTTTAGAACCGTTATTTATTAATGGAGCACAACTCAGAATGAAGAGACACAGCTATAAACATCCAATAATAATCATAACATGAAAGTATGAAGCATGGTTGTAAGAAAACTGGTCATTGTTAAAAATGAAATGGAAAGCTTACACATCGATATTACTTTAGTGAGCTGAAATGGACTGGTATTGGCTATTTTGAATCTGACAATCACATGGTTTACTATGACAGAGATGACAAATTGAAGAGGAGTGGAGTCACATTCATCATCAAAAAGAGCATATCAAGATCTGTCCTGAGATGTTATCTGTGATAGAATAATATCCATATACCTACAAGCAAGAGTTAATACCACTGTTATTCAACCACTAAAGAAATTGAAGAATTCTACCAACTATCTCAAGGAGCTCTGGTAGTGTAGTGGTTATGAATCGGGCTGTGAACTGCAAGGTCAGCAGTTTGAAACCACCAGCTGTTCTGCGGGAGAAAGATGAGGTTCTTTGCTCCCGTAAAGATTTATGGCCTCAGAAACCCTGTACAGGGTCTCTATGAGTTGGAACAGACTCCACGACACATAACAATAACAACCAACTAGCTCAGTCTGAAATTGATCAAATATACATTGTATTGATAATTACTGGTGATTTGAATGCAAAAAAATGGAAATAAAGAAAAAGATCAGTAGTTGGAAAACATGGCCTTGGTGATAGAAACCCTGCTGGAGATTGCATGATAGAATTTTGCAAAACCAATGATTTCTTAATTACAAGGACTTTTTTAAACACCATAAATATAACTATACATATGAAGCTCAACAGATGGAATACACTAAAAACAAATTGACTACATCTGTGGAAAGAGATGGTGGAAAATCTCTATGTCACCAGCTAAAACAAGCCCATGGTCTGACTGTGGAACAGACCATCAATTGTTCATATGCAAGTTCAGATTGAAGCTGAGGAAAATTATAAACAAGTTCATTAGACCCAAAATATGACATTGAACACATCCTACCTGAATTTACAGATTATCTGAAGAACAGATTTGATGCTTTAGACACTAAAGACTGGAAAGACCAGAATACTTGTGGGATGACATCAAGAGTATCATATAGGAAGAAAGCAAACAATCATTGAGAAGACAAGAAAGAGAGAAGACCAAAATGGACATCAGAAGTGACTCTGAATCTTGCCTTCCAGCATAGAGTTGCTAAAATAAATGGAAGAAATAAGTAGGTAAAAGAATTCAACAGAAAATTTCAAAGGGCAGCTTGAGAAGATAAGGAAAAATGGAAAGATTTGTTGATGCATATAAGATAAATATTGACACAAGATTATATGCCATGATGGGGGCTAGGAAAAGGGAATCTGCAAAGGTAAAGTCTGATCTAAATAATTGTATGTATTATATGTGTAGTTAATAGGAATCACAGTTATAAGAAAATGACTGTTTAGGCTGTTCGATGAAGATTATTATTTTTTTTTTTATGTGCTAAGCTTTAAGTTTTAAAATATTACCTTAGGAGATGATTAACTGCAAGCTGCTTGTCTAGCTATATTTCTAATGCCTAAATTTTTTCCTGTACGTGATAAGCATTCATAAACTAATGAATGACAGTTTAAAATAACTTAAAATGGAAAATATTGTATGTTTCCCCAAATTTATATAATTCTTATAAGAAGTATAAGAATTCTCAGGAATGGACAACCTGGAATAAAGATTGTAGTGAAATTTGTTTAATTGAAAATGATTCCAGCAAAGAAGTGGAAACTTGATAAAGGAAGAGGTGACCAATTAAGAAGGCTAAAAAGAATAAGCCAGAGAAGTGATACTACAAGGTGAATAAGAATATTATTGGAGCCAGACTTCATATTTCAGGTTTTTGGTAGTTGTTGTGTACTGTGGTGTTAGTTCAGACTCATAGTGACCCTGTATGGAGTTTAGTTCAGACTCATAGTGAGTTAGTTCAGACTCATAGTGACACTGTAAATCTTATGCGAGCAGAAAGATTCATCTTTCTCTCACAAAGCAGCTGATAGATTTGAACTATAGACCCTGCAGCTAGCAGTCCAGCTTGTAGTCCACTATGTTACCAGAACTTCAAGGCACATAACCACCACCAAGAGGCCATATAATGTCTGTCCTTTAAGGCCACTGTAAAAGTGGGATGCTATTTTAAGAAAGATGGAGAAACATTACAGGGTTTTGAGCAGATAAATAATTGAAGTAACTTATGCTAAAGGTAGTACAGAAACAGCTACAATCATACATTGACAGAGAACTTCCAGAAGTTCAAGTTGGATTCAGAAGAGGTCGTGGAACAAGAGATATCATTGCTGATGTCCAATAGATCTTGGCTGAAAACATCAGAAAGATGTTTACCTATGCTTTATTGACTACTCAAAGGCTTTCAATTGTGTGGATCATGACAAGCTATGGACAACATTGCGAAGTATGAATATTCCAGAACACTTAATTGTACTTCTAAGGAATCTGTACCTGGATCAAGAAGCAGTTGTTCGAACAGAGCATGGGAATACTGAATGTTTTAAAATTGGGAAAGGTGTGTGACAAGGTTGTGTTCTTTCACCATGCTTATTCAGACTGTATGCTGAGCAAATAATACGAGAAGCTGGGTTCTATGAAGAAAAATGTGGCATCAGGATTGGAGGAAGACTCATTAACAACCTGCGATATGCTTACTTGCTGAGAGTGAAGAGGCCTTAGAACATTTACTGATGAAGATCAAAGAGCACAGCCTTCGATATGGATTGCATCTCAATGTCAAGAAAACAAAAATCCTCACCACTGGACCAATAAACAACATTCTTATCAATGGAGAAAAGATTGAAGTTGTCAAGGACTTCATTCTTCTTGGATTAACTATCAACACTCGCGGAAGCAGCAGTCAAGAGATCAGACAATGTATTGCATTAGGCAAAACTGCTGTACACGAACTTTTTAAAGTGTTGAAGAGCAAAGATGTCAGCTTGTGGACTAAGGTGCGCCTGACCCAAGCCATGGTATTTTCAGTAACCCCATATGGATGCGAAAGCTGGACAGTGAATAAGGAAGATCATAGAAGAATTGATGCCTTTGAATTGTGGTGTTGGAGGAGAATACTAAAAGTGCCATGGACTGCCAAAAGAACCAAAAGATCTGTGTTGGATGAAGTGCAGCCAGAGTGCTCCTTTGAGGCCAAGATGGCTAAACTTCATCTCTCATACTTTGGACATATTGTCAGGAGGGAACAAGTCGCTGGAGAAGGATATCATGCTTGGTAAGATGGAGGGTTGGAGAAAAAGAGAAAGGCCCCCAACAAGATGGATTGGCCAGGTGGCAGCATTGATGGACTCAAGTGTGGCAGTGGTAGTGAGGTTGGCCCAGGATCGGACAGTGTTTCGTTCTGCTGTACATGGGGTTGCCATGAGTCGGTTCCAACTCGATGGCACCTGACAACAACAACAACAACAACATGCTTAAATAGAAAGTCTGTAGCTGCTATGATAAAATTATATAAATGAGAGCAACGGCAAAAGCAGGGAGTTAGTGATTATTTCTTTTTGTTTGGTATGGTAGTTTTCAAATATAATTCTTACACAGACTATTTGAGTTTATAATACAAAATTCTAAGTTTGCACACTCAAGGTGAAACTTAAATGTGAAATTGGACACTGAAAAGTTGTTTTGTTCTCTTTTAACATCTTTGCTATTCTTTTTGCAATAAAATGGTATAACTGAAACCATTTAAAAGGTGGTCAAGGATTTGTTTGGCTGGTGTAATAGTAATTTTCAAAATTTTACATTGCTCAAGGTTTTATCTATGTGTTTATTTTTTATTTGTATTAATGTTTCATATCTAAGAACAAAATACTGTTTTAAAAGATATTTGGTGTACCAGTACTCTTTCTGAATTGAAAACATTTTCTTTTTTTAGGGTAAAATTTGGGCCATCGTGTATGTATGCATTTCATCTTGTTAAGAGGAGAAAAAGGATATTGCGCTGTAGATGTGAGTATTGATAGTTTCAGTTCATTTGGCAAGGTTATAATGTTAAAGTATGTTTAATTGACATTCCTGTTTGAGAAGCTTTTAAGTGAAGTACGTATTCATGCATTAAGATGATAGAGCAATAATATTTCTTTTAATTTGAGGAAATGGACAGAGTGTAGTATGTTATCCCTGAATATCTTGTTAATCCTCTCAAGTTTTGAAACTGAAGGGTCGAATGGTGTTCAGTGCTAAAGTGGCGCCATGCCATAGGCTCCCCTACCTGGGATTCCTGAGAAGCTATGTGCTGGCCCTTTCTGCTTTGCTAACCTTCAGGTTAGAAAGGTAGTGTAGTAGTTACGAATAGGGCTGCGAATCTCAATGTCAGCAGTTCAAAACTAACAGCTGTTCCTCGAAGAAAGATGAGGCTCTCTGCTCCCATAAACATTTACAGCCTCGGAAACCCTGTACAGGGTTGCTATGAGTCGGAATCGACTTGAGGCACATAACAACAACAATCTTCAGGTTAAAAGGACTCTTGGTCCAAACCCATTCCTTTGAATTCACTGCTCATCACTTCTGACCCGGAGACATGGTGCTGATCTAGACCTGAAAAGAGAGCCGACTCCAGCCGGAATGGGAGGGTCCTTACCAGGTGTGGTTGACCAGTGAGACAGCTGTTCAGACAGTGGAAACGGAGCGGACTCATTATACTCAAGTAAATGGAGTGGTGAAGGTGAAGAGAGACAGGACGCTCACTGAAGGAAATGTAGTTACTGGAGGGAAGCAGATCCCTTGCCTAGGGAGCTCTTGCTCAAAGTGACCTAGCCAAGAGTCTGAGAGGCTGCCCTGCCGTACTGCTGCTAGACTGTCACAGTTATCCCTGGTCCCTCTTGCTCTGGGGGGGGAGGGGGGGGTCTAAAGTATTAGTCTCACCAAGTTGTCGCTTCTCAGTAGACCTGGTAGAAGTCAAAGCGAGAGTACACTTCAAAGAGAGAAGCAGATCTGTCTCCCAAGTGGAGAAGACCCTTTGGGTTTGGGGTGCACTGGGGTTTATAAAGGTATGGAGTCTCTTCCTCTCAAGAGTGCGCTAATACTTAGTGATTAGGAAGAGTGGTATGTTGAATATTTATCAATTTTTAGTAAAGGGGAGCAGGCTTATTGGAAGTGGAATGCTTTCTTCATGGGTTGTGTGTGCCTGTGACCAATTGCTTCTATTAAGGTTTCAGGTCTTGATATATTTTTCTTTGTCTCCAGGCTGTTCTTGTCAGTGTTACTATTCTTGTTAGACTAGAGATGCCCTTCCCCCTTCCTTAATCCCTGTTTAGTTAGGAGGGGACTCAGGGTAAAGGGGTAGATATGAATCCAGAGTAAGAGGGGCCTAGGGCCCAGGGGTTCTAACCTGTCCCTCACAAGATGGGGTGGGTTTGTAAGCTAATAAGGCTAAAATGTAACATAACCATGTGGGAGGTGCAAAGGGCTTTTGCGTAGGAGCAGCCAATAATGTTGATAGTAGATGTAACTATGGCATTTTCCCTCAAACCATCAAATCAGATGTTTGCCAAGTTTTATCCTGTGGGAAATTGGAGGGCCCTGTGATTATCTCAATTATAGGGAGCCAAGAGTAGTAATCTGAGTCCATGGAATGGATGCCCACATTCTTAGATGGGACCCTGTGAGTGGATTTGTATTCCAATTCATCACTTCCCTGACTTCAGCGCCAAACCCAGGCCTTATTCCTGTCACACCCCTAAGGAAATCTTTAAGAATGACCCTGACAGAGTAGAAGTGATTGAGGTAAAAGACCTAAGACAAACATTAGAAGTAGAAACAGAATATAGGCATATGAACACTTGGGTACAATGGGTTAAATATTCAGTGCAAGCTTTCAATAAAAGTGACTGCCATGTTTGCACAGCTAATAAACCACAGATGCAGGTAATTCCCTCTTCCTTTAGCTTCAGACATGTACTGCAGTTTGGATCTTTACCAAGACAAGGGCACTTGGGGAAATGAAACTTGTAAGGGCTTGCCAAAGACAATTCCTTCATACTCCATAGGGATGATGAACCACTCTTCTTGTCTTTAAAGGCAGGGATCAGAGTTCACAGTGCCCTTAGGAGAATTAACAACTTACACCCATGTCCAAAATGTCACTGGTGAACCTAGCAGTGTCCTATTTGGCCATCAGAGTATTGTGGAAAATGGAATGTCCAAGATTTGCTGCCATTCGATTGGACTGGGACATGTGCATTGGTCCAGCTAGCAATTCCCTTCACCTTAGCGTTCTGCAAGGAACCTGAGCAACATGAGAAATCTGGAACCCAGAGATCTTTCCCTGGATTTCTTGATCCATAGGTTCATAAACGACAACAGAGATGCCCTACAAGGGGTAGCTAGCCAGTTATGCCACTAGCCAGATGGCTTAAGAAAACAGAAGGGCACTAGACATGATGCTAGCCGAAAAGAGGGAGGTGTATGTGTAATATGGGAGCTAAGAGTGTTATACCTAACAACACAGCTCCTGATGGAACAATCAAAAATGTCCTGCTGAACAGGAAAAGGTCACTGCCCTCTCCAGCCCAGGAGGCAAGCTAAAATGCTAATCAGGTCACCAAATGGAACCAATCCCCTTGGATTTCCCCCTGCCCTCAAACAGGTATGCAGCCTGGCGCCTCTTGGACTATTACCCCACATAGGCCCCTGTTACCCTCCATTTGGGGCTCAGAATCTGGAGAAATTAGCTCCTCTGAGTCAGCCAGCTTAATAAAATCTGAAACTCTGCTTCACCTCTCCAAGTGGCCTCAGTTTTTTCAACCATGAATCTGAAACTGCTGTAACAGTTAGAGGGGTGGTTTAGAAAGTGGAAAAATATAGCCACTTCAATCTTCATTTTTGTCATATTAGTAGTTGGAATTTAAACAGATATTAGATGTTCTGTCATGCCCTGAGTTTGAAGACTAGTGCAAATTCAAAGGAAGTCAGCATTTGGTGCTGTGAGTCCAATTCATTGCAATGGCTCCAGACCTAAAAAAAAAAAAAAAAAAATTGTAAGGTTTTGTGGAAGAAAGAACAAAGAAGAATGGAATAAAATGTTTCAGCTGAAAGGAGAGCATCTGTTAAGGCTAGGGCTTACAGGAATCCACCTGGTCAGAAGCCCAAGGATATATGCATGTGAATGGGGATAGAACAGGGTGGCGGGAACTTAAGTGTTTTGAAAGGTTAATGTGTTTGATTACCTTATGGATATTGGCTTCTCTTGCTTATTATTGTAAAATGTGTAATAGGAATATTGGGAATTATGATTACCGAAAGCTTGTAAGCTGGCCTTTGGCCTATACTTGATTAGAATCATTAGAATTTTAAGGTGGTATCTTGAGCCAGAACCTCAGTTGATACATTTGCATTTGAAAAGATATGCACGCCCACCCAGAACTGTTGAAGATTTGTGAGCTTTTTTTTTTTTTTAAAAAAAAGGCAGTTTGGCATTTTGAGTTTCAGAGGCTTCAAGGCAAGGAAAGTTGTCCCATCAAAGAAATCCCCTTTCTAGGACCAAAAGTTGAAGGGAACCAGCCAGCAATATGCTTGCTGATGCACCATTGACCTTAAGATGAAATAAGAGGCAAAGCTGATTGTTTCGAAGTTCAGGGAGGTATGTGTGAACTCCCAAGCTTGTAGCTGGTACTCATTTGACCTAGCTTGGATGCCTAGAGTTGATGAGCTTACTAGGACGGACCAGATGAATATGAAGCTGTTTAATACTCTGAGAAGCATCAGCTGCTACAATTTGATGGACTGGACTTTTGCTTATGGATGCAATTCCTAAAAATTCCAATCAGAATGAAAGTCTCTTCAAATCGAGGAACATGCATGTCTTCTCAGTGTACTGGATTGGTAGTACAGCAATTTAGACATTATTATTTTTCTGGAGTCCTGGTGTGGTGCTGTGGGTTAATGTGCAAGACTGCAAAGCTATTTGAACTGCAAGGTCAGAGGTTCAAGCTCACCAGCAGCTCCTTGGAAACCCTACACAGAGTCGCTATGGGTTGGGATCGACTCCACAGCACTTAACAACAACAACAACATTCTGGTGTGGCGCTATGGGTTAATGCACCAGACTGCAAGGTTGGCAGTTCAGGCTCACCAGCTGCTCCTCAGAAACCAAATACAGAGTCACTATGGGTCAGAATCGACTCAACAGCCCTTGACGACAGCAATTGCTAAAAATGACTGACTTGAACATTTTCATGGGTATGCTTCGTTTTAGAATTAGGGGTCAGGGGAAAATCCCCACTGACTACTTTTGCTATTTTCCAGATGTGAAAGGGGGTATGGAATAATGCTGATGAGATTGTATTATTTCAATTGTAGTATTAGTTGTGATGGTCAGAACTATAATTGTAGAAGATAAGTAACAGAGGAAATAGTTATTTCTCATTTCAGGAATGGACAATCCCAGGACATCAAGAAGGAAGAGCATGAGTGGAACTTAGAAACCCTGACTGAAGAAGCAGCGACAGCTGAGATGGTGGCAGAAGTGGTGACAGCTGTGGACTCTAGGCCCATGGACTGAGTGACACTGTGTGCCTATGGGCTGGAGACTGACTTTTGGACTTTTATGTGTGTATCAAATATTTATGATTTGTTCATTCATGATATATAAGGAGAAAATGGGGCCAGTGTGTTTTCGGTTGTATGTGTTTTAGTTATATTATATCAGGTGCAAGTATGAAGATTTAAGATAAATAAATGAAGATGAGACCCCCTCAAAAAAAAAAGAAATGAAAACTGTTTTTCTCTTTTGGTTTTCTAAATCCAGGTCTTTGCACATTACTTTATTATATTTGACTTTGTCTTCTTAAGCTGAACTTCGAAATTTTCTGTTCAGTTCTTGCAACTCTTCCATTTGCTTTAGCATCTCTACTTCGGCCACTGTGGGTGACCCTGCTAGTATTTAATACCTGTGGCGTAGCTTCCAGATCACAGCAACACACGCCACCACAGTATGACAAACTGACAGATGAGTGGTGGAAAACTTCTATAATTCCCCAAAACTCGTCAACAAACTTTTTTTTTTTTTGATATTTTATTGTGGATTATGTGATAGTTTACATGGGACCTTTGCTCCTGGACTGCAAAATCAACCACTCCCCTCCTTTTCTTACAAAACCTCTACCTTTACCTTTCCTGATAGCAATCATTCACTGTCGAACCAAAAGAGTCTTATCCCCATTTCCTTTCATCAGTCTTGTTAAGGCATGTTGGAAACCACTCAGTGGAGATTACACTTTTCCCTGCACCCTCTGGAACAAGGTTCTCTATTGAAAACTTGTAAGCCAGTCACTGTTTGCCTTTGTAGTGCCCCTCCCCCCATTTTGGATTGTCAGTGTCTAAGTTGCCCATCCTTGTTGACCCTGTGTACCAAGAGAGTGGGAATGATCTTCGCTATAAAGAATTATTCCCTCCTTTGACCTACTGCATCAGCAAGCATAGGTTAAATTCATCAAATTGTAGTGGATTACTCTTTTTTTTCCTCCTCTTTCTTCCTCTAGTCGAGTTCTGATAATCCAGCTATTGAAGCCACGTCAAGTGGGTACTATCTGCAAGTATGAATGTTCTTGTGCATCTTCCCTCACTTCATATCAGCTGGACATTTCACAGTCTGCTCTGGTCTTCTATTGCCATGTCAATATCCTTGGGCCCAGGAGTCCCCAGATCTTATCATACTGTTGGTTAACCAGGTCTCAATCCAGTTTAACAGAAGTTTATTGAATGTGGTCAGATTTAACTCACAACTTCATTGCTGTTTTTCCCCCACTTCCCCTTGTTGGTGACCAACATGGTCAGCAGCAAGTCCACATGCCTGTTCTTGTATTACCCTTAAGTTTTAGTGTTGGAAGGGACCTGACCATTTGTCTTGATGGGAGAATGAATTGTTTGTGCTTCTAGTAGTCAATCAGACTGCCATTATTGTTTTTTTTAAATTTTTCCTGCTGGTGTTTCTTTTTCTTTTTCTTTTGTTTTGTTTTGAACTTTTTTATTGTGAATTGAGTGCAGGTATACAGAGCAGATCATCAGGCGCTTTTTTTGTTGTTGTCATTTTCTTTTTAAAGTTTTTACTGTAAATCATGATAATTTATATGGGAGAACATCAGCCTTACATTCATCTTATTGTATATCGCTTCACTGCCATGATTACAGTCCCCTCCATGCATCATCAAACAAACAAATGTTACACCCTGTGAGCACGTCCCCTGGACATCAGCACACAGCCCCTCTTCTCTCTTGGTCCAGAGTCCCCAGCCACTTGATCTCTTCATGTCAGCGACTCTGCCTCCATCTCTGGCATCACTGTTTATGGCACACTTCTCCCTTGATGGTCGCAGGAACCTCTGCTCCAGAACTGCAAAGTCAACCACTACCCTCCTTTTGCTACATAACATCTACCTTTACATTTCCAGCCATCACAGTCAGTCCTGATAGCAATTATTCACTATTGTTCCACAAGATGCCTATCCCCATTTCCTTTCATCAGCCCCACCCAGACAGATTGGATACTACTCAGTGGATATTCTACCTTCCTTCATGCTCTCTAGATCTAGGCTCTCTCTTGAAAGCTTATAAGCCAGTCACTTCTTGCCTTTTAGCACCCCCATTTTGGGTAGCCAATGTCCTAATTGCCCATCTCTATTTACCCTGTGGATTGAGGGAGTGAGAATAGTCCTCGTTGTAGAGATTTGTTTTGATTGGTTAAAAGGGGGTAAATAAGGTTAAGATGCTTGGCTGTCTTTTGAATCTTGGTTTTCATATTTCCCCCCTTTTACCCTTTCAAACCATGCCTCAATCCTTGTATCCCAGAGCCCTGTTGTTCCAGGGTTGTACATACATCATTATTTACCTCTGTCCCATTTAGCCCATGCAAACCTGTTTTAGCTGTTATCCCATCCACCTTGTTCTTCCATTCATCTCCCACTTCTTATGTATTAATCCCCTACACAGCACCCAAACTATTCTGTGTCTATTCCCTACCCTGTGTTCCACCTTGCCCTCCCCTTATCGCACCCCCCAACCTCCAGGTAACCAGCAAATAATCTTTTTTTCCTCCCCTTTTAGTATGGGCTCTTTTTCTTAGTCTTTTACAATAGTGGTCTTATGCAGTATTTTTCCTTTTGTGACTAAGTTCAATCAACATAATGTCCTCAAGGTTCATCCATGTTATGCGGTGGCTTGCAGCTTCCTTGTTATTCTTCAAGGTAGCATAGTATTCCATTGTGTGTATGTACCATAGTTTGTTTATCCATTCTTCAACTGATGGGCACTTAGGCTGTCTCCATCTTTTTGCTATTGTCAATAGTGCTGCTAGGAAAATTGATGTTCATATGTTTGCTAGTGTTATAGCTCATATTACTTGTGGATAAATACCAAGTAGAGAAATTGCTGGATCATAAGTAATTTCTATTTCCAACCTTCTGGGGAAGTGCCATATTGCTTTCCAGAGTGACTGGACCATTTTGCAATCCCACTAGCAATGCAGGAGCACCCCAGTCTCTCCGCATCCCCGCCAGCATTTATTGTTCTCTGCTTTTTTAAAATCTTTTCTGTTATTGCTACTGTG
This sequence comes from Chrysochloris asiatica, assembly GCF_000296735.1. Taxonomy (NCBI): domain Eukaryota; kingdom Metazoa; phylum Chordata; class Mammalia; order Afrosoricida; family Chrysochloridae; genus Chrysochloris; species Chrysochloris asiatica. The sequence goes on from NW_006408726.1 coordinate 2,210,413, forward strand.
AGATTATACCTCATTGTTGTTTTGATTTGTATTTCTCTAATGGATACTCATGAACATTTTTGTTGGCTGTCTAGATATCCTCCTTGCTGAAGTGTCTATTCATGTCCTGTGCCCATTTTTTTTAATGTTTTATTGTGAATTATGTGATAGTTTACATGGGAGAACATTAGCTTTACATTCATTCTATTGTATATCATTTCATTGTCATGGTTACAACCCCCTCCATACATCATCAACCAACCAAAGATTACACACCCTGCAAGCCTGCCTACGGTCATCAGCACACAGCCCCTCTCCTTCTCTGGGTCTAAAGTCCCCAGCTGCTCCATCTCTCCATGTCATTGTCTCTGCCTCCAACTCTGGCATCACTGCTTCTCTGGGTAGGGTCCCACATTCTGCTCTTCTCCCTTGATTGTCCCAGGGACCTCCATTCCTAGACTGCAATGTCAATCATGACCCTCCTTTTGCTACAAAACATCTACCTTTACATTTCCAACCCTCACAAGCAGTCCTGATAACAATTATTCACTATTGTATCGCAAGAGACCTGTCCTCATCTCCTTCATCAACCCCGACCAGACAGATTGGATACTACTCAGTTGAAATTCTGGCTTCCTCCATGCGCTCTGGTTCTAGCTCCCTCTTGAAAGCTTCTAAGCCAGTCACTTCTTGCCTTTGTAGCCCCCACATTTTGGATAGCCAATGTCCAAGTTGCCCATCCCTGTCTACTCTGTGTATGGAGGGGTTGGGATTGATCCTCGCTGTAAAGATTTGTTCCGTCTTTTGAGCTATGGCATCGATAGGTTTAGGTCAAGTTCATCAAATTATATCAGATTACTTTTTTTCCTCTTCTTTCTTCTTCTAGTTGAGCTCTAATCATCCAGTCACTGAAGCCAGGTCAAGTGGGTACTACCTGCAAGTGTGGGTGTTCTTATGCATATGCCCTCTCTTCTTATCAGCTGGACCCTTCACTCTAGTCCCCTGTGGCTATGTCACTGACTCTGGGCCCAAGAGTCCCCAGGTCTTGCCCCACTGCTGGCCAACTAGGTCTCCACCTGTGTTCACAAGAGTCTATTGAACGTTGTAGGGCTTAGCTTGCTGCTTCATTGCTGTTTTTTCCTACTTCCCCTTATTGGCAATGAACGTGGTCACCAATCAGAGTATTTATTCCCATTGAGTTTTAGTCTTGGAAGGGGATTTACCCTGAGGGGACCAGACCACTTGTCTTGGTGTCTCCTGGATGAGCAACTTGCTTGTTCTTGTAGTAATCAGTTGTTGTTGTTGTTAAGTGCCGTCGAGTCGGTTCCGACCCATAGCGACCCTGTACAGGGTTTCCGAGGGTGTAAATCTTTACGGGAGTAGAAAGCCTCATCTTTCTCCCGCGGAGCAGCTGGTAGTTTCGAACCGCTGACCTTAAGGTTTGCAGCCCAATTCGTAACCACTACTCTACCGGAGCTCCTTGTAGTAATCAGTAGGACTGCCTATATTGTTTTGTATTTTTCCTGAAGGTCTTTCTTTCAAGAAGTATCTTCTGTTCTTCTGGCCACTCCAGGTTGGTCTGCGTGTCCTTTCTAGTGGAAATTTCCCACCTCAGAAGATTCTGGATGCGTTTCAGGAGTCCACGTATGGTCTTATGTAATGCAGAGGCTCCACAGGAAGCCTCCTTCACTGGGCATGTTGTATCCCTAGTTTAGATATTACAATCAGTTATAGGCAGAAGATGGACATACAAGCTTTCTATGGTGATATTTCTGGCTATTCCTTTTGCTCTCTCTCAAGTGTCTATTTTATAATGGTATGCCAGAGAAACCATGATTCAAAAGACAGCCAAGCATCTTAGAATTTCCCCCCTTTTCCCCATTCCAACCATATCTCAACCCCTGTATCCCAGAGCCCTGTTGTTCCAAGATTGTGCATACATCATTATTTGCCTCTGTCCCATTTAGCCCATTCAAACCTGCCTGATTGTCTTCCAATCCACTTTGTTCTTCCATTCCTCTCCCCCTTCTTGTGTACTGCCCCCCTCCCTAGCACCCAAACTATCCTGTGTCTATTCCCTGCCCTGTGTTCCACCTACCCCTCGCTCCCCTCATCCCACCCCACATATCCTGATAACCAGCAAAGAACACCCCCGCCCTTCCCCCCCTCGTTAGTATTGACTCTTTTTAGAATGTTAGGGAAATTTTCTCCCAGCAGCTCTTCAACTATATCTCCTGTGGACTTTTGTGATTCTTCCTGTTCCAGAATGATGATAATTCTTAAGTTATTTCTCTTCCGGTTGTCCAACATGAATCTTAGGTCTTCAGATTTTTTTTTTTTATCCTTTTTGATCTTCTATGTTCATAATATTGAGAGATTTGTATTCCAGCTCACTAGTTCTACCTTCCATCTCTTCAATTCTACTCCTTTGCCCTTTCAGTGTATTATCTATTTCTGATATTCTATTATGAATCTTTTGGATCTCTTTATGTAGGTTTTGAATTATTTCCAATGTTGTATCTATCTTATTTGATTGCTCTTGTTGTGCTTTCCTGACTTGTTTATTTTTCTCAACTCCATATTAAATTGTTTTGAAACATTTTATAATAATTTTTCTGAATTCCTTCTCTGGCATTTCCAATGCCTTCCCTCCTTCCAGAATGGAGTTCAGTTCTACCTCTAGGTCATTTGTATCAAACATTTTATCATGTTTCTGGATGTGTGCTGATATGGTTATCTCTTTTTGCTTCTTGGACATGTTCAGTGTTTAGCTGTGGCCTTAATACTTAATTGAATATGTGTTTTGTTTTGTTTTTTAATACTTTCTATTTGCCTCCAGGTAGATGTAATCAGGAGGTGTGTTTCCCTTTTCACTCTTCTTATTGATTAACTCAGTGTAATTTTTGCAGGTGTTGTCTGCCTTCCTGGTATATTGCAGTTGGTATTGGTTCTTGCCTGGATTGTAAGGTTTTATAGGGTGTGATTTTAGGTTGACTATATGGCTGCAAATGCTGTCTTTTCCTGGATAATATATGGATAGAAAGAGCCCCCTAGAGGTAAAAGGAGGAAACAAACACAGACACACACACACAAACAATAATAACAGCAAAAAAACAAAAAAACAGGTTGGATCCTGTAGTCTAATTGCAGAAAAGTTAGAGGAGAAAAAAGCCTTAAAGACTGCCTGATGAATTTATAGATGCCACTGTTGGCTGTTATGCTGTACCTCAGGATTTAATTTTTGGCCTGCTTTGGTTTTAAACTCTCTCCCTTTCCACACCCCCTGTTCTGGCCTTTTCCCTATTAATAAACAGTTCAGGGCTGGGTGTGGTTGTTTTGCACTGCTGATTTTAAGTTGGGACTAGCCTTTTAAATGACTCCTGTTATGACCTTTTCCCTATTAATGAATAGTTTAGGACTTGCTGTGGTCATTTTGAGCTGCTGGTTTTATGCTGGGACTGGTCCTTGGACTGCTTAGAGGATCTGTGCACATGCGTGGTAGAGGAACCCTCCAATGATAGGGGTGGGTGGTGTCCACGTGCTAAAGCACCCCCTCTATTCACCAGTATGGAGGTTTGCAGAAAGCTAGAGCCAATTAACAGATACCAAAGGGAAAAAATTTCAGAACAAAACAAAACAAATAATATTGTCCACCTTTACTCTTAGATTCCCATGGTGTGGTGGGTCTGCTTGCTCTCCCACTTGGTCTCACTCTGGGCTGCTGAGCCAGGCAGATTCAAAAGTCCAAAATTTCTTCCTTCTGCTACAAGTTCCACTAGCTATAATCCTTCAAAATTTAAAAATATTCCTACCATATGTGGTTCAATATTTTGGAGCACTCCCCTGAACCTACTTTGCCTTGTATTCTGCAGTATTGCTGATGGAGATCTTCATTGCACTTCTACCCTATCCACCATCAAGCTCTGCCTCACTTGTCAATAAACTTTTATTTTACTATATTGATTCATCTGGGGTACTTAAAATACAGAATTTAGAAAGAATTTTCCATTCCTCATACAGAATTTAATGTATTCTAAACAAAAATTTTAGTTCAGACTAAGAAGGGTAAGAAATCCATCCACTTCTGATGTTCAAGATTAGAAATGTTACAAGGGCCTAGCCTACACATTACTCTGGTGCCTGTTGCTATTATTACTTGCTGTTGAATAGATTCTAACCCATGGGGACTCCATAGGGTTGTCAAGATTATGACTGTTCCAAAACAGATCTGCCTTTTGAAGCATCTCTGAGTGGTGTCTAACTGTCAACTTTTCAACTAGTAGGTTAACAATTAAATTTTTTGTCATTCACAAACTCTTTCCTATTTGTTAGAGAATGTAATTATAATAAGTTCAGTAAAATATATAGTAAGGAAGCGACTGATGGTAAAGGGTCTAGTATGAAGATATTATTTACACAGTGTTTTTTGCACTCGGCTATCTAGAACACAGAATTTTCAAGTTTGGTCTCCTGTATTCTAGATATAATCCCTGACTTAAATAAGAGATAGGGTCTTGAGTTAAGGTCGTGTTTTTTTTTGTTTGTTTTTTTTGTAGCACACAGAGTTGAACATAAACTTAAATTTTAAAGCATTTATTATTTCAAACATTGCCTTTGTGCTTCTCTTCTACCCAGGAAAACAGACTAAGTATTCATCTCACCTTCATCTCCCTGTGCTTGGTAAAAAGTAAATACATGAACAGATGAACAAACAACAGTTGGTACTAAGTTGATGCTGAATCATGGCAACCCTATGTGTACTGAGTAGAACTGCTCATAGAGTTTTCTAGGTTATACCCTTTCAGAAGCCGATCACCAAACCAGTCTTTCAAGATGACTCTGCACAGGTTTGAGCCATCAAACTTTTGGTTACTTTAGACAAATAATCCTCAATACGCTGCACAATTAGTAGGAAATGAAGTTGGAATATTGTGGAAGACAGGAGTAATACAGAAATTCCATAGATGGTTGATACCTTGCTTTTGTGGCATTAACACTTATTCCATTTCTGAGATAAGAAGGTGTTGATTTGTCACTGAAATAATTATATTGTTTATAAGAAAAATTTTCAAAAGTATCACACATCATTTATTTTAATTTTTTTTTTTTGTGTGTGTATTGGGTTAATGACTACCAAGCAAATTGGTTTTCCATTCAACAATTCCTATACTTTTTTTTTGCAATCCCCACAATATAACAACACTTATCCCACATCCTTCTGAATTTCCTGTTTCCATTCTTCCTTCTTTTCTAACACTTCGGAACTTTGCCCTTGGGTAAATGCTGCCCTTTTTATCTCATGTGTTTGATTTTCCTAAGGCATGCATACCTTCCAGGTATTACTGTCTATTGTTTGGTTGAAAATTGAGCCACAGGCATGAGTTCAGTTCTATACCTGGCAGGTGATTAAGGGTCATCGTGTCTGGGGTTTCAACAGTTTCTACTTGACTAGAAAGCCTGGACTTTTTATAATTTTATGTTTGTTCCATACTTTTCTACTACTTTTTATTGGACCTTCTTAAGTGATCCCTTTCGAAGCAACTGGCATTGTGGCTGGGCACCATCATATTGTGCTGGGTTCAGGAAAATATAGACTGATGTTAATGTGATTCATAAGTTCATTCAAATAATTATTTCCATGTGTCTTCAATCTTATTTAGTCTTATTTCTTTCAGAAAAGCAGAGACCAAGAGTTGCACCTTAGATGATTGCTCAAAAGCTTTTAAGGTCTCAGTCACTACTCACCAAAGAAGGACGTAGAACACCGTCTATGGGGGACTATGTTATGCCAGTTTACCTTAGTTTCCCCTGAGACCATGGTCTTTAGCCCCCAAGCCGAGTGATTCATTCCCCTAAGGTATTTAATTATGTCTCAGATGTTTTCTTGAGTTCTGAGGTAAGATGAGTAGGAAGATGCACTGAACCAGCATTCTGAAACAAAGACATGGAGATCCAGTGAAACAGATGAACAAGGTGATCCTAGAACTCTAAGATTCAGAGGATAGGACAAAGATTGCCAACAGAAAGAGAAAGCTGAACAAAAACAGTGTGAGAGAAGAAAAACCTGTCACTCAGCCTGGAACAGAGCAGCATCTTGAACTTTTGCAAGTGACTATTGATACAGTGGTCTGCAGGCACAGGATGTGGATAGAGGCTGGTAGCAATGGGAGTGTGGTTCTCCCTTGTTCTGTGTCCACCTGGTAGTCAGGGGTATTCCAGTGTCTGCTCTTGCCTATCTGGCTGCCAGTGGTACGCTCACCTGTGCAGTCTTGACTCTGCTGGGGTCATATCAGGCATTGGAGTACCACCCCTGTTTCTAGAGGCATGTGAATTTGTCCTGAGCTACACTACGTAAACAGAAAACTGCATTCTTACTTGTAGTCTCTATCACATCCATTGGAGATGATTGCCTGGGAAAGCAACAACATACAATCATCAATTAATTATAAATGCAACAGCACAGTGTCTCAGAAAAAACAGACAATTTCAGCTTATAAGAATAAACAATACAGTGTGCCTCAAACAAGTGACCCAAATGTGGAACCCAAAAATGCAACACAGAAATGGCCTGAGAATTGCTTGATAAGGAATTTAAAAGAATGATATTTAGTTACTTTAAATGATTGAGAGAAAGATCTAGGAAAGCTAGAAGAACACAGGGGAAAAGACAAGGAAAAAAAAAAAAAAACTTTAGAAGAATTCAGGAAAGCACTATAAGAACAAATTGACAAAATAAATGAAAAAAGACAAACAAACAGAAAACTGGAAACAATACAAAAACAGCAATTAGAAAGCCAGATGACAAACATTAAGAATTCAGAAGTAGATAGGCCATTGAAAGGACAAAGAAGTAGAATTGAATCAACAGAATGAGAATGAATGAATGCCGAGAGCCTGCCCTGGCATACTTATTTCAGGGTTTTTTCGAAGGCGGGTGTGGACGTCGGCGATAAGGATTACACGGAGTCATGGGTTATGATCAATTCAAAATCTTCTTATTACATGCTTTATTATTATTATTTCTATGGCTACTCTAATACTCTACTTCTCTCATTCTTTACTGTCCTGCTCATTCTTTACTCCCCTGCTCTCCTGCTCATCTCTTCTGCTTCCTTCTCCCCTCCTCTGCTCCTGCTTTCATTCTCTCCTCTCCTGCTCCCCTCCTGCTCATCTCTTGTTTCTTTTCTCCCTTCCCCTCCTTCCATTTCTTTACTGCCTTCTTCTCTACATTACTCTTATTCTTTTTCTTTCTACACTACTACTCCTAATTATCTACATTACTACTTTCACTACTCCACTCCCCTGCTTCTTCTCTACATTATTCCCTGTATCCTCCCTCCATTCTTGTCTCCTTCTACTTTCCTCTACTTACTCATACCTCTAATTCTTGTCTCTGCTTCTACTTACTTCTACTTCTTGCCTCTATTCTTTTCTTCTACCTCCTTTCTTCTACTATTTCTTATTCTATCTTACAACCCCCTTATATACCAATAAAACATTGCATTCATAGTAATCAATGACATCAAAATACAATCTATCTTGGGGCACATTCCTTATGGTGGTTTACAATTCTTAAATTTACAACAGAGATGAGAAGTTACAGCAAAGACATTATCTCAAGGCATAGGAGACATTCAGGCACCTTGAAACCTGTTAGTTAAACATTTTTTCCTACATAAATCTATTTTTTTTCTCTGAGAAGCAAGTTAACCTTCACATATTTCTTAACCTTTGTCTGTTAAATCTTGTTAATTTTAGTTGTTGGGTGCAATTAACTCTCCATTAACTTCTTCCATACACTATCTGTTTATAGCTTACAAAAACATCACTTATCAGGGAAACTGAGGCTATGAAAAACAACTTCTCTAATTTACTGATCATTAATTTAAGAACATCTAAGTAAGACTTTTTATTTAGTATCTGTATATACCCATAGCCTTTATCTAATTGTTTTTAGGAACTCTTGTACCCACAGCCCTTATTTATGGCTGTGGGATTCTTTATTGCCTTAAACTAAGGCTACAAGGAAGAATGTTTACAATCACTAAACCTAAGCTGGCAGTAATTCATTTGACAAATCCTGTCTCCTAGCAGTCTTAAGAACATTGCTAATATAAATATTAAAACTACCTATGATTACAAGTAGAATAAAATGTAGCTAATGTGTGGCTTCTAACTTTCAATAAAAATATACTAAAGTGTATGAGAGTCAAAGATCTAAAGTAAAAAGGGATACTAATAAAATCATGAATAAATCAGAGACTAATTCAACAAGAGAAAAATTTAACTAGGGGTCTGTGCATAAAAAATAATAAAACAACTCTGTGGCTCTGCCATCCAAAGAGAAAAAGAAAGAAAAAGAAAAGAAAAGAAAATAGTTCATTGTTGCTTTGCAAAAACAATGAGTTCTTTATGTGCAGGTTCCCCCATGTCTCATTTATTTAATTCCTCAATTAATATGTCTCAATTTATTTATTTTAATTCCTTAATTAATTATGGCTGTTGCCAAATGAAAATAAGTAGTATTGAATCAATAGAAGAATGAATTACTGAGCTTGAAGAAAAATCTCTCAATGTTCATCTGCCTAAGATTTATGTGGGATACTATCAAGAGAAGCAACTTACATGTAATTGGAATCCCAGAACAGGAAAAGTAAAACAAAAAAATAAAAACCTAGAGAAAATTGTCTAAGAATTGTTAGAGGAAATCTTCCTTAACATGAAAGACAATAAGAAAGCCATTCAAAAAGTTAACTGAACTCCAAACAGGACAGACACCAATAGAAAAGCACCAAGACATACTATAATCATGATTTTCAAAATTTAAAGGCAAGGAAAATATCCTGAGAGCAGCTCAGGCAAAATGAAATGTTACCTACAAAGGAGAACTAATAAAACTAAGCTCTGAATTATCAGCAGAAACCATGCAAGCAAGAAGAAAATGGATGATGATGATATATTTAAAACTCTCAAAGAAAAAAAATTGCCAACCAAAATTCATATAAATAGCAAAATTGTCCATTAAATATAACATTGAAATTATGACATTTCCAAATAAAAATAAATTAAAAGAATTGATAAACCAAACCAACCTTCCAAAAACTATTAAAGGGAATTCTTTGGACTAACAAAAGCAGACAAAAACCTGAGACTTATCTATATGACCAAATGATTGGCCATATTTGTGTTCATTTCAAGGAAAGGTGAATCGAAAGGACTGAGGAAATCATCAAACAATATGATTAGTATCACATACAAGTAAAGTTTTGCTAAAGACAATCCAAAAACAGCTGCAAGAGTGCGTCAATTCGGAACTGCCAGAGGTTTAACCCTGATTTAGATGAGGATGTGGCAGAAAGCTGAGAATACCAGAAAGATAACCTTAAAACTAGAATAGACCTTATGCCTAGCTCTAGCCCAAATCCTACCCTTAACATTAAGTCTACTCCTAATAATAAACCCGATGTTAAATGAAGTATTTTCTAGCCTAGAACTTGTGATAGCTTAACTTTAACTCCTTATTCCTAACCCCCTAAAAGAAATAAAGAAAACAAAGTTTTCTTAACTTTGTCTTCTATATGATCCACATATTCATGGGTACATATGTACAAATGTTCTCTTTCAAATACACACACACACACACACACACACACACATATATATATATATATATATAGAGAGAGAGAGAGAGAGAGAGAGAGAGTGTGTGTGTTCTGGGTTAATGTGCTGCACTGCAAAATTGGTTTGAGCTGCATGATCAGTTGTTCAAGCTCACCAGCCACTCATCAGAAAATATATACAGGGTCTCTATGGGTGGGAACAAACTTGAAGGAATTTAACAGCTATATGGATTCATTATCCTTCCCATGCCTATTCAGCCTGAATGTCTATACATATTTCTGATCAAAGATCATCATACAGGATTGTGTGTCTAACAGTATTTCTATATGTTGTCTTTAACTCTTGCACACCTCCCCATTTCTTCCTCTGCCTCCATAATTATTATTTTTTAAAAACTGTACTCTCCTTTATTGTATATTTCCTTCTTCATACAAGTTAACACCTGTCTACACTCTTAGGATTAGCATTTGGGAAGAACAATGGCATTTTCATCTCTGACAATATGGAATATCACCCACCAAATTTGGCATTATTCCATATGCACTGTCATCCCTCTCGCTTCTACACACTTGGCCCTAGACTTTATATTGACTTCATATTTAAATTGCAATTTTCTTTTGTGATGTAATTTTAAACTTCCTGCAGGACATGATTTTAGGTATCTCTTATACTCACAAGCACCAGTAATCATCATAATCACTACCTATGTTGCTAAGCACCTTTGAGTTGGTTTTAACTTATAAAGATCCTGTATATGGTTTCTGATACTTCATATCTTTGTGCAAGCAGAAAGTCTCATCTTTCTCCCATGGAGAGGCAGGTGGACTCAAACCATTGACCTTGTGGTTCGCAGACCAGGGTTTATCCTATAGTGCCACTGCATACTCTACATTGTTGTTGTAGTTAAGTGACATGAAGTTGGTTCTGACTCGTAGCGACTTTTGCACAACAAAACAAAATGTTGCCCAGTCCCATGCCATCCTCACAAATGTGACATTTGAGTTCATTGCTGCTACCATTGTGTCAATCCATTTTCTTGGGGATCTTCCTCTTTTTTGCTGACCCTCTATTTTATCAAGCATGATGTATTTCTCCAGGGACTGGTCCCTCTTGATAACATGAGACAGGAAGTCTTGCTATCCTGGCTTTCAAGTAGCATGTTGGCTGTACTTTTCCCAATACAGACCTGCTTGTTCTTCAGACAGATAGTCTATGGTGATTTCAGTATTCTTCTCCAAAACCGTATTTCAAATGCATCCAACTTTCTATGGTATTCCTTATTCATTGTCCAACTTTCACATGTATATGAAGCTATTGAAAATACCATGGCTTGGGTAAGATGTATCTAAATACTCAGACTGATATCTTTGCTCTTGAACACTTTAAAGAAGTTTTGTGCAGCAGATTTGCTTAATGCAATATGTTCTTTGATTTATTTACTGCTGCTTCCATTGGTGTTGGTAGTGGATCCAAGCAAAATGATATCATGATGTTTATTATTGTTCCAGTTGTGAGGATTTTTATTTTCTTTACATACAATCCATACTGAAGGCTTTAGTTTTTGTCAGTAAGTCTTTTAAGTCCTCTTTACTTCTAGAAGGCAAGATTGTGTCATCTGCATATCAAAGGTTGTTAATGAGTCTTTCTCTTGTCATGTTCTTTCTTCTCATATTATCCAGCTTCTTAGAGTGTTTGTTGAACATACAGGATGCATAATTATGGTGAAAGGACATAACCCTCATGCATACCTTTTGTGATTTTTAAACTATTCAGTATCCTTGTTCTGTTCTAGCAGCTGCCCCTTTGTTCTATATACAGGTTCCTCATGAGCACAATTAAGTGCCCCAAAATACCCATTTTCCATAATGTTATCCATAGCTAATCATGATCCACACAGTTAAAAGCATTTGCATAGTTAATGAAGCACATGTAAATATCTTTCTTTTATGTTTGGCCATTCAAAATCTTACGAATAGTAAATTCCATTATATATCAACAAATAATTTAAAACACCTCTTGTTGTTAAACTCCTCTGAGACAGTTCTGACTGTATAGGGTTTCTTAGGAGCAGGTGGTATGTTTAAACTGCTGACCTAATGGTTAGCAGTTCAGTGCTTATCCTACAGTGCCACACAAGAACTCCTTTTAAACATGTGCAACATTGTAGAAATCTCTGATAGGTGCAAATGTTTAAATGTCTCAACAGTTAATCTATCAGTTAGAGGTTCAAGTTCATCTACAGAAATCTTACAAGAAAGGCCTAGGGATATACTTTGAAATATCAGCCATTGAAAACTTATGGAGGACAGTTCTACTCTAACAAACAAGAGATCGCTATAAGTCAGAATCAGCATGAAGGCAGCTGGTAATGAGTATGTGCTTGATACTAGATTCAGTGACTTTACACATGTTATGTCCTCTCTTATTAGCACAGATTCCCTTATTTGCAGGTGAAATATATTGATAGCTTGATAGATTAAATAATTCCAATTCAATTATTCTCTGTTTGTAAGATGAATATAATTGAGCACTTTTGTCTTATCTGTACTGGGAATGCTGTCATGAATTAAGGAGATAACACTTTTACTTTTTTGGGTTTTGCATTCAGCTGAGGAGACAGACCACAAAAAGAAACAAATGGTTGATGGAGGTGATTTGAGGAGATGAGTGGAAGGCCTAGATTGCAATGATCTGGACCAGGTTCAGGGCCTCAACTTGCCTGTGTATCACAGTGTTGCCCAAGTGCCCAAGCAAAAGCAAGCTTTCCTGGAACCCCAGCATGTCCCATTATTCTATGCTGCTGTCAATTTAGTGAAAGGTAAACTATACAACATCATTTCAGTTTTCTGAATGAGAACTGTGAGCTAAAAAGAAGACCATAAAACTGAGGACACTGAGATAAATTACTTAGAAAAGTGTTATCGAAAAGACCACCTCATCTTATCCCCCACCTCTCTTCTGAGAAATTATGTCTATTCTCTATAGGGTTATGTGGAATAAATATACTCTTTATGCTATTGTCTAAAACCATATGCAACTACCCCACTTATGAGAAGTTTAATTTTATTTAACCAAAAAGTTCATGATGAACAGATGTCCAAGTTCATGCTTGTGAACCCCTGGGTGTTTCTAGGCAGGTAAGAGTAGCATGAGCTGGCTCTCAGCTAATGAAGAGGCATATGTTTCTACAACTCCATGTGTTGGCTATTCAGTTATTTTCTATAGTTCAAGTTTGGAACTTCTACAGAATTAGAGGCTGTCACTCATCATAGTCCCTTCACTTCTTCTGGGCTCCTCTCTTCCTCAAGCCACTGAATGAAAAGATTGTGTAGGTTGAGCCACTACTGACTAGTTTCCAGCAGTGGTATAGTTTGGAATCAGCTGTTGTTGCAACTTTGGTTTACATTATAAATAAACATTGGAAAATAAGATGTTTACATGGGATTTAGACAATACATGTAGAGAAGAAAACTGTCAGGGCCACAAAGATTTCTGTGTAGAGACAGTTTTTCCATTTCACAGTCTTTGTGGTTATGTGCATTGTAAGGACTTAGAAAAGAAAATGCATATATGTGTATATACATACATGTATATATGTCTTTTGTGATCATTCAAAAATAATTTAAAATAACAAAATTTAGAAAGAATCTAAAAATTTCATATAAGGAATATATTAATAATTATCCTGTAATATATGAATCTATTCAATTGATATTATAAAGATTATATAGTAATATTAAGATAATTGTTATCTAATATGAAAGAAAATAAAAACTGTAAATCTGTATTCTGTTTATATCTCTAAAATTGTGTGTATGTGGACAAAAAAGAATACATTAAAATTGTTGCTATATTATGGTATAGGATTTATGTTTTAAGCTTTATTTCTTTCAAAATGTTATATAGAAAGCACATTCTGAAACATAGAATAATATTGAGTTTAACTAAATAAGAAAATGAAGTAAGGAAATTGATTGAGTATTGTAGTGAAGCCTTTTGTTTATTTCATGTTCACTGCCATGCTATGAGGCAGAAATCATGCCTATTTTACAGATGAACAAACTAAGGCCAAAAATCTAAGGCAAAAAGTTCCCCAAAACAGAAAGTGAAAAATCAAGTTCAGTGTTCTTTCAATTACATCACACTGCTACTAAGCCAAATACTAAAATAATGTATATAAGAAAAACAAGCAAAAATGCTTGTTAGTGTAGAGTAAGTTTGCATTATCTAGAGGGAAAGGAAGATCTGAAGACTAAAGAGCTACAATTCCTGTTTAAAAATTATTTTCTGGTAGATAACATGATATGATTATTTTTTTCTTTTTTATCTTAATTAGGTCAGGCTATTCCATTAATTTTAACTTTGTCAAAAAGCAAAATCCTACAGTGGAAGCTTATGTACTAGTAATCAAGAGAAATTTAGCTTTGTCTATATGGTTACAAATCGGGCTGCGAACCTTAAGGTCAGGAGTTCAAAACTACCAGCTGTTCCGTGGGAGAAAGATGAGGCTTTCTGCTCCTGTAAAGATTTACAGCCTCGGAAACCCTGTAATCACTATGGATTGGAATTGACTCGACAGCACTTAATAACAAAAACATATAGGAATAAGTTTCACAAATGGTTAAATGCTCAACTATTTGCTTAAAAGTTGGCAATTCTAACCCACTCAATATTGCCCTGGAAAACAATATGCTTCTGAAGGTCACAGTCATGAAAACCTTATGGAGCAGAATCCACTCTGCATATATGTGGTCACCATGAGTTGGAACTGATTGACAGCAACTAACACTAATAACAACATATTGGAATAAATTCCATTGTACCACTATGGACCACATTGACAGAGGCAGCATCATTCAGCTTTCAAAGAGGTGTCTAGCCATCTAGAGGAATAAAGGAAGATGTACAGAGCAGGAGCTAAGAGAGTCTGCAGAAATAAGTAATTGACCATGTCTAGGCTAGGACAAAAAGTCCTACATTAGGAAAAATGTCAACAGGAGACATTAATCAGTAAGTCAAACAATGGTACCAATTCTACCATAGCTAAAAGATGCCAGATGAGTCCTACGTCATCCAGGACTAACAGTGATCCCAAAGGCACAGAAAAGATTCAAGGAGCTCATCATTTCATGTCACAAGCTCAAAGGAACCATCTTTCCCACAAATTTTCAGATGTGACATTAGGTACAATATGGAAAAAAGGGGTCAGAAGAAGAGAAGGGAGAGAAATTATCTACAAAAGAGTAATGTTATCTATGGGAATTATTTAAAATAATGTTTTAGATACAATTTTGAACCAGATTACATGAAATAAAATTCCCCTTCTATCAATCAGATAAAGGTTCATGAAAGAATATCATACTAGTTTTAGAAAAAAAAAAAAAAATTCCTGAAATTAAATTGCTGTCTGTATCATAATGAAAGGAAACCTGGTGGCACAATATGTTAAGCATTGGGCTGTTAACCAAAAGGTCAGTAGTTTAAACCCACCATGGGAGAAAGATGGACAGTCTACTTCCTTAAAGATTTACAGCCTTGGAAACTCTATAAAGTT
Source organism: Chrysochloris asiatica (assembly GCF_000296735.1). NCBI lineage: Eukaryota > Metazoa > Chordata > Mammalia > Afrosoricida > Chrysochloridae > Chrysochloris > Chrysochloris asiatica. Next base: position 2,225,567 of record NW_006408726.1, read on the forward strand.
CTGCTCTGTCATACAGGATTGTTGTGAGGCAGAACGTAATTGTAGGCAGTGGATTTTGGATTTGGTATCTGTCTTTCATACACACAGACACACAGAAATATATTTTTATACTGTGTATATGTTTATACTCATAAATAGATAAATGTTCACACATAGCACTGTAGGATAACTACTGGACTGCTAACCACAAGGATGGTAGTTCAACCCACCAGTTACTTCTCAGGAGAGAGACGAGTATTTCTGCTCCCATCAAGTTTTACAGTCTTGGAAATCCTAGACATGGTTATGAGTAGGAAACTACAACAGCAACATTGAAAATAAAAGTATCACAATCCTATTATCCTCAGTAGGGTATAGATTAGTCTTTTGACAGAAAATCTATTATAGCAATACTTATGTTCTGATTTTGCTGTTGTTTAATGTTCACTAAACTGGCAAAACCTTTGGAATAATATTGAAATATAAATAGCATTATGTTCTTTTTTTTTTTTTTAAAGCTGCCCTTTAAGTGAACCTTTATACAGATTTTTAATAAACACTTTTACTATTCCATTAGCTATCTTTTCCACACCTTTTTTTTTTTTTAGCTGTACAGATCTGAGAAAAGACTAGAGTTGTACTTCTCTTACAGTCTTATGAATATATACAGAGTTTCTACATAAAATTAGACAGTAAATGTATTCTTCTTTGTGTGTTATTTGTCTTTGAAGAAAATAGGCCACACTATAGTCTTACAAGTCTTTGAAATATTTTCCCCATTATGTAAAAGCTTACAATCTTTATTTTTATTTAACTTGAATAATCTCATCCACAACAGCTTCATTCAAATTAATCATTTACCACTTTTAGGATGCTTATGCATTAGTGCTGGACTGCAAAGTCAGTTTGAACTTCAAGGTCGGTGGTTTCAGTTCACCACCCGCTCCTCAGAAACCCTATACAGGGTTGCTGTGGGTTGGAATCAACTCAACAGCACTTAACATCAACAACAATGAATTAGTGTGTGTGTTGCTATTGTTTTCTGTCCAGTAGATTCTGATTCAGTGACAGAGTAGAACTGCCCTATAGGTTTTCCAACACTGTGATCTTTACAGAAGCAGATTGCCACATCTTTCTCTTATAGAGCAGCTGCTGCAAACAAACCACCAACATCTCAATTATCAATTGAATTGTTCCTTACTACATCATCATAGTTCCTTAGTATGTTGTTGTTAAGTACCTTAATTCCAACTCATAGCAGTATAGAGTTTCTGATGAGCTGCTGGTGGCTTTGAACCACCCATCTTGAGGCTAACAGTGCAGTGTTTCTCCTACAGTGCCACACAAGGATTTTTGAGTGTGTGTATGTGTATATATAAAAATCTTTACATATATATGTGTCTATGTGCTTCTATCTATAAAATAATTGTTGCTGTTATTGTTGTTAAGTGCCATCAATTTGGTGTGCCTCATATGATCCCATATAAGATTTCCGAGTAGCAACTGGTGAATTTGAACTGTCAACCTTGCAATTCAACTGACCTTTTAGTTCAGTGCTTATCCAAGATGCTGTCAAATCAATTTTGACTCATAGTTACCCTCTATTCAACAGAACAAAACACTGCCTGGTCCTGCACCCTCCTCCCAATTTTTATGTTTGAATCCATTGCTGCTATCACGGTGTCAATCCATGTCATTTGGTGTCTTCCTCTTTTTCACTGATCCTTGATATTAGTCAAAACTGAATCCACAGCACACCACCCCATCAATGTGCTGTTGCAAGAATTTTTTCATGATTTTCAGCAATATTCTGGTTGTATGTGATATTAAAGATATTGGTCAATGGTTTTTACCTGTTAGGTCACCTTTCTTTGGAGTGGGCCAAAATATGGATCTCTTCCAATTGATTAGCCATGTAGCTGTCTTCCAAATTTCCTGGTATAGATGAGTGAGAGCCTCCAGTACTATGTCATTGCTGAAACATTTTAATTTGTATTAAATCAGTTCCTGGAGCCTTGCTATTCATTAATGCCATCAGTGAAGCTTAGACTTCTTCCTTCAGTACTATCACTTCTTGATCATATGCTACCTCTTGAAATGTTTAAACATTGACTTTGTATTTCTTCCATCTTCTTTTGATGCTGCCTATGTCATTCAATATTTTGCCCATTTTGTTATTGTCAAGTGCCCTCAAGTTTGGTTCTAACTCATTGCGACCCTGTATGTATAGAGTTTCCAGAGAATAGCTGGTGGATTTGAACCATCAACTTTGTGGCTAGCAGTCCAGTGCTCATCATATGGTGCCACACCAAGATTCCATTTTGCCCACAGAATCATTCAATATCGTAGATCGAGGCTTGAACTTTTTCTTCAGTTCTCTCAACTGGAGAAATGCTGATCATGTTCTTCCCATTTGGTTTTGTAACCATCTATTTTAACATACAAGATCTCCTCCAGGGACTGGTATTTCCTCATAAGCATGCCCCAAGTATGAGAGATAAAGTATAACTATTCTCATTTATAAGGAACAATCTGGCTAAACTGCCTGCAAGACATAGTTGTTTATGGTATATTCACTATTCTTCATGAACATCATTATTCAAAGTCATACATTTTTCTGTGGCATTTTTTATACACTATCCAACAGTTGAATGCATATGAGTTGATTGAAAACATCATGGCTTGGGTCAGACATGCCTTAGTCTTCAAATTGACATCTTTACCTTTCAATGCTTTAAAGAGGTATTTTGTACCAGATTTTCCCAATGCAATACATCGGTTAACTTCTTGACTAGTATTACTAGAGACATTGATTGTTGATCCACATAAAATCAAATAATTTACAATGTCAATATTTTCTACAATATTGATTCAGTTATGTGGATTTTTATTTTCTTTATATTGAAGTGTAATCCATAGTGAAATTTGTATTCTTTGATCTTTGTCAGTAAATGCTCTTGCAGCAAACAAGGTTGTGTCATCTTCACATTAGAAGTTGTTAATGATTCTTCCTGCATTCTTGATGCTATCAGTTTATTTTCATGTAGTTCAACTTCTCAAATTATTCACTTAGTATACAGTTAAATTAAGTATGGTGAAATTATGGTACCCTAATGCACACCTTGGAGTCCTGTTGTGGTGCTGTGGGTTAATGTGCCAGACTGCAAAGCCATTTGAACTGCAAGGTCGGCAGTTCAAACTCACCAGTTGCTCCTTGAAAACCCTATACAGGGTTGTTATGGATCGCAATCGACTGGATGGCACTTAACAACAACAATGCACACCTTGGAGTCCTGGTGTGGTGCTTGGGTTAATGCGCTTGACTGCAAAGTCAGTTTTAACTGCAAGGTCAGCAGTTCAAGTTCACCAGTTACTCCTTGGAAACCCTATACAGGATCACTATAGGTTGGAACCAACTCTATGGCAGTTAACAACAACAACTCAAGGTGGTGAAGTTACGAGTTGGGCTGCTAACCTCAAGGTCAGCAGTTCAAAACTACCAGCAGTTCCATAGAAGAAAGATGAGGCTTTCTGCTCTTGTAAAGATTTACAGCCTCGGAAATCCTGTACAGGGTCGCTATAAGTCAGAACTGGCTCCATGGCACACTACCACCACCACCAATGCACACCTTTCTTTTCTTTTTTTTTTTTCTTAAATGTTTTATTGTGAATTATGTGATAGTTTACATGGGAGAACATTAGTTTTACATCCATTCTATTGTATATCGTCTCATTGCCATGGTTGCAATCCCCTACATGCAATCCTTCCCCTGTACCCTAAAGGTCTGCAGCACACAGTCGCTCTCCCTCTCTGGATCTAAAGTCTCCAGCTGCTCCATCACTCCATGTCATCATCTCTGCCTCCATTTCAGGCATCACTGCTTCTCTGGGTAGGGTCCCACTCTCTGCTCTTCTCCCTTGATGGTCCTAGGGACCTCTGCTCCTAGACTGAAAAGTTAATCACTCCCCTCCTTGCTATAAAATGTCTACCTTTACATTTCAACCCTCACAGTCAGTCCTGGTAACAATTATTCACTATTGTATCACAAGAGACCTGTTCAATGCACACCTTTCTTGGCTTTAAAACACAGCATCTCCCCTTGTTCTTTTCAAATGACTGCCATTTTGTCTATGGACAAATTTGACATGAGTTTTATTAAGTGTTCTGTAATTCCCATTGTTCACAATGTTATCTAAATTTGTTTTGATCCACACTATCAAGTGCCTTTACAGTATCAGTAAAATGCAGGTAAACATCTTTCTAGTATTCTCTGCCATAAGCCAAGATCCATCTGGCATCTTCAATGGGTCTTATTCTATGTCCTCTTCTGTAATTGACTTGAATTTCTGTCAAATGTATAGTAAATGTTTTTGAATAATTTTCAGCAAAATTATATTTGCTTGTGATATAAATGATAGTGTTCAGGAATTTTGATAGGCATGTTCATTCTATAGCATGTTTTAACCATCCCCAACACACCCATCTGTGGTTAAATGTTTTATGTTTACTCATATATAACTTTTTAAGTGATATTAGCAAAAAACATTTATAAGTAAGTCATTGTTGGTGCTAAGTTCCATCAAGTTGGCTCCTACCCATAGAGACAACTACAGGGTTTTTGAGGAGCAGTTGGTGGGTTTGAATGACTGAACTTTGGTTAGAAATCCAGTGTTTATTCTGCAGGACCACAGCAGGACTTCATTTATGAGTAAGAGCGCTTCAAAATTTTGTAGGGTGTTCCCAACATGAAATATGGTCATGCTAATGTTTGTGTCGAAACACTCTATTTTGATTCAAAAGCAATATACTCATCAAGAAATGCAGCCTGTTATTTCTGTCACTTTCCACTGTACCTTGAGAAATTTAATCATTAAACATGATGATTTTGCTTGCTTAATAGTTTTGCTTGATTAAGAATATACTCTGTTCAAAAACTGAGTCAAAACAACTTCAGAACAGATGATTCAACATAAGCCTTACTATTAGGCATGTTCTCATTGTGGTCATGCAAAGATGTGCTCATGATTGTTTTGAAGCTAGATGCACACAGTTTTGTAACCACTGACCTTGTGGTTCAAACTGGCATTGCAATATAGCACATTAACTCACAGTGCCACACTAGGACTTCTACAGACACTGTGATTTCCAATTTGAAAATCGCCTTTTTTCTCAATAAATGTTCTGCAATTTCAGTTTTAACCAGATTACGTCATTTTGTTTGATGATAATTAAAACACTTTATCTTGCAAAAACATCCACTGTAAGCTCCTTAAATATCCCCACCCATTATTTTAATGATGAATATTTCTAACAAGTGTCTACTAGTTTATTATAATGTTTTAACTTGTATGTGGCTGTGATGTTGGAATCTTTGTCACTGGTATTACAAATAACACCAGGGTCATTGGTCGTGAACATGTTTCAGTAAATTTCCAGACTAAGACATACAAGAACAATAGACCTATCAATCTACATCTGGAAATTAGCCATTGAAAACCCTGTGAATTACAAAAGAACATTGTCAGACTCACTTGCTTTGTACATGCCATCAGAAGGAATCAACTGCTAGAGGAGAACATTATGTTTGGTGAACTAGAGAAAAGAGAGAAAAACTTGGTGATATGAATCGGCCACAAGGGATGGACTAATACATAATGGAGTTTACAAAAATCACCTAGGATTGTACAACATTTTGTTGTCATGTACACACTATCATCATAAGTCAGACTCAGCTCAGTGGCAGCTATCTACCTGATGAATATCAAAGTAATCTTAAAGGGAAAAATAATTAATAAAAGAAAAAAGCCTTCAGAAAATTCGGATAACAACACAATTGTGTTTACCAAACTGGAGTGTTTTGAGATGGGGAAAAAAGGTTTTTTTTTTAACATTTTATTGTGAATTAAGTGAGTAAAGGTTTTCAGGCCAGAACATCAATGAGCTTTACATTAAACAAATCATTGCAATGATTACAATATCCTCCATGTACTATCAGCTAACAGTATTTACCTTTATTACCTTTTGTTTGTTTTTAAGTAATTGTGCCATAACAACAGGCACTGTCTTGGACAAATCATCAAGCATTGTTGTTGTTGGTTGTTCAGTGTCATAAAATTGGGTTTGACTCATAGTGACCCTGTCTAGGGATTCCAAGGAGTGACTGGGGCTTTAAACAACCATCCTTGTGGTTTTCCTATGTGTTTATCCTATGTTGCCACACCAGGACTCCTATTAAACATATTCAGCCTGCTAAAAATTAGCCTCTGGATTCTCGTCTGGAAGAAGCTGAGCTTGCCCTGTTGATGCTTGTTGGGTGAAATCATGTGCTTGTGTCAGGATTCTGTCAGCATCAGCCAACAGTATATCCTTCTCTCCAAATGACTTTCCCTGAAGCACTAACCACTGTCAGTGAACTGTTGCAAAATACCTTATATCATTTTGCCAACATATCTCATTCCAGCCAACATATCTTATATTCCTTCGTTCCCCAATTTCTATCCCTCTCACACATACATACAGTTAATGGAGGCCTGGTCCCCAAGCTCTCAAAAAATGAAAAAGGGACAAGAAATGAGTCCATGAGAATTTAGCATGTGACCTTAGCCAGTTTTTCACGAACTATCAACATTGATATTCACATATTTAACTGTATACTTCCCAAGAGGGGTAGAATACAGATATTACTTTCCACTAGGGCTCCTTATTGTAACTTATAGTCTTATTTATCCTTGTATGTGTTTTCTCTTGTACATTTACAGCCAGAAACTATTCCGTATTTACTTTATATCACTCAGCATGAAGCTTCTCTCTGGAGTAATGTACTTTATCATCATATCTTCATTTCTCAGGAAAAAAAAGTTATGCTTAAGTACTTAAATCTACTCCCATTTTTATATATACTTGTTTTCTTTGGGAGATACAAATGAAAGAAAGTTAGTTCTACTTACTACTTGTTCTATTGTAAATAAGAACTGAAAATTTAATTTTAGTATGAGAATTTATTTTAGATTAGTATACAAAAGAAAATGCAAATAGTGAAATTTCTAGTCTCCTAAAAGCTCAGATTTTCAGCATGAAATATTCTTCATTTGTTCAAACTCTATTAAATAGATATTATATTTTTTAAAATATATCTTGCCACAGTCTCAGATTCTATATTTCACCTCAATCATCAGTGTTTTTTTTCCAGCTATCCAAAAGTTATTGCCAAGAAAATATTCAGTGACCTACAAAATCCTTACTTCATCTACTGCATCTGATAGATCAAAGGTAAAGTGACCTTTGTTGTTGTTGTTAAGTGTTGTCGAGTCAGTTCTGTCTCATAGTGACTCTGTATAGGCTATCTGAGGAGTGGCTGCTGAGCTTGAACTGCTAATCTTGTGGTTCAAACAGACTTTGCATCACATTAACCCACAGTGCCACAACGAAAGTAACAAATACTATCAATACTTTTTAAATGGAATCCCAAGGCAGTTCCTCACACAGCATTTTTCTCTCTATCTTCCTTAGAGGAACTGTAGATAGAAGTTTTTAGCTAGTTATGAACTACTATGACTTACCTATGTGCATTACATCTTATTAGCAATACAGATAATCAATAGTTCCAGAATGGCACTCAGTTTCACAGCTGCAAAGTTTAGGCTGTACAATCAATCTTTAATTCTCAAGGGAGGAAGTTGTCTCATTACAGTCTAATTAGGGCCATCTGTCCAAATTGTGGCATCTCTTAAGAATCTACTCAAACTTCATAGGAAGTTTCAGGCTGTAGAAATGTCCAGAATTTTTTGAATTAGTTACCAGGATGATAACTTGTATTCCTTATTCCTAACTAGACTGCATTATCCCCCATTGTTGGTGACATTGCTCCATGTTTAACCTTTGTCACCACTTCATATACATTTCCCTCCTTCCCTCAAACTCTCATATTTATTATGTTTCATCTTTTGTTAAAGACACTTTTGCACAACTCTCCGAGTAACAAATCTTTTAGACTCTGACTCTGATGAGCTTTGGAATTTCTTTTTTCTGTATTCTAAAGGTCAAAGATTTGAAGTACACTGGCATGTCCAGCCATCATTGTATACTATGGAGTGACAAAATGTTTTAAACCAATTTCATTTTTAATGCAAATGGAGGAATTGTTCGGAGTTTGGCAGATACACTTTTTAATTGTCATGGGTTTTATTATTTCCTACATATTACAAGGAACTCTGGTAGCGTAGTGGTTACAAATCGGACTGTGAACCGCAAGGTCAGCAGTTTGAAACAACCAGCTATTCCACGGAAGAAAGATGAGCCGTTCTGCTCCTGTATTTACAGCCACGGAAACCCTGTACACGGTGGCTATGAGACGGAACTGACTCCATGACGCACAGCCACCAGCCACATCTTACATAAGGAGCTCTGGTAGCGTAGTAGTTATCAATCAGGCTACGAATCTCATGGTCAGCAGTTCGAGGCTACCAGCTGTTCCATGGAAGAAAGATGAGGCTTTCTGCTCCCATAAAGATTTACAGCCTCAGAAACCCTATACAGGGTCGCTGTGAGTCAGAACCGACTCCACGGCACATAATCTTTGTGCTTTCAACTATGAAACTTTTAAACATATACAAAAGTTGATAAAATGGTAGATACCTTATATATCGATCATGTAGTTTCAAAAATTCCATTAACATTTGACAATTCTTGTTTGACACACCCTCAGACTTCATTATTTCGAACCAAATTTCAGGCATAATTGCTTTTATAAGTAGTTCATGTTTCTCTAAAGATAAAATCTTTTAACTTAACAATCATAAGTGGAAAATTATCCTTATCCGAACACATCCAAAGAATAAACAGAAAATTGATAGACTCATATCTTAAGCAAATGTGCATATTTCATAGTTCTGTCCATCTGTCTTTATTAATTTACATAGTTCAGATCAGGGGCCAAACAAAACTGACACCTTGAACTTGCTATGTACCTAAAGATTCTTGCCTATTATTGCCTCTTTAAAAATATTTTTCAGTTTATTTTTAAAGGTGTTATAGCTTACCACCCTTACTCTTATTCTAGAAACAGACAGCAATATCTGCTTACCATCATGGCATATCAGAATTTGAAATCATCTTCTACATAATATGGTAGTTGACTTGCTCAGTGAAGAGCTTAGAGTGATACTGAGAGGATGGCTGAGTACAATAAAACTCCTAATATTTGTAATGATGTCTCTTATAACTCAAAAGTAGAGATTCGATCGATCTCTCTGATCCCAATGGTCTAAAACCAAGCAAATTTGGGAAAGGACCAGATGGTCCTTATATATAGGAATTATCATTAGGTGTCATGGAGTCAGTTCCAAATCACCGTGATACTATGCACAACAGAACATAAGACTGCCTGACCCTGCACCAGCCTCTCATTTGTTAAGTTTGAATCCATTGTTGCTGTCACTGTGATAATCCATTGCATTGGGATTCTTCATCTTTTTTGCTGACAATCAACTTTATCAAGCATGATGTCCTTCTCCCAGAACTGGTCCCCTTGACAGGTCCAAAATAGGAAAGACAGTCTTGCCATCCCTGCTACTAAGGGGCATTATGGCTGTACATTCCTCAATAAAGTTGTGTTTGCTTTTCTGGCAATCCATGGTACTTTAATAATCTTCTCTGACACTAAAATTCATATGCATACATTCTTCTATGGTCTGGCTTGTTCATTATACAACTTTCACATGCATAGGAAGCAATTAAAAATAACATGGCTTAGGTAAGGTGCCTCAAAGTGACATGTTTGCTCTTCAGTACTTTAAAAAACTCTTTTGCAGCAGACTTGCCTAATGTAATATGTCATTTGATTTGTTGACTGCTGCTTCTGTGAGTTTTGATTGTGAATCCAAGAAAAACTATGTATTTTGCAGCTTGTCTTTTCTCCATTTATCATAATGTTACTTACAGATTAAGTTGTGAGGATTTTGTGTGTATTTACATTGAAGTGCAATCCATACTGAAGACTATTGTCTTTGGTCTTCATCAGAAAGTATTTTAAGTCCACTTTGCTTTGATCAAATAAGGTTGTGTCATATGCATATCACAGGTTGTTAATGAGTCTCCAATACAAGAGCATGATACCATGATCTTTATATAATCCAGCATCTCTGATTATTTGCTCAGCATACAATTTGAATAATTATGGTAAAAGAATACAACCCTGGCCACATCTTTCTTAATGTTTAAATCATTCAGTCTCCCCTTATTTGTTCTAACAACCTGATCTTAGTCTATTTATAAGTTTCTCATGAGCACAATTAAGTGTTCTGGAATATCCTTTTTACCACAATGTTGTCCATAACATATCATGATCTGCATAGTTGAAAGCTTTTGCATAATTTATGTAGCCCAAGTAAACATCTTTCTGGTGCTCTCTGCTTCTAGTCAAGATCCATTTGATGTCAATAATGGTAGTTCCATGTCCTTTTCTGAATCAAGCTTCAATTCCTGCTGATCTCTGTAAATAAACTGCTGCAAATGTTTTTGAATTATCTTCAGCAAAAATTTACTTTCATGTGATATAAGTGGTATTGGTTGAAAATTTCCTTATTCTGTTGGACCACCACACTCTGGAATGAGCACAAATATGGATCTCTTCTAATCAGTTGACCAAGTAGCTGTCTTCCATATTTCATCATTTCCTGGAGCCTTGTTTTTTACCAATCCCTTAAGTTTAGGTTGAACTGAAGCACCTTTGTTCTTGGTCATATATTACTCTTCAAATGGTTGAGTATTGACAATTTCTTTTTGGTACAGTGACTTTGTGTGTTCCTTCCATCTTCTTTTGCTTCTTTCTGCATCATTCAAAAATTTGTGCAAAATCCTTCAGTATTAAAAGTCAAGACTCAAATGTTTTGCCTTCAGTTCTTTCAACTTGAGACATGCTGAACCTTTTCTTCCTTTTTGATTTTCTCTGACTCCAGTTCTTTGTACATTTCATAATAATACTTTGCCTTATCAAACTATCTTTTGAAATGTTCTGTTATCCTCTTACATACTCATTTATGCCATTCACTTTAACTTGCCTATGCTTAGGCAAATCTGTTGCACAAGACCTCTTTAAAATGTTTAAGACAAAAGATGTCAATTT